>NW_020838026.1:1419875-1827821 GCF_003676395.1 Aethalodelphis obliquidens | reverse complement strand
CACAGTCACAGCCTCGCCGTCACGCACCAGGGACATAGTCACAGCCTTGCCGTCACGTGGCACCAGGGGCACAGTCACAGCCTCGCCGTCACGTGGCACCAGGGGCACAGTCACAGCCTCACCGTCACGTGGCACCTTAAAGTTATACCTTCAGTGGCCAAGATGTACCTTGGGGACCAGTGATGCTATTTTAACGAAAGCAGCTTCTTCCCTCAAAGAGAAGGACTAGGAAACTAATCCCATCAGATACGTGGAAAGGCCACCTTATAAACCAGGAAAGGACAGGCTCTGAGGTAGTGTTAGAGCAGCTCTCACTTACTCACTTTGCAGGAGGAGGGAGCAACAAAGCCTAGACCCCGTGGGATTGCCCTTCTGCTAATGACACTTGTCTGGCAGAGGTGATGAGATTGTAACATTCTCAAATGGACAGAAGATAAATAAATACCATACACACACACGCACACGCACACGCACACACATATGCAGATAGACAAGTTGCAGCTTGGAAATTTTTCAGTTTTTCTCATTGCAAAATCAATACCCATCAGCAGTTTGAAATTAAAGGCAGGATTAGACCTCAGTTTTATACATGCCTTATTGTATTCCAAAAGCTTTCTACTCGGTCAGATAAATCTTCTTTAAGAGGATTAGGAAACTTTCATTATCTTTAACCTGAACTAACACTAAGTCTGAAAAATTAATCTATAGACTGGACAAAAGCCGACAGCTGCTGGGAAAGAGGAGACTTCTGGGCTTTCTTCTAATTGAGCCGCAGGGTCTCGGCTTCCACCCACTGGAAACTCAACCGATTCCCAAAGGAAGAACAGCTCCCTGAGCTCCTTATTTTAGCCTCTCAGTAAATGGAAAGCCCAGTCTGCTAAGATTTCCAGGAGGAGATGCTCCCCTTCCTCCTTTGCCCTCCTGATCTCTGCACTGGATTGCCTGGAGCTACAGAAGTTGCTTGGCCTAAAGCGTGGAGACTTGAGGACGTCACCTCTGGAATGAGGGACTCCACTGCCCTGCTTCTTGCCTCTTCCTAGAGTCTTTCTGACCCAAAGCTCTGAGACCCCACTGGCTTTCACATCCAGCCCCAGGAATTACTCCAAGCTTCTTACGAAGAGCATTATCCCTGAAGCTCTGTGCCACAAGCCCTTTATGGCCTGTATTGGCTTTGACATGCTTACACCGTCTGTCTTCTTCCCTGAAAAGTGATAGCCCTGTTCTGCTTGAGTCTGTTTCTGTACAGTGCCTGACAGTTCTTTTTTTCTTTCAGTGACGAATTTCCTGAATTTGAAGATAACGTTGTTGTCAAGGCCACGGAGGTGCCACGGAGGCGTCACTTCCCACGCCGAGAATTTCTGCTCCTCTGGAGCCAAGCCCAGGTGGCAGGCGGGTGGTGAGAGCTTGAGCTCCCTTGTTTTCTGCAGACATCCCCGCTCATCTCAGACGACTGATCTCAGCGAGGGCCTCCACCAGCCTCTGAGGAGAAGCATCAGCTGTGACACTTGTCTTTATCTCCAGATGGCAGCCCGTCTTGTAGCTCCCAAGCAGATCACCCCCAAGCCATACCCCTAGTGGGACATGGATGGAGAACAGACACAGCGGAGCAGGCAGATGTGGGAGTCTGGGAGCGTGTGGGTGAGAGAAGGGCTTAGAGGCTGAACGGAGGCAATGTTTCAGCACTACGGCAGCATCAGGGCCTGCCGGGAGCCAGGGCTGTAGCAGACAGACCTCTGGCCCAGCTGAGGCCATTACCACGCTGTGCAGAGCCAAAGCCCCTGATGCTCTGCTAGCAAAGAGCCGTTCCAGACAAAAGGAAAGAACGGCCGCCTTGACCTGCACGCGTGACCAAAGCACGGAAAGACTCTAACCCCGACTCAGACTTCCCATGCAACCATCTGAAATGAGCAAAGTTATATTTCTTAGAAAGGCAGGGATGAGGGAATCCGTATTAGCTAAGCGACAATGCCATACACATTTCAGAAACTGAAAAAATATAAAACCCATTGGATCAACTGCAGGTGGGATCTGATGAAAGGCAGTTACTGACACTAAGTCACACACAGGGACTCTTTCTGAGCTCAAGGCATGGCCACAAGACATCAGCATAGGGGACACTGAGAAAGGTCCACTCAAACCTCTCCTTTGGTGGAGGAAGGATATGTCATAGGGGGATGGGAGCTAGTCTGCTCAGCACCTCATTGCTACCACGAGTGGATACCTGATAGGACTTGCTTTACATAGTGACGGGGGTGTTGGTAGGGGGCAGTTCGACGTAAGGTCATGTGTAGAGCTGCCTTGTTTTAAGACGGTTCCCCAATTCTCTTGACTGCTCTCTGCATGAGTTTTTAATTCTTAACACTTAATAGTTGATATCTGAGATTCTGACATTTCTTCAACCCCATTTTTCTCCTGCAAAGTAAAATTCAAATGAAACACTCTTAACTACTATGCCTGGGCTATACTAATTCAGACTTTTAAGGGAGAATGGGAGAGAATGTTAGGGATTCCCCCTTTTAATTATATAGACTTATTTCCAACATAGACCTGGAGATAACATTTTGACTAATATCCCTCTTGACTTCAACTCCATTGTGGGGCTAAAAGGGTGTACACGGACTCAGCAGCAATGCCAAACGGCGCACAGAACCCCTTCTGGTACAGACACAACCACCAGCTATGCAAGAACAGTCATGTCACACGATTTCACATCAATATTATTAACGCTTTATCATGAAATAAGTCTCTGAACAACAAGAGGCGCGGAGAGTAGTACCGTATCCATTTCCTAATGTTATCTTTTCCCAACTACAGAGTGCTAAGTAAGTAATATCTATATAATATAACATAGTATAACATAACATCATATAACATCGTACAACATAATATATATTTCTAATATATCTTTTCCCAACTCCAGACAGCTCAACCAGCTCAAACATGCCAAACGACCTATTAATGACAGAAGGACCAGAGAGAAAACGGAGAAACTCTGTAAAGATACTCAGCACTTAGTCAAGACCCCAGCAGGTGGAAGGAATCCAGGACAGACACTCAGTCTCCGGATTCTACAGAGGAAACGGCCTTTTGTGTCTTTCTACAGGAGTAGAAGGACAAGCTGAGATCATGCCTCCCCTGCATCACTGAGGGGAACGTGAGCCCGCTGGCCAGGCCGCCTACCTTGCACGATGAGGTGCACCCGGGAGGTCTTGGGGTGGTTGTCCGTCTGCACGGAGCAGGTGTACGGGCCCTCGTCGTACACGTCCACGTTCTGGATCATGATGCTGTACTGGGTTGGCGTGTTAACCAGGATGATCACACGAGGGTCTATGGACCACTTGTCGTTCCCGGCGTAGAGGATGGTGCTGCGGTTCAGCCAGGCCACCCGGGTGACCCGGTCATCTATGGTACACCTGTGAGTGAGGGTCGGGGAGGGGAGGGAGGGAGAAAGCGTTCAGAGATTCTGTTATAAACACGGCTGCTGTCATTCAAGGGGTAAATGAAATAACATAGCCCAGTGCCAAAGGGAACGAATCATTGATGAAGCTTCCTAAACAGAGGGCAACAGTGGCCTGAACCCTCCTGAAGAGCCGATGCTACAAAAGCATTTCCATTCAATTTAGCAACACGTTATGTGAGTATCTTTGCTGCATATTTGCTTTTTCCATCTTGTTTTTTCCCTTAGGCTTCTATGAAAATTAGTTTATATTTCTCGAGCACAGTTACCACCTTGTGGGAGAAGTGGCCCAGGGCCAGAGGGGAGAGAGAGTGCATCAGTATTTCAAGCAGGTCACCAATCATCCACACAGCAAATGCTTAACTTGTTGTTAGGTCAAAAATTGGACATATTTACCTCCAGACCTCCCTCGTGTTCATCATCTCCTGTACCCCTAAGCCGCCCAAAGCCCTCCAACTGCAACTGATAACACAGAGTCTTGAAAGCCACGGTACAATGCCAGCAGTCTTTGAGGCAGTCACGGCTACCTCTTAAGATTTCAGGAGAGGGAAGGAGAAAGTGGCCAAGCAGACCACTACCCCACATACCCTAACCTACTCTTCCCAACAGTCAGAGGCTATGAATGGGGGCTACGAGCAAATGGAATTTGCTTGTCGGTGTGTGTGACCTGCAGGTTATCAGGTTTAATGAAGAAATAAATGTGCCTGCTGGTCAGGAAGAAAATTTGCAAATGTGTCCCAGGAACTTAGAATGTGTGGGTGGAAAACTGAGAAAAGGAAATCCTTGAGAAATCGGAGTTGTTCAATGAAGGGCATGGTTAAAGGGCCCCAGGTGTGTCTACCCCAGTACTCAGTGCTCTAGTCAGAACCTGAGTTTCAGTATCTTGGCAAATGAAAAGGTGAAATGACACCTGCTTCCCCGAGATGTCCCACCAGAGGGGGTATGAGCAGTGCCTCCTGAGGACCGGGAACGTGAAGTCAGCACCTTCAGGTAGGGACACAGGGAATAAACATGGCCACACCTCACCAGGTCTGCTCCCACCTCGACCTGGACCAGGGCTCAGGAGGTGGGAGCACCAAGGACACCGGCCATGGGGAGACACGTGTGTTTCCCTTGGCAAAGTGAACAGCCTGACATAGCCTGAATGGTCCAGGGAACAGAAGGATACTGGAGCACCAAAATGACAGCTGCCACTGAAAGGGGTGAGCGCCCAGTCTCGAGAGGCCCTCTCCCTGATGGGGAGGAGGGATAACAGTATAACTAGCTTCCAATCAGAGGGGTCTGCTATGCACACGTCCACCTGTCATTCAGCAGGTGCGGGCAGCCTCGAGGTAGGGGTGGGGTGACCACTGGGTGCAGGAAGGAAGAGATTTTTCTCTTCTATATGTTCTTTGTTATTTTTTACAACCACAGAAGTAAAATAAACATGTATAAACATGTAAACGAATACAACACAAAGACGCCTAAAGGCCGAGCTAATCTTTCTCTCCACCCAACTCCCTGCCTGGATGTCGCCATTTCAGTGACAGCCTGTTATGTCTTCCTCACCTTACTCCTTACAGACATATATTCATATACGGAAAGGTTGTGCTGATTTGGTTTTACCTAAAACAGAATCATACTCTAATATTCTTACAAAGCTTTTATTTTAACTTGGCCACAGGCATCCCTGCATACCTGTACTTATACATCTAATTCTGTAATTATTTTGCAGATGCGTCTAAGATCAGTGAGGTGAGTTCTGGGGACCCAGCTGCATTTACCTAATGGTCCCTGTATTCAGGTATCATTCAATGACTCCTTCCCACCTTCACGGATGCCTATTTGGCATAAAGAAAAACTGAAGTCATCCAAAAGTCTACAAATCATAAATGCTGGAGAGGGTGTGGAAAAAAGGGAACCCTTCTACAGTGTTGGTGGGAATGTACACTGGTGCATCCACTATGGAGAACAGTATGCAGGTTCCTTAGAAAACTAAAAATAGAGTTACCATATGACTTAGCAATCCCACTCCTGAGCGTATATCCAGAGAAAACACAAATTTGAAAAGATACATGCACCCCAATGTTCACTGCAGCACTGTTTACAATAGCCAGGACATGCAAGCAACCTAAATGTCCATTGACAGAGGAATGGATAAAGAAGATGTGGTATGCACATACAATGGAATATTACTCAGCCATAAAAAAGAATGATATAATGCCATTTGCAGCAACATGGATAGACCTAGAGATTATCATACTGGATTGGCCAAAAAGTTCATTTGGTCAGTGAATTTACATTGTTCGATGAAATTCTTGGTGAAAATGAAAAATATATCTTTTATTTTTACTTAAAATCGAATGAACTTTTTGGCCAAACCAATACCAAGTGAAGTAAGCCAGACAGAGAAAGGCAAATATAAGATATCACTTATATGTGGAATCTAAAAAAATGATACAAATGAACTTATTTACAAAACAGAAACAGACTCACAGAAAATAAACTTATGGTTACCAAAGGGAAAAGGGGAGGGGGATAAATTAGGAATTTGCGTGTAACATATACATGCTATTATATATAAAATATATAAACAACAAGGACCTACTGTATAGCACAGGGAACTATACTCAGTATTTTGTAGTAACCTATAAGGGAAAAGAATCTGAAAAATATACATATGTATGTATAACTGAATCATTTTGCTGTATGCCTGAAACTAAAACAACATTGTAAATCAACTTCACTTCAATAAGGAATAAATTAACTAAAAAAAAAAAAGAAAAACTAAGGTCATGTTGTCTCCTCCACATCCTTAGGGCCCTAGCTTCACTTTCTGTGCATTTTTGTTCCTTATACAGCAACTGTCCATTTCCCTTATGAGGACTAAAGCCCTAATGGGCCCTCTCTGCTCCCCACTTTCAAAAGCATTTCTTAGGAAAAAAAAAATATGATAAACACATTCATTCACTCTCAGTTGCAAATCACTGATAAGAATTAACGTGCCAACTTTCTTAATAACAGCTGTATTTCCATGAAGACTGAATCCCTGTTTGAATGACTCCTAAAGGTTAAATTCCTACTGTACAGTTTGGCCAGCCTAGAAGTAGATGGTGAACTAGACAGAGTAAAGGGTGTTGTCCCCCAGACCCTGGAACCACACACACCCAGGTGACAGTGCAGACAATATGCTTGCTTTTATTTTGGTCAATTATGTAACCCTTTGCACATTTTAAGTTGACATAATATTTTTAAAGTTTAGGTAATAGTTGCAAAGGATGCATTTTTGGTCTGTGCAGATTATTCACATCTTAAAATTAAAATGTCATAATGGGGCTTCCCTGGTGGCGCAGTGGTTGAGAGTCCGCCTGCCAATGCAGGGGACATGAGTTCGTGCCCCAGTCCGGGAAGATCCCACATGCCACAGAGCGGCTGGGCCCGTGAGCCATGGCCGCTGAGCCTGCGCGTCCGGAGCCTGTGCTCCCCAACGGGAGAGGCCACAACAGTGAGAGGCCCGCGTACCGCAAAAATAAATAAATAAATAAAATGTCATAATGTCCCTTTATATATATCTCTATACGAATTTAAATGCCATAGCAATTTGATACTCATGGTTGTCTACTTTCAAAATTCATGAACAAGCTCTTTTTTAACAGTTATAAAATGTGCATTTTTCCTTTTCTAAACTTGAACTTGTGTATCTATTATATATCCTCTGCAGGATTTTATCCTGATATAATACTTCAAGCATATTTTATGCTTGAAAATCTTTTATTGATCAGCTATCATATTTATTTGCAACAATATATATAAAGTATAGAGATTGAAATTTAAATTTCCTTTCATGTTCTGTGACCGTAAAGCTCTGAATGATATTTTCTTTTAGAATGAGTTATCATTACAAGGATAATACTGATAAAACAACATAAATATATTATACATGTGGTTAAGTAATAATTAAACATAAGAAGTAAACTTTTACTGGAAATATAGCTCTCAATGGGATAGATGAGGCTTTTCTGTTTATTATACCATCGATAAATATCATTACACTAGAATGAGAGCTCAGGATCAATTCTATTCCTATTTTGCTTTGAAAAAAAAACAAGTTCACAATAAGCAAGGAGATAGAAATGAAAACCTTGTATAGCAATGTCACTCAATTCTTTGAACCTCTTCCAAGATATATGCCAAAAAACGCATAGTAATATAGCTTCAAAAATTATTTTAATGATCTCACAGCTGACAATTCAATTAATTCTTCCTTCAATTTCTTTTAAAGCAATGAATTGGAAAATACCTGACTTGCAAAGGGCTTTGTAATCCAGTATTAAATTCATTCAATTTCTCAGTATCTGGACAGTATATTGCTAACATTTTACTAGGCCTTATCAAATGACTGATAAAGATGTGTTATTCTGTCACTTAGAAGCACTTTGTTTAAGCCAATACGCTGAGAAAGGTGGGGAAAATTGAAATACTGTTTATTTTAATATGCCAAATCACCCTGCCCTCTGTCAGAAAACATCTCTATCTCTCTGGATTCTAATTCCAAGATAGAGAAGGTACCAGTTTTGCCATGAATTCATTACTGACGAAAAACTGTGCCATTTCCTTGAGGACTTCTCTGCTTTACCTTGGTGGGACTCTCCCTCAGGACTGATACTCTGTGTGATGACAGATCGGTAATAGCGGTGGAGGTCACAACGAAAGTAAAGGAACATTCTCTCCCGGACAATTAAAGTGGGAGCACTCAGAAAGGACAACCAGAACTACAACTCACACACAGGTCTTTCTCAGGCAGATCCATTTGAGGACATTTTAGATCTTGAAAATGTACTTCTTTAGATACATTTCCTTGTGTGAAGACCTACAACTGCAGGTTGGGGGTGAATCGCACCGGTTCAAATTGCCGCAGGGTCTGGTAGGGGCTGACTCTGAGGCAGGGCAGTCCAAATCCACCCTGTGGTCAGCACACACTCTCAGTGCCCTGCCACACAGCCCTTGGAAAGCCTCGTGTACCTCTTTGTGGACGTACCCCGGATGGATGACTACGTTCCAATTCACCTGCTCTCAAGCCTGGGCCTCATTAGTGGGCATGGAAAACACACAGAGGGAAGTAAGTCCATCTCTCTAATGGGGTAGAGCTGCTTCGCTGAGTCTACACAGCCCCAGAACCTAACAGATGACAAAGACACTTAGCAGAAGGATTCTGTCGGTTGAG
Source organism: Aethalodelphis obliquidens (assembly GCF_003676395.1). Lineage (NCBI taxonomy): Eukaryota > Metazoa > Chordata > Mammalia > Artiodactyla > Delphinidae > Aethalodelphis > Aethalodelphis obliquidens. The sequence continues at coordinate 1,819,161 of NW_020838026.1, read as the reverse complement.
GACAGTTATCTGCCTCTTAATGCTTCTGTGCCCCAGAAGAACGCGTCCTTTCAGTGCTTCCAGCTTTCCTCCATCACGATAGGGCCCTTTCACCGTCCTCTGAACAGCAGGAAGAAGAGCTCAGAAAAGGACTTAACATTTTGCTTAAGTATTGTTCCAAACCCCGCTCCTGCCCTGCTGGCTGTGGCTACGTCTTGGACTCTCTTTAACCAGAAGCCCACGAAGGAGGGTTTTTAATGTTAAATAAGGGGGAGCCAAGAGGAAAGTTAAGGAATATTAATGACAGCTTTCCAATTTCTTGAAAACCCTTTCAGGTATTTAAAATTCTTACACTCCAAGCTAACCCTGCCTACTGGCCCAAATACGACAGAACTCAAGGCACCTCTACTGGAACGTCTACAATTACACAGTGAGTGTTCTGTGCCCAGCACAGTTTAAGAACCTTCCGTATATTAAATCACTTGATCCTACAGCTACCCTTTGAGAGACACTCTATCACTGTCCACATTGTACAATGAGGAACAGACAGAGACGTTCAGGACTCCTGACGTCCAAGCCTGGCACCACTGTAACCGAGCAGGACCCCATGGGGGCCTTCCCAGGAGGGCCTTCCCCCAGATCCTCTGCTTTGCTCCTCTCTGAAGTACCTAGATAATAGTGTTTGATGCACATTTCCTGAGTTGTTTTGCAGATGTAAACCTACCCCCCTCCAAAAAATGGAAGATGTTAACTCCTCGGTGACCTTGAGCACATAGCCCCAGGCCTCCTGTTGCCTAAGGACTGATCATGTTAACCCCTGTGACACCACCCTGCTGCCTCACCATCAGACAGTCGGAGAATTGTGCACAAGCTGATCATAAACGTTTCTCTGCTCCAAACTCCGAAGTTTCAGTTTGTCTGGCCTCACTGTGTGGTGGGCCCACAAACTTGCATTAACACCATCAGGCAGGGGATTCAAACCTGGGCAGCCTGGCACGGGGGGTCCCTGCACTTCAGGGCTTCTTCTTAATAATAATAATAAAAAAAAGTGCTTGTGGTTTGAGAACCCAAGTTATTAGGCCAGCCAGAGTTTCCCTCAAAGTTATGGTACTTATTTAATCTTCTCATAAGTGATAAAACAGCTTTGGGGAACAGGAAGAACATTTGGAAGTGATTTTTTCACATCCGTAAACCACCTCTAGCTATGTGTGAGGAGAGGTGTGGAGATAAGAATCAGAAAGAGCAAAGGAACACCTGAAAGACAGTGGAGGAAAGGGGTCCTGCTTGCAAAGCGTCATGTCCAGCTCCGCTGAATATGCAACGTGGGATTAAGGTGCCCGGATTGGTTTCACAGTTAGGGGAAACCCATGCCTTAAAGCAGTGGTTTTCAAACTTTGCTGTGCATCAAAATCACCTAGAGAGATTTTTAGAACACAGATCGCTCAGCCCACCTCCCAAGACCTTCCGTTCAGTGAGCTGGAGGTGGGCTGAGGATTTGCCTTCCTAACCAGTTTCCAGGTAAGGTCAGAGATGCTGGTCTGGGGACTGCCCTTTGAGAACCACTGCCTCAAAGAAACAAGACAAAAGACACGCAGGAATTCAATCAAGATAACAAAGTCTTCCTGAAAAGTGAACCTGGCCGGCTTTCTTGGTTTTGTTTGTGGTCGTTATTTTGTTCTCATTTTTATATTTTGCCTCTGAAAATACAAAACTAAAAAGTGCCACGATTCACACAACAGTATTTAATGAGTGTCTCATGTGTACCAGGCGACGCTGTAGGAGCTGAGATGCCTGAAAGAGGCAGACAAAGGTCATGCCCTTTGAGGCTACAATAAAAGCACCTAAGTAAATAGGTATGTTGTTTTAGGAATATGGTAACTGGTGAAACCGAAAGCAGGGCAAGGAACGGAGAGTGCCGTGGGGATTGGGAGCATCCTTGACGGAGAGAGAGTACTCCGGAATGCCCCACTGCGCCTGCTTGCTAGATGCTCATGTCTTTATCATCCGAAATCTGAACGCAATATGACGCGTGTCTGAAGATCAAGTCTGCATTAAAAATAAATGTCACATACACAGATTAAAAATAAATCTCACTTACACGTACAGATAGCTGTAGGAACATTTAGATAATCTGGAGAGCTGGAGAACAAGTCTTGGAAACCAGCCTAACAAATGGTGTGTCTCCTTTACAGATAACTTTATAGATTCTGTGTTCAAAGAACTGACAATCGGCATTTTGAGAAACTGAAGTTAACTAGAAAATGCCTTGGTATTGGGATAATACCTAAATTATATCGCACGCCCCTCTGCCTTCATGAATAGTACACAGTGGCAGATAGAATTTAATCACTAATACAGACACATGGGTCTATACCTCTTTGTAATGTGACGGTCTTCTTCACAGAATTTACAACACTGGATTTAATCATATATGTACTTATTCGTTAGGCTGTATATAAGTGTCTCAGTGGTCTTCACTTTGTATCACCAGCACTTCCCAACGGTCCACCTGGCAGCTAGGAGGTGATCAGCATATACTTATAATGAATAAAAGATGTTGGGACTTCCCTGGTGGTTAAGAATCCACCTGCCAAAGCAGGGGACAGGGGTTCGAGCCCTGGTCCGGGAAGATACTACATGCTGCGGAACAATGAAGCCTGTGTGCCACAACTACTAAGCCTACGCTCTAGGGGCCGCGAACCACAACTACTGAAGGCCGCATGCCTAGAGCCCGTGCCCTGCAACAAGAGAAGCCACCGCAATGAGAAGCCCGCGCAACACAATGAAGAGCAGCCCCCGCTCGCCGCAACTAGAGAAAGCCCACACGCAGCAACGAGGACCCAACGCAGCCAAAAATAAATACATAATTAATTAAATAATTTTAAAAAAAGATGTAAGATAATGTGTTTCAAACTGACATAAAAAGAACCCACATAGGATTATAGCTAATGATACTGTATCATATCCTTGAAATTTGCTGCGAGAGTAGATCTTAAATGTTTTCACCACAAAAAAGAAACGCTACGTGATGGGATGGAGGTGACAGCTTATTCTATAAAGGTAGTCATCTGGCAATAAATAAATGCATCAAATCAACATGCTGTACACCTTAAACTTACACGGTGTTATATGTAAATTCTATTTCAATAAAGCTGGGAAAAAAGGGCCCACATAGGTGAAGTAGATGTCCTTGGAGATACATGTATGTGTGTATCTCTCTACGAGTCTTTGTAAACAATTTTTTATTGGAGTATAGTTGATTTACAATGTTGTGTTAGCTTCAGGTGTACAGCAAAGTAAATCAGTTATACATGCATATATTTCCACTCTTTTTTTTTTTAGATTCTTTTCCCATATAGGCCATTATAGAGCACTGAGTAGAGTTCCTTGTGCTATACAGCAGGTTCTTATTAGTTATTTATTTTATATATAGTAGTGTGTATATGTCAGTCCCAGTCTCTCAATTTATCCCTCCCCCCCTTATCCCTTGGTCTATGAGTCATTTATACACACAAACACACACACAAGGTCCACAGGTCCTCTGCTGTAGTTTTTAATTCACTGTTTTCATTTTTATAATACTCTGTACAAATATCACGTATGCATGTTGTGGATGTGGTCTGACCACAGTTAGATTTCAGTGTTTGGCCTCGTGTCTGTCAGTACAAGGGCATCAGTGAGTACTTCTTTCATTGTCTGAGGCTAATGAGAAGCGTATGAGGTAGACTCAGAGTGTCAGCAAGGCGTCCCTGCCAAGGAAAGCTGCGTGATGCCAGAGCAGTGGGGGCCCCCAAAGTTTCAGTGAACCCAAGTGGAGGAGACCTTAGGCATCAAGGGCACATGCTGAAGTCAGAGGGGTCCTTACAGCAGTCAGCACCATATCCACACGCAACTTGGAAACTGATTTGAATAAAGCATCACCTGCCCCACTGACGCTCAAGACTTTAATTGTATTAGTTTATATGTGTGTGATCTATAATTTTAGATTTCTGAGTCACAGAAGGGTATAAGGTTAAGGCATTTATACCTAGTTTCATGATTTTAGGTACTTAACATATTAAAAATAGTATTACCACTGGGAATCCCTGGTCACCTTGTCTCTGCCCACCCCTGTCCCCTGCCTGAGAAAATGATCTTCCAGAAAGTTTTCAAGTTAAGAAATGCTGAAAGACGTAAAAGGGTTGAATGGTAAAACCCCAAAATGCATTTCTTTGAATTTCATTTTTAAATTTACACACAATATTAGTTTTGTTTTTTTTGCTTTTGTCAATTGCCTTTTTTTAAATAAATTGAGAGTTAACTGATTTTCATTTAAAAACCTTACATGTATCGAAATATATTAACAATGCTAGTTCAAAAAATGGGAAGAAGGCGATCTTGCTTTAGAGAATTCAAGGACCAATAATAAAGGAACGTTTTAAAGGCAAGGAGAGGAGGGAAGAAAAAATGAAAAAATTTTAGACCAATTCCTAAGGTATGCTAAATTGCACCAAGCTGTTCTCCTGGGAAGCTTTAATGACTCAGTTATTTCCTGAGTTACAAATACAGCCAAGTCTAGAACATCAAGAAGAACCCTAAGTTACATAAGGGGAAATTTTACGATTCAGAGAGAGTAATAACTCTGCTAGAGCTAATATGTAGGGATAAGGTCCTGGTGGAGAATATATAGGAGAGCCTCTGCAGAGGATGGGGCGGGGTCAGAGCTGCTTAGAGGGTCTTCAGGAGTGCAAGAGATTGACTTTGAAGGCTGCCAGATACACGGCATCCTCACATTGTTCCTAATTGGGGGATGGTGCCTTGCTCACAGCAGCTGGAGTGTAGAGTCACATTAATACACAGGAAGGGTATGTATGTGTTGTGTGCATGTGTGTACGTGTGTAGTTGGGGGAGGGATGTTATCCAGAGAAAAGTAGGAAACATACCAAGGCATGCAGGATGAGCGTCCTGGAGGACATAAAGTATTTAAACAAAACCAAGGAAGGTGTGGGGTATCCTGAAAACAGTGTCATTGGAAGCAGTCCAGAAAGGTCACCGGGCTCTCCAGAGTGTTTTTGTTTGTTTATATTAGGATTGGAAACACTGGGAATTTATTTATTCATTTTGTAAATATTTACTGAATACCTACTGGGTGCTAGGGCTTTTCAAACTTTTAAATGCCCACAAGTTACCTGTGCACGTCATTAATTCACTAGGTCTGGGTGGGAACCAACATTCTGCATTCCTACCATGCTGATGGGGAGCGGGCAACTACACTTTGAGTAGCCCAATGTTACTGTGAACCAGAGACGCAACTGTCAATAAGACAAAGACCAGCCTTCTTACATTATGATACTCACACACTATGATACTTAATATATAAGCATATACTGATGGGATCAACCTTATTGAATAGGAGCAACTGATGACGTAGGAGAAAGGAGATGACTCACAAGGAAAAATTACGGTAAAGGTGAAAGAGTGTGGGATCTAAAGCACATGAAGGAAGGGTGCTTCAGCTGTTGTGTCATAAGAGAAGGAAAAAATAATAGCAACCCACCTCGATTTGTGGATCTGGCTGGGGAAAGCAAGGAGGCTCCTGAGTGATGGTTTCTATCTTTTCCTAAGTAGACGGCAAAGTTATCAGTTGAGGGTAAATGGGAATGTAAGAAAGGGGAAGGTAGATGCAAGAAAAAGTGAAATGGCTGCTACAGAAAATGACAGCAAAATTGCTAGGGAACTACACTAGGATTCACAGGCAGTGCTGAGGCCCCACTTACAGCTGATGACCAAGAATTTACAGCGACACTACTCTGCCAGCTGTGAGGATATTCTCCAACCAAGAATAGCTGCTGAGCTGCTGCGCTGCAGGCGGAGTCAACGTGGATGGCTGGGTTCATCCAGTGTTAAAAAGAGTGCCAGGTGGGCAAGGGAAAAGAAACCAAGCTTTAAAGAAACTGGAAAACAGATGAGTGAAAGGAGACATGATGACAGGGACCCTGATGGATAGAGAGAGCCCGGTGGGTTCCATGCACTGGAAGCTTGAATGAGGTCCTTGAGCAAATGAGTTGGCACAAAAGAGGCTGGACGTGATGGGAAGTAGGATACATGGTGACCACACAGTGGTGGCCCTCGTCCACAAAGGATTAAACCCGTCTCAGGCCAGATGGGTCATCCAGATGACTCTTGACAATACTGAGAATGACGCAGGGGAGTCTAGAGTTCTTTATGAGCTTTGATGACATATGTAAATCGGACACTAAAGAGACAGTATGTTGTGGTGCTGAGGAGAGGGCCTTGGCTCAGACAGGCAAGGGCTCTGCTATTGACCAACAGGCGGCCTCAGGACAGCCTCTTTGTTTACCCCCTCAGCCTCCCTTTCCCCGTCTGTGAAGTTGGATGTACACACTCACCTACCTCCTAGGGCTATTATGAAGCTGAATGAAATAATACTGATACATGAACCAGAGTCAGAATTGTACCTGCACATAGCAAACATTCCTTAAACAGAACCTGCTCTATTACTATTGTCAGAGAGCTTGTTGCTGCATTTGGAAAAACGTAATTCAACTGCTGTTACATGGGAGTGTATGTTAGTTTAACCAAGTGATACTGAATCCATTGGTTTATCATTTCCCAAGGACTTCTGAAGCCTTCTCTTTCTGTATTTTCAGATATATACAGAATGGAGTTCCACTGAGGGTTGTTTGAGCCCGGTTTCAAGACAGGTTATTCCACTCACTAATAGCTCAGAAAGAAGGTGAGATTTACATTTTTACCAAAACCCAGAACACTGGTTCAAGGCTTTCTCAGTCCACCTATAGACTCTTTCGCGTCTAAGATTTTCTCACTCTTGAGAAGCATTCTGTACTTCACCTATGCAGAGCTCTGCAGTAGGATTTCACTTCCATCTAAGGTTTATTTTCTCAGCTAAAGCCACTGAGACAGCTTTAAGTTTGTATTTGTATCAGGCTTCGATCACAGCGTGTTGGCACAGTGGTTGATGGGCTGGTTTCTAGATTGATGGCCGGTGGCTGGTAAAATGCCATATTTCTTAAAATACATAATTGAGAGATCAATCAGTACAGCTGTGCGCACCCGAAGGCGAATCCCCGTTGGCCCGCAGGCCCGACAGCTTATGCAGTGGTGTCCTTGTCTTGGGCAGTTTCCGTGTACACATAGGACAACCCTCACCCTAGGCCAGATACTCAGAACATTCCATCCTCAAGCAGATAGAGGCATTGCTCAAAGCAAACACTAACCGTGTAAGTGCTAAAGAGAAATGGGACAATGGGGACAGGATCACAGTCGAAGGGATTACTTCAGGTCAGGAGTTTCAGAGCAGCATGTTCAGTTCTAAGGGATGTTTACTGCACACGTGCTGCAGGGCACCAAGAAGAAGGGAAAATTATTCCAGGAGTCTCACTCCCAACCCAAGGAGACACCGTTAGCTGGGGAGGCAGTGGTAAGGGTACATCTCAGGGCAGGTGAAGGAGAAGCACAGAATTTAGCCGAGGGTCTCCCCACAGAACAATGCCCAGGTTAGTCGCTGGTGGATGGTCCCCTCACATTTGGAATTACAGGTGGCTTTGGAAGCCACCTTTTTCCCACTTTCTTCCTTTGCAACTTCCTCTTGAAAGGTATAGCATAAGGCAAAGCCATTTCAGAAGCAGTGAGCCCTTGGGGAAAGAAGAAAAGCATCTTTTAAAGATAAGAATGATGAAAGCTTCTCCTCTCCCGTCATCCAGGCCCAATTCCTTGCCCTTCTGGTGCAGGCCAGTGGTGTGGAACTCCAGGGGGTTGTAAGAGGCGGGCAGGCTTTTCCTCTCAGCCCCGACTCCTTGTCTCAGACAACAGCTGTCGCAGAAGCTGCTCAGCGGCCGGTCGGGAACGCCTTGAGAAGTCACCCCAAACGGTTCCCATTATTTATTTGTCCCTGGCTCCCACTCCACCGTCCCTACCACTCCATCCTCAACAGCTTTAAAACCCAGCCTCCCAATTTGTTCATTATAGTTGGCAAAGAAGTGAGCGAGATGAAATTAAAGTGTTTCCCAAGCACACACCATTTTCATTCCATTCAATACATTATCCTGACATATTTACTCACGGCCATGTCTGTCTCCGTATCATCCACGGAAAAGTATAAATTAAAATTTTAAATTAAAAGCAAAGAGTCTGGGGAGCTTGATATCTTTCTGAAGAATGGAGAAAGTCAGCCACGGGCTCCCAGCATGAGTATCATGGGAGCAAAGACTCTGGCAGTACAGAAATTACAGCCCACGGATTTCCCTACAAATACCTTCCCACATATAACGTGAGAAATCATGGAATCCCAAAGTCAGGCAAACCCTCAAAAGTCATTCTTCTTCCTGCAGAATTAAGTATAAACAAACCCGGCTCCTTCTGGGTTCAGGTGAAACTTATCAGAAACTGGTAAAGCACTGATTTATTTATGAAACAAAAAATATGCTGAAGGTTGATGAGCTTTTATCCCATCTGTAGAATTTCTGTGTAATATTCTGGTTAAGAGAATAAATATTTTAATAAGGGGTACACCAGTTCCAGTCACAGATCTGTCAATTACTATACTCCTGATCCTTTGTGAGCACTAGTTTTTCACATTTATAAAATAGAAACAATATTTTAAAAATCATAGACTGGGAGACTGGTTCAAGATGGCAGAGTAGAAAGACATGTGCTCACTCCCTCTTTCGAGAACACCGAATCACAACTAACTGCAGAACAATCATCAACAGGAAGACACTGGAACTCACCAAAAAAGATACCCCACAGGCAAAGGCAAAGGAGGAGCTGCAGTGAGATGGTAGGAGGGGCGCAATCACAATAAAATCAAATCCCATAACTGCTGGGTGGGAGAACTCACAAACTGGAGAACACTTAAACCACAGAAATCCACCCACTGGAGTGAAGGTTCTGAGCCCCACGTCAGGCTTCCCAACCTGGGGGCCCGGCAACAGGAGGAGGAATTCCTAGAGAATCAGACTTTGAAGCCTAGTGGGATTTGATTGCAGGACTTTGACAGGACTGGGGGAAACAGACACTCCACTCTTGAAGGTCACACACAAAGTAGTGTGTGCATCGGGACCCAGGGGAAGTGACCCCATAGGAGACTGAACCAGACCTACCTGCTAGTTTTGGAGGGTCTCCTGCAGAGGTGGGGGGTGGCTGTGCCTCACCGAAAAGACAAGGACACTGGCAGCAGAAGTTCTGGGAAGTACCCCTTGGCGTGAGCTCTCCCAGTGTCTGCCATTAGCCCCACCAAAGAGCCCAAGTAGACTCCAGTGTTGGGTCGCCTCAGGCCAAACAACCAACAGGGAGGGAGCCCAGCCCCACCCATCAGCAGACAAGCAGATTAAACTTTTACTGAGCTCTGCCCACCAGAGCAACAGCCAGCTCTACCCACCACCAGTGCTGCCCATCAGGAAACTTGCACAAGCCTCTTAGATAGCCTCATCCACCAGAGGGCAGACAGCAGAAGCAAGAAGAACTACAATCCTGCAGCCTGTGGAACAAAAACCACATTCACAGAAAGAGAGACAAGATGAAAAGGCAGAGGGCTATGTACCAGATGAAGGACAAGATAGAACCCAGGAAACACAACTAAATGAAGTGGAGATAGGCAACCTTCCAGAAAAAGAATTCAGAATAATGATAGTGAAGATGATCCAGGACCTCGGAAAAAGAATGGAGGTAAAGATCGGGAAGATGCAAGAAATATTTAACAAACATCTAGAGGAATTAAAGAACAAAGAAACAGAGATGAACAATACAATAACTGAAATGAAAAATACACTAGAAGGAATCAATAGCAAAATAACTGAGGCAGAAGAACGGATAAGTGACCTGGAAGACAGAATGGTGGAATTCACTGCTGAGGAACAGAATTAAGAAAAAAGAATGAAAAGGTATGAAGACAGCCTAAGAGACTTCTGGGACAACATTAAACGCAACAACATTGGCGTTATAGGGGTCCCAGAAGGAGAAGAGAAAGGACCCGAGAAAACATTAGAATAGATTATAGTCGAAAACTTCCCTAACATGGGAAAGGAAATAGCCACCCAAGTCCAGGAAGTGCAGAGAGTCCCAGACAGCACAAACCCAAGGAGAAACATGCCAAAACACATAGTCATCAAATTGGCAAAAATTAAAGACAAAGAAAAATTATTGAAAGCAGCAAGGGAAAAATGACAAATAGCATACAAGGGAACTCCCATAAGGTTAACAGCTGATTTCTCAGCAGAAACTCTACAAGCCAGAAGGGAGTGGCATGATATACGTAAAGTGATGAAAGGGAAGAACCTACAACCAAGATTACTCTACCCGGCAAGGATCTCATTCAGATTCAATGGAGAAATCAAAAGCTTTACAGACAAACAGAAGCTAAGAGAATTCAGCACCACCAAACCAGCTCTACAACAAATGCTAAAGGAACTTCTCTAACTGGGAAACACAAGAGAAGAAAAGGACCTACAAAAACAAACCCAAAACAATTAAGAATATGGTGATAGGAACATACATATCGATAATTACCTTAAACGTGAATGGATTAAATGCTCCAACCAAAAGACACAGGCTTGCTGAATGGATACAAAAACAAGACCCATATATACGCTGTCTACAAGAGACCCACTTCAGACCTAGGGACACATACTGACTGAAACTGAGGGGATGGAAAAAGATATTCCATGCAAATGGAAATCAAAAGAAAGCTGCAGTAGCAATACTCATAGCAGATAAAACAGACTTTAAAATAAAGAATGTTACAGGAGACAAGGAAGGACACTACATAATGATCAAGGGATCAATCCAAGAAGAAGATATAACAGTTATAAATATACAGGCACCCAACATAGGGACACCTCAGTACATAAGGCAACTGCTAACAGCTCTAAAATAGGAAATTGACAGTAACACAATAATAGTGGGAGACTTTAACACTTCACTTACACAAATGGACAGATCATCCAAACAGAAAATTAATAAGGAAATACAAGCTTTAAATGACACAATAGACCAGATAGATTTAATTCATATTTATAGGACATTCCATCCAAAAACAGCAGATTACACTTTCTCCTCAAGTACGCATGGAACATTCCTAGGATAGATCACATCTTGAGTCACAAATCAAGCCTCAGTAAATTTAAGAAAACTGAAATCATATCAAGCATCTTTTCTGACCACAACACTATGAGATTAGAAATCAATTACAGGGAAAAAAACGTAAAAAACACAAACAGATGGAGGCTAAAAAATACGTTACTAAATAACCTAGAGATCACTAAAGAAATCAAAGAGGAAATCAAAAAATACCTAGAGACAAATGACAACAAAAACACAACGATCCAAAACCTATGGGATGCAGCAAAAGCAGTTGTAAGAGGCAAGTTTATAGCTATACAAGCCTATCTCAAGAAACAAGAAACATCTCAAATAAACCATCTAACATTACACCTAAAGAAACTAGAGAAAGAAGAACAATCAAACTCCAAATTTAGCAGAAGGAAAGAAATCATAAAGATCAGAGCAGAAATAAATGAAATAGAAACAAAGAAAACAATAGCAAAGATCAATAAAACTAAAAGCTGGTTCTTTGAGAAGATAAACAAAATTGATAAACCATTAGCCAGACTGATCAAGAGGGAGAAGACTCAAATCAATAAAATTAGGAATGAAAAAGGAGAAGTTACAACAGACACCGCAGAAATACAAAGCATCCTAAGAGACTACAAGCAACTCTATGCCAATAAAATGGACAATCTGGAAGTAATGGACAAATTCTTAGAAAGGCATAACCTTCCAAGACTGAACCAGGGAGAAACAGAAAATATGAACAGACCAATCACAAGAAATGAAATGGAAACTGTGATTAAAAATCTTCCAACAAACAAAAGCCCAGGAACAGATGGCTTCACAGGTGAATTGTATCATTTACAGAAGAGCTAACACCCATCTTTCTCAAACTCTTCCAAAAAATTGAAGAGGAAGGAACACTCCCAAACTCATTCTATGAGGCCACCATCACCCTGATACCAAAACCAAAGATACTACAAAAAAAGAAAATTACAGACCAATATCGCTGATGAATATAGATGCAAAAACCCTCAACAAAATACTAGCAAACAGAATTCAACAACACATTAAAAGGATCATACACCATGATCAAGTGGGATTTATCCCAGGGATGCAAGGATTCTTCAATGTATGCAAATCAATCAATGTGACACACCATATTAACAAACTGAAGAAGAAAAAACATATGATCATCTCAATAGATGCAGAAAAAGCTTTTAACAAAATTCAACACCCATTTATGATAAAAACTCTCCAGAAAGTGGGCATAGAGGGAACCTACCTCAACATAATTAAGGCCATATATGACAAACCCACAGCAAACATCATTCTCAATGGTGAAAAACTGAAAGCATTTCCTCTAAGATCAGGAACAAGACAAGGTTGCCCACTCTCATCACTATTATTCAACATAGTTTTGGAAGTCCTAGCCATGGCAATCAGAGAAGAAAAAGAAATAAAAGGAATACAAATTGGAAAAGAAGAAGCAAAACTGTCACTGTTTGCAGATGACATGATACTATATATAGAGAATCCTAAAGATGCCACCAGAAAACTATTAGAGCTAATCAATGAATTTGGTAAAGTTACAGGATACAAAATTAATGTACAGAAATATCTTGCATGCCTATACACTAATGATGAAAAATCTGAAAGAGATATTAAGGAAACCCTCCCATTTACCATTGCAACAAAAAGAATAAAATACCTAGGGATAAACCTACCTAGGGAGACAAAAGACCTGTATGCAGAAAACTATAAGACACCTTTGAAAGAAATTAAAGATGATCCCAACAGATGGAGAGATATACCATGCTCTTGGATTGGAAGAATCAATATTGTGAAAATGACTATACTACTCAAAGCAATCTACAGATTCAATGCAATCCCTATCAAATTACCAATGGCATTTTTTACAGAACTAGAACAAGAAATCTTAAAATTTGTATGGAGACACAAAAGACCCCGAATAGCTGAAGCAGTCTTGAGGGAAAAAAAACGGAGCTGGAGCAATCAGACTCCCTTACTTCAGACTATACTACAAAGCTACAGTAATCAAGACAATATGGTACTGGCACAAAAACAGAAATATAGATCAATGGAACAGGATAGAAAGCCCAGAGATAAACCTATGCACCTATGGTCAACTAATCTATGACAAAGGAGGCAAGGATATATAATGGAGAAAAGACAGTCTCTTCAATAAGTGGTGCTGGGAAAACTGGACAGCTACATGTAAAAGAATGAAATTAGAGCACTCCCTAACACCATACACAAAAATAAATTCAAAATGGATTAGAGACCTAAATGTAAGACCGGGCACTATAAAACTCTTAGAGGAAAACATAGGAAGAACACTCGTTGACATAAATCACAGCAAGATCCTTTTTGATCCATCTCCTAGAGTAATGGAAATAAAAACAAAAATAAACAAATGGGACCTAAGGAAACTTCAAAGCTTTTGCACAGCAAATGAAACCATAAACAAGACGAAAATACAACCCTGAGAATGGGAGAAAATATTTGCAAACGAATCAACGGACAAAGGATTAATCTCCAAAATATATATACAGCTCATGCAGCTCAATATTAAAAAAACAAACAACCCAATCCAAAAATGGACAGAAGACCTAAATAGACATTTCTCCAAAGAAGACATACAGATGGCCAAGAGGCACATGAAAAGCTGCTCAACATCACTAATTGTTAGAGAAATGCAAATCAAAACTACAATGAGGTATCACCACACACTGGTTAGAATGGGTATCATGAGAAAATCTACAAACAACAAATGCTGGAGAGAGTGTGGAGAAAAGGGAATCCTTTTGCACTGATGGTGGGAATGTAAATTGATACAGCCACTATGGAGAACAGTATGGAGGTTCCTTAAAAAACTAAAAATAGAATTACCATATGACCCAGCAATCCCACTACTGGGCATATACCCAGAGAAAACCATCATTCATTCAAAAAGACACATGCATCCCACTGTTCATTGCAGCACTATTTACAATAGCCAGGTCATGGAAGCAACCTAAATGCCCATCGACAGACGAATGGATAAAGAAGATGTGGGACATATATACAATGGAATATTACTCAGCCATAAAAGGAATGAAATTGGGTCATATGTAGAGACGTGGATGCATCTAGAGATTGTCATACAGAGTGAAGTAAGTCAGAAAGAGAAAAACAAATATCGTATATTAACGCATATATGTGGAACCTAGAAAAATGGTACAGATGAACCGGTTTGCAGGGCAGAAATTGAGATACAGATGTAGAGAACAAACGTATGGACACCAAGGGGGGAAAGTGGTGGGGGTTGAGGGTGGTGGTGGTGTGATGAATTGTGCGATTGGCAATGACATGTATACACTGATGTGTATAAAATGGATGACTAATAAGAACCTGCTGTATAGAAAAATAAATTAAGTTTAGGAAAAATCATAGACTGTGGTGATTATTAAACAAATAATACTTTTAATACTATTATCATCACAATCTGAGAGCACAGTCAACAGTCAGTAAATGTTTGCTATCATATTTCTGTAATTATCCAAAACTAAAGAATAATGATAACCCAAACATTATAACAATGTTGACCTTCCCTTCGTGCTCATTTTCCCATGTGTGCATATACCAGTTATAAAGTTTGGAAAATTAAGTAAGGAATCCACCTTTTGGTGGATCCAACCCATAGACCACGCTGTCTCCAGTTTGGAATAGAGAATGTGTGTGTTCACATGATCGTGGCTTCATGGGGGATTCGGAGGCTGATAATTCGGCTTGATTCTTCCTGTACCCCTCCAGAACAGACTACACAACTGAACTAAACCTTATCTGAGTTTTATTTATTTTTTTTTTAATTTTAAAAAAATATTTATTTTTGGCTGCTTCGGGTCTTAGTTGCAGCATGGGGGATCCTTCGTTGCGGCCAGCAGGCTTCTCTCTAATTGTGGAATATAGGTTCCAGAGTGCATGGGCTCTGTAGTTGCAGCACACAGGCTCTCTGGTTGTGGCACACAGGCTTAGTTGGCCTGCGGTATGTGGGATCTTAGTTCCCCAACCAGGCATCAAACCCGCATCCCCTGCATTGGAAGGCGGATTCTTAACCACTGGACCACCACGGAAGTCCCTTATCTGAGTTTTAAAAATAAAGCCCTCATTAAGCAGACAGATGGTCAGGGACAGATGGAGGGCGAGAGATGGGAAGTGATACTTGCAGGAATGCTCCCCAGCTCCTACAAGCACTGCTCTTGCAGAATGTCAACCTGACCTGTTTAAAAATATACGTTATATATTTTTAATAAACCAATCATCTTTTCCAGAATAGCGGCTTATTTTACATAGATTATGCAAACTATCTCCCCTTAAAAAAATAAAATAGAAGGCAGGGAAAACTCTGTCCTTGGGTCATAAGAGGCCTAGAGGGGGATATTCCCTGGGGGCAAGAAAGTCACAGGGTAAGTTTTGCAAATGTTTCTACTTCAGGCCCAGGGAGTTGCTACTTTTGATTTATGTCATCTGGAGTCCTGGCCACCTGTGTCTGAGAGGACAGGGCTTTCTCTGCTCCTGGATTCTCCGTCTCCTGGGGGGACCAAGGAACAGGAAGTCTGCCTGGAAGCCTGCATTTCTCCAGCTCTCCCCCATCTCATTGTGCTTGAGTGAGGGCAGAAACATGGCGATACCGTTCAGTACTCCCAGCGTGCGGTTGAGCATGTGTGGCTCTGATCAGAGGTGATCTCCTCATAGAACTTGTCACTGAGAGGTTTGAGAAGACACACCATGAAAACCCAATTATTCATCATAACATGGGAAGGCTGTGTTTCCTTATCATGCATTTAACTTTTAAAAACATTTAAAAAAACTCTTATTGGAGTAGAGTTGATTTACACTGTTGTGTAAGCCTCAGGTGTACAGCAAAGTGAATCAGTAATACATACATCCATTTGTTTTTGTTTTTTAGATTCTTTTCCCATATAGGCCATTACAGAGTACTGAATTATGCATTTTAAAGAAATAAATGGACAGAGTAAGAAAGGAGTGGGGGGGAGAGAGAGAGAGATGGAAGGAAGGAAGGAAGGAAAGAAAAGATTAAAAAAGAAAGAAAAAGAGAAAGAAAATAAACCTTTAGCTTGGGTGAAAATGTATAATTCATACATTTCAGCGGATGTCTGCGCTTTCTTAATTGTGCCCTATGCAGGTGAATATGGACAATAATCGCGCACTTCCCGAGCACACACTGACTACCAATTCCTGTTATCCTTTGACGATTCCTTTTTAATACTTCGTTACCTGGCACCCAACAGACCTGCTGCCAGTGCTCTTAGCACTTGCCTCTGCACTGTCCTTCCCATCCGTCTGTCGGTTTGGGCCTCCCCATCTCCTTTTCCCACGTGCACCTCAACCAACGCAAGCCCTGGTTAGGCCACATGTCCAGGAGGAAAAGGCTCCTTCCACCCAAATTAACTGTGGGAGAGCACGCCGAGTCTGGATAAGTTATAATGAACTGTCTCAGTTCATTGTAATGAATAATATAGAGATACTTACATGTGCTTTTGGGTAAATTATTCATCTTGTGCGCTGAAGAATCAGGGCAGTAATACGTAAGAGAGACAGCTGGTGCATCTGGGTGCCTATAAATACTCACACCCGAGCGTTTCCAAAGACCCATCCCCTCCCCTCATTAAAGACTGAAGTGGTTGGGGGGGCGGTCTTGGAAAGAAGAGGCTCAGATAGACATTGGCACCGCCCCCCTTCGCTCTGTGTGTGTGCAGCTCCCTGTAAAGCGGAGGCTGTTTCTAGCATATTTGTTATTTTATTGCAGCTCCAAGTCACTTATGCAACCTGAAGAGCTCAGCGGGACCTCCACTTGGCTTCTGCCATGTCCTCAGGAGGTAAAGAAGACAGTGAGACTCGCTTCCAAAGCCCCTCCACGACCCCACCACCACGTTCACTGTGCCTGATCCCGCTGCACTAAAGGTGGACCCGAAGGGACAGCACACTTAGCTTGGTCCTCACTGCCTCCCGCCAGGTTTCACGGTCATTGCTCATGCTCAGGATGAAACCCACTGCGACATTCTGAAAACCCTCACCGGGAGTCTTACCATCACGTGTGTGCCCAGGCAAACAAACACGGGAATGAGAGAGCCCGTGGCCTTACATTCCACCCCTTCGAGAAACAGGAGAGTTTTGTCCTTTCTAGGCCTGTACTTGTCAAGTTTAAAAAAATAAAAAGTCCTAATTGCCATTTTTCTGTTGCTACTTCTAATCATTCACATCCACTGGCAATAAGGTTGATGTTATTCACCTTAAATATGACGTTTTGCACAACACACTCACCCCTCTTTCCTGGTGAGCCGTGCTGTCCTTCCTTACGTGCGGCACAGTTAACTGTCTGCTCACGTGTTTGGCCTGACCTTAGAGAACGGGGACAAGCCTCAGAACTGAGGCTCATGAAGAAAACAGAACAAAACAAAACAAGGGAATGGATGGTGATGGTGATGAAAAAGTAGAGCATATAGTCAGAAAAAAAGAGCAGAGAGATGGGGGTGGGTGGGCCCTTGGATGTCTGAAAATGTCTATATAACGGATCTCAAAACCCAGGAAAGATACCAACCGAGAGTACTTTGCAAACAGCAGGAATCACAAACCCGAGTTCTAGATGCCCCTCTTGAACAAGAGCCAATATTCAGCTAAGCCGGGGCTTCCCTGGTGGCACAGTGGTTGAGAGTCCGCCTGCCGATGCAGGGGACGCGGGTTCGTGCCCCGGTCCGGGAAGATCCCACATGCCACGGAGCGGCTAGGCCCGTGAGCCGTGGCCGCTGAGCCTGTGCGTCCGGAGCCTGTGCTCCGCAACGGGAGAGGCCACAACAGTGAGAGGCCCGTGTACTGCAAAGAAAATAAAAGTAAAAAAAAAAAAAAAAAAAATTCAGCTAATCCACTAAATCCAGGATTACCGCTCCATGCACACTCTGACAGAGGTGAGGGAAAAGAAGGGGAGCCCTGTTTTACAAGGCGGGGGTCCTCAGGGTTTCCTAGGAAAATCACATTCGGCTGTGGCCATTGGTTATTGGGACCTGGGCTTCAGACAGGAAGGAACATTTGTCCCCAACTATTTAGAACTCCACAGTGAGAATTTTTCCACCTATATTTTCTCATCTTGTGATGACTTGTCAAAACAGCAATCTTAAATTTTCCCAGAAGCTGAATTGGGGCCAAACACTGAATAGTAACTAGGTAGGGCAAGACCCCAAGGGTAGTGGTCTCTGCAGTTTGGTAAAGTTTCCCTCTCTCTTCCTCCCCACTCCTCTCCTTCCCTCCCTCCCCAGCTTCTCTCTCTCTCTCTCTCTCTCTCTCTCTCTCTCTCTCTCTCTCATTAGCAATTTACCCTTATCTGCACTGCCTACATTCTACCCTTTTCCAATTGGCCAGTATTATGAAAATCTATATTGTAAGCATACAGGCGGTGTAAGGGGGAAAACACTTCTTCAAAGTGTTTAGATAAAGCAGACAAGCTCTTACAAAGCTAGATAATAAACCAGGGCAAGAGGTTTTCCCCTGAAGGAATCTAATTAAGAACAAAGGCAAATGCACATTAACATTCTCCTCAGGGCACTGCATTCACCTCTGAAGAAATTTTATTGTTGCAAATCCAAAAGAGAAACCTTAGTGTCAGAGCAGAGAGGGAGAGAAAAGACAGAGATGACTTAGAGAGGCTTGTGATTTCCGTGTGGGTGGAAGGGCTGCCTAGGGAGTGGAAAGAGCAGATCCTCAAAAGCACCTGAAACAGGAAGTATTAGAATTTGCGGGAAGCTAAACCAGGCCTGGCAGATGGCTTGGGAGGAAACCTGGCATCATCGTTCAGGGCTGAACTTTTTTGGCAGGGGGATGGCCCCAGTGAATAATCAGATTTACTGTGTTTTGTGTTGTTTAAATGGAAAATAGGCCAGTTTGAGTTGCTGATCTCTTGACAAAGAGGAAATGTCACCCCAAATCCATGTGTACTCTTTGAGAGACCCAAGGTGGGGCTGCCTTATAAAATTAAGTTACTTTCAAAGACACCTTTTGGTAACTTTGAGGGGTGATAATGGCTGCTTTTTTCATTAGAGTTTAATAAATTCTTAAGATCATAATACTTCTGAGTGAAATTTTTTACTTCCTATAGATGATTTTGGAAGCTTACAAAAAGTAGTTTATTAAACCAACAAGAAGTCTGTTCTAACGTGGAGCAGTTGGGTTTTTGTAAGAACTTCTTACGCTGAATTGCAGTCTACCTTTAAAGCCTGCCCACTGGTACGGGGAATTCCCTGGTGGTCCAGTGGTTAGGACTCTGCGCTTTCACTCCTGAGGGTGTGGGTTTGATCCCTGGTCAGGGAACTAAGATCCCGCAAGAAGGCTGTGCGGCCAAAAAAAAAAAAAAAAGTAAAGCCCACCCACTGGTACTAGCTCTTCCCCTTGGAACACAGATAAATCCAGTGGTTTTCCCCCATGGTAATCCTTCATGAAGATGAAGAAAATTGTATTATTCGCTTTAAGTTATCTCATTTTGAGGTTGGGCTTTTCTGTTTAGCATCTTTATATAATCTACTTTTAATCTATCCATTCCTATGTGTGGTTACAAACAACCCTCTCCAAGAAGAGAGCTGAGACTTGGAAGGTGAGTCACATTAGGACAAGACTAGCAGGTACAGCTCAGTGGTTTAATTTTTGCCATGACTAGAAATATGACAGCACGTACGTGTGCTGTATGTCACACGTGCTCTACCATACGTGTAGCCAAGACACAAACTTAGCTACCTACATAGAAGATTTCACCCTGACGATTTACAAAAAGCTTGGTGGTACACACACACACACACAAACCACATGTGTATAATGTACACCTCGAATTACACCCTCACCCCCAGTACTAAGTTTAGTTGCGTAGTTAAGTGTATTATGGCTAAAATGGATGCTTCAGGAGTTCTCTTCAACAGCGGAGGTTGTCGCCAGGGCAACTATGCAAGAAAATGACAAAAAATGCATACAGATTGGAAAGCAAGAAAGGAAGAATTAAAACTATCTCTAGAGGTGACGAGACCTTGTACATAGACAATTCTAAGGAATCCACTAAAACACAATTAGAATGAGTAAAGTTCAGCCAGATTTCAGGGTACAAGGTCAATATAGAAAAATCAACTGCATTTCTATACACTAATAAAAAATCTAAACGTGAAATTAAGAAAACAATTCTATTTACAATAGCACCAAAAAGAATAAAATACTGTAAACTAAATTTAACAAAAGAAGTGTGAAACTTATACTCTACAAACTAAAATGTTGTTGAAAGAAGTTAAAAGAAGACCTAAATAAATAGAAAAAAAAAAAGGCAATGTTCATGGATTAGAAGATTTAATACTGTTAAGATGGTAATATTCTCCAAATTGATCTACAGATTCAATTAAATCCCTATCAAAATTCCAGCTGGCCTCTTTGCAGAAACTGACAAGCCAGTCCTTAAGTTCACATGGAAATTCAAGGGACCCCACATAGTCAAAATATCTTGAAAAGAGGAGAAAAAAGTTTGAGGGCTCACACCTCCCAACTTCAAAACTTCCTACAAAGCTATGGTAGTCAAGACAGTGCAACACTGGCATAGGGATAAATATATAGGTAAATGCAATAGAATCGAGAAGCCAGAAATAAACTCAAAAATCAATCGATTTTTGACAAGAATACCAAGACAACTGAATGGGAAAAGAAGACTCACTGCAACAAATGATGCTGGAACAACTGGACATCCTCATGCAACTGAGTAACACTGGGCCTCTACCTCACACCAAACATAAAAATTAACTCAAAATGAATCAAATACTTAAATATGAGTTAATGTTATAAAATGCTTAGAAGAAAACACAGGTGTAAAATTTTGTGACCTTGGAATAGGCAATGGTTTCTTAGACATGACATTGAAAGCACAAACAACAGCAACAACAAAAAGATAAACGGGACTTCATCAGAATTAAAAACTTTTAAAGAACACAATCAAGAAAGGCAAAAGAAAGTCCACAGGATATGAGAAGATATTTTCAAATCATATATCTGGTAAGTGACTTGTTTCTAGAATATGTAAAGACAAACAACTCAATTTAAAAAATTATCTGAAGAGACAGTTCTCCAAAGAAGATATACTAATAGCCAATAGGCACATGAAAAGCAGCTGGGCGTCATTAGTCATTAAATAAATGCAAATCAAAACCATAATGAGATATTACTTTATACCCCCTACGGTGGCTATAATTTGAAAAAAAGAAAAAGGAAAAAGAAAATAACTAGTGCTGGCTAGGATGTGGAGAAACTGGAGCCCTCACGCACCGCTGGTGGGGATGTAAAATGAGGCAGCTGCTTTGGGAAACAGCATGGCAGCTTCTCAGAAGGTTAAGCGTGAGTTAACATATGACCCAGCAATTCCACTAGGTATACACCCAAGAGAAATGCAAACATCTGTCCACACGGAACCTTGTACATGAATGTTCATGCAGCATTCCTCATCATAGAGAAAAAGCAGAAACGGCCTAAATGCCCATTAGATATAATACAACGCATGTCACTCAGCAACATAAAAGAATGAAGTTCTGGCACCTGCTCTAACACAGACGAACCTTGAAAATTAAGGGAAGGTTCTAAGTGAAAGAAGCCAGTCTCTAAAGCTCACTTACTGTATAACTTCATTTACATAAAATGTCCACAATAGGCAAATCTAGAGTTGGGAGGGGAGATTAGGGAGACAGGTGGAATGTCTGCTAATAGATACGGCATTGATTTTGGGGTGATGAAAATGTTCTAAAATTGATTATGGAGGTAGCTGCTTAATTCTGTAAATACACTGAAAAGCATTAATGTGTACATTTTAAATGGGTGAACTGCATGGTGAGTGGACTGTATCTCAATAAAGCTGTTATTTAAAAAGGGGGGCATGCTTAAACCATGAAGGAGGGATTACTGAAAGAGATATCCTCATTGCTTCTTAAATTTGATCTTTAGGTGAGAGAGTGGTAGTTTATATATGGACATATATACACTACCAAATGTAAAATAGCTAGCTAGTGGGAAGCAGCCGCATAGCACAGGGAGATCAGCTCGGTGCTTTGTGACCACCTAGAGGGGTGGGATAGGGAGGGTGGGAGGGAGGGAGATGCAAGAGGGAGGAGATATGGGGATATATGTGTACGTATAGCTGATGCACTTCGTTGTACAGCAGAAACTAACACACCATTGTAAAGCAATTATACTCCAATAAAAACGTAAAAAAAAAAAATTTGATCTTTAGGTAATCAGAATCCATGCTGTGCTTGTGAACATGTAAGAGTCTTACCCCAGGGAACTGTTTGGGGATGCGGTGGAGGTGCAGGCGGGCGGGGGAGGGCAGGGGGAGGTGACTTACATCCTTGGAGGAAGATTATTTTAGTAGACATGACAGTAGAGTTTATCTGAAATTCCAATTCTTCCAATTTTTCTTTTCTTTCGTGGATTCAAAATGCTGTGTAAACCCATGTGCATTACAGAATGTACTGGGTCTGTGGGCTGCAATCTCAAAGCCATCCATGGTAAATCTGGAATGCTGTGAACCACTATGCTTCATCCCTGGAGCTGAATGGTCACGGTCAAGGCATCGCGCACTGGACACGCCTCTCACCCACCCTCTTAGGGCTGGGTTGCAAATCCTCCAATGATCCCAATCCAAGCTAATGCTCACCCTAGTATAGGGCTCTCTCATTAACCCGCCTCCTCCCAGAGAACCTGTATATTCCAGTCGTGATCTTCTCTGGGCAGTTATCAGCATTACCTAGTGTAAAAGAATGTTACTAACGGGCGGGATTTCCTCCCAAGTAGGAGGAGAAATCAGCCACTTGGTGAGGTGCTAAAAAAACACCCTACCGTGGAGGCAGCTGCTCCCTTTGCCCATATAAAGACAGGCCTCATGCATCTCCCTCGGGGCCAAAGGACAAAAATTTCAGGTTCAGGAGCCTTAAAGAGACAAGGGCTGTGGTTCCAGGTGCATTTAGGTGAGAAGATGTATGAAGGACGGAGCTGGGGGCAGCAGCGGCCACACTACCTCTGCTCTAATTGTAACGATTCTTCATTCTTAAACGCTAATTTTCAAGTTTTCCAAGGAATTATTTTACTTAGTGTCAACAATACAGATAGCACGGCTGATAGGCTCTTTATACTCCAGGAGAGAAGGTGGCCCGCATCAGCTCTGGGGGACTGTTAGCCAGGCCCCCACCTGAATCACTCTGGCAGGTGTGCCCAGCTTCCTTAATGATATTGACAAGCTTCCCGGACGTGGACGAGTCAGCAGCAGAGACGGCCTGCTTTCTCTCGCGCGCACTCTGCTTCCTCCTTCTCCAGGCCCTGCGGCCCCTGCTCTCAGGCCAGCACTGAGCCAGCCTGCTGTTAGTGACCGTAGATGGCCCACGATTCTACTAAATGATCTCCCAAACTATCGGGATTCCTTGCCAGAAAGGCAAGGCAGTCAGCAGGTCCTTCCCAAGCCCGAAGGACAAGGCAACCCGAAGAGAGGCTGAAGGATGGTCCATCAAGTTTTGATGTTGAAGGACTTGCTCCCAACGTCTCATCCTCTGGTGATGCTTCCTGCCTGAGCCGACAGAATCACTAACGGGACAGCAGAGACCACAGGAGCTCACGCTACCCAGAGCAAGTGGCCAGGAGAACCCAGCATCTCATGTAGAGTTCATCACATACGTTTTTTGTAAAAAAAATTTTCCTCCCTTTTTTCACATTTGTGAGGTATAAAAACGGCCAGCCTCTTTAAACACTGGTTAAGCGAAAGCAATCATCTTTGGGATATAATTAAGCACCAGCACCTGCACACTGAGGAAGTGTGTCCCGAGCCAAGGCCGGTCCATGCGGTCCTGCTCACGGAGCCACAGACAGTGCCGAGAAGGCAATTATCCTTCCTAGAGAGAAACCAGAAGAGAAGGGAGCTTTCTGGGACGGGACCTACGGAGAGGACCTAAATGGGCTGTAAGTAAAAGGAAAAGCTGATCTCTCCCCAGCAAGACCTTCTTCCCCTTATGGATACAGCAAATGAATGTTAGATGCTCATTTCTGTTCCAAGGCCCTCAGGACGAGGGGACCCCTTTCCCACTGTGCCCTGAAGGTGTCCTTCCCTGGCACGTGGAGGCCACTTACCTCTTCCACGCCTCACTGACCTACACTATCCTCAGAGGTTCCCCATCCTACACACCGGGGAGCAGAGGAAAAAAGATGCCTTCAAGTTCACTCAGGAGAGCTAAGCCTCATACATTTCTTCTGGTTCCAGACAGGATGTTCTTATCAGTTTAACAAACAGCTTAGAGCTAAGTAGCTCAGGAGTTTCTATTGACCTTATGCTATGCTTCAACTGCACGACTTGTAAGAAAAACACAAGTGGATCGGTCTGCTACTGTCTTAAAAAGAGAAGTCTGACTGCTCTGTAAAGCTGAAGAGAGCCCGTATCTCCTGAAACACAGTCTATACTGGGAAAAGCAGGCCATTCAGAGTCACAGAACCTGGTATCCAGTGCAGGGCCTGTCACTCACCAGGCGCACCACTCAGGGTGACTGAATTAACTTCGAACCTCAACTTCCTCACCCTTAAAATCGTGATGACTCCACCTTGGACTGTTGTGAGGATAAAATGAGGAGTCTGTAAAAGAGGTGTGGGAGCCATAACTCGTGAATCCAACTGGCTTATTATTGTGGCTCATTCTCGTTCCATCTTTAGGAGACAGAACACAGCATCAGTCTCCCAGAGTGAAAATCAACACGTTTGTGCCAGTTTGCGGCTCTGGCTGCCTAGCTGTCCCTGTGAAAACACGAGGCAGATCTCTGAGGGGTCCTGGGCGGGGGTGGTCACCGTCTTGAAAGGATGTGATGGCGTCACAGTGAATCAAAGGCCGCTCTCAGCCTAAACCGTCTGTGCCTCTGGGGCCTATTTACTGGTCCTTCATAATTTGCCTTCCTGAGTTGCTCCTTTCTGAGCGTGTGTCTCTAATTTCATACTAGCATTAACCCTTTTTAATATTCTATTTTTTAATTTTACGTTTCTATTGGAGCATAGTTGCTTTACAATGTCGTGTTGGTTTCCGCTGTACAACGAAGTGAATCAGCTATACGTATACATACATCCCCTCCCTCTTGGACCTCCCTCCCACCCCCTCCACATCCCACCCTTCTAGGTCACCACAGAGCACCGAGCTGAGCTCCCTGTGCTATACAGCAGGGTCCCACTAGCCATCTATTTCACACAGGGTGGTGTATATATGTCAGTCCCAACCTCCCAATTCATCCCACCCTCCCCTTCCCACCCCGAGTCCACATGTCTCTGTTCTCTACGTCTGTGTCTCTATTCCTGCCCTGGAAACAGGTTCATCCGTACCATTATATTTTCATCAACTTTAATTAAAGCACAACTAATTCAATGCTGTTTATCTCTATTTTTCAAAACCACTTTTGTAAATAAGTATGTGCTCAGTAGCTGTAGAATGCAGAGCAACGACCTGTGAGCTGAGAGACTGCAAATAAAGAACTTACCGAACCTGTCTGTTAATGAATTTATAAACTAGGGGAGGAGACCAGCTGCTTAATACTGATGATAATAAAAATCAAGGTAGCTACTGTCATTATTTGTTTAGTATGTATATGCCAGACACAGTGTTCGGATCCTCTACTTCTATTCTCTCAACATCTATGAGACAGGTGACATGATTCCCATGTGACAGAATAATAAATAGTCTCTGAACCGTCAGATGTGTTGCCCAGGTCATACAGTTAGTAAGTGGTAGAGCTGGTTTGACTAGAAGACTCATGCTTTTATCCCTAATTCATATTACATCTCATAACTTTAATATAAAGCAAAATATGTTGACACACAAGAATATAAAGCCATTTCCACAGGGGACAAAGATAGTCAACCTAATTAACTTTCCTCTTTGGCTTCCATGGACTTTAATTCATATTTTTCTACCTCAACAGAAAAACAAAACCCTAGTCCTGTTATGAAAATAAAGATTCTATTTAGAAAACCAATGGATTCATTAATTCAACAGACATTTTTTGAGTGCCTACTACGTACTACATACCATGTATGCACAGAGGATCACCAAAGGAAAAATGGGCAGAAATCTCTGCTCTTGTGGCACTTTGCTGTTAGTATTTTCTCAAAACCTGCCAACAGACAGACAAATAAATAACTCTGTGGCCGCTCGTATAGGATGATGAATGCCTCCCACGGGTTGATTTTCTTCACTGGAATTTCTCATTCGTCTTAAAGCAATAGGGAAAAACTAAGTTTGGGCTCAAGACTGGTTCAAATAATAAATATTTAAGAGCCGTAGCCTCGCCTGTACTCAGTAACAACTCTCTTATTTAGTCTGTCTTATCCTAGCAAAAGACAATGAACTTACGTTCCTAATAATTGCTTATATGGAGTTATTTTTAATTCTATATCAGGATTAATGCCCAAATCTGATTGAATCACCTATTCTCAATGGAACTTTAAAATGAGTGCTTTGGGGTGACACTTGTTCCCAAAACCCTCCCAGGGAGGTTTCACCTGGTCCTGCCACCCCCATACAGGAGTCCACGGGAACAGTTGAGAAGCAGGCTTCCCCTTTCAGCTTCTGTGGTCACTGAAATGGCTCTGTAGTACTTCTGAATGGTGTCAGTGAAATACATTTGACATCTCTCCCTTGCTTCTTTGACAAACCTTTAAAATTTGTCAACTTTGAGAGTTTTGCTTTGGTTTTCTGAGCTCTTCGAAGATAAATCAGAAAACTTCCTTATCAAATTTCAAGTCTAGGCTTTAGGTCTTTCTGACCTACATTTCCTTGGTTCCATCATCTTTCATGACACACCAGTCATGACCTCCTGATTTGGAGTCACTGCTCCCTGTGGTGTAAGTTTCTCTTAAACAAGCTGCAAGAAGTTACAAAGAAGAAGACAAATGCTTCAAAATGAAACGTGGCAACCATTCTCTTTGGGAAGAAAACATTAATTATATTTTTGAAGGAGTTATAATTGGATTTTACTTCTCTCTGTTTTGATAATTATTCCAGCCATGGAGTTAAGATGCTCCCAACATCTTTTATTCAGTCAGTTTCAGAAAAGGAAGGAAGATTTATTTGTAATTATCAGAAATAAACACAGCCCTACAAAATAAACACGAAGGGACAGAACCTGGCTTGGATCCCATCTCGTGAAAGATGCAAATTAGCAACAGACCATCAAAATGGGAGGTTTTGCTAATCCTTTTTAAACAATGTAAGTCATTAAATTAGCCCTGGGTTCCATGGCATCTGCAGTGTGCATCTTTGGGTTTTATACAAGGGATCCCAAAAGGAGCTTAGCAACTTCCTTTGGGCCCCTCTCATTGTTCTAGTTGGTATTTATTTTGAATCTTGGGCAC
This sequence comes from Aethalodelphis obliquidens, assembly GCF_003676395.1. Lineage (NCBI taxonomy): Eukaryota > Metazoa > Chordata > Mammalia > Artiodactyla > Delphinidae > Aethalodelphis > Aethalodelphis obliquidens. The sequence continues at coordinate 1,791,657 of NW_020838026.1, read as the reverse complement.
GGGGCATGGTCACTGAAGGACGGTTCCTGCCTGCCGTCATTTTGTCAGCTACCTAACCTATAGAGCAGTCCATTCCTTTATCCTGGCCCATCTGTGATCTCTCTCCAAACCTTCTGGTCTATTTCCAGTCGATCAGCATCAGGCTGTCCTTCAGGTGTTGGCCCCAGGTTCCCTGAAGCAGATGTGTGCACATCATCAATTCTAACTCAGACTGTGCAACTTGCCTTTGGGGAACAGGGCAGCTCCAAATACAACAACACTGAAAATGACAGAACTCTCAAGGCCTTGCACTGGAAAATGGAGTTTTAGCAGTGATCTGCCAGGCTTTCCCAGCCGGAGAAGGTCTGATCTGTCCTCACCCAAAGAATTGATGAGGAAGGTGGAGAAAAACACACTATAGGCTATAGAAACGGACTCCATGTTAGCTTTGCAATGATGGGATATCATGGACTTCACTGAACAAATAGTCCTCCACTGCTACAACCCCTGCTCCAGCTATGAAGTTGTTGCAGACACCAAACTCTTTATACAGAGAGTTTCAGTCTATGGCTAGCACAGGAATTCTCTAGAATGAAAATGTAGATACCTCTTACTATTCCAATTCCTTTGCTATGCAAAACACTCCAGGAACAGCATTTCCCATTGCTATTCCCCGGTGTCGCAAGGTTATTTAAGTTGTCCATTTATCCTAAATTTCTAAGACGGTTACCAGTTTATATTTGTCTCACTGTATATTTTATTCTCATCTATTTATGTTTAGGACACTAACCTGGACACATCACCCACAGGTCCATCAGAAATGTTTCCTTCCCACTGAAACCTCATCTCAGAGGGAAACACTTCTTGAAGGAGATCAAAGTCAAAAGGCTGTGGAAATCAGACCTACATGCAGGTTTGCTGAATACTCAGATACCCATCCTGGATACTTGGGGGTATTTTTTTTTAACACTACTAAGTTGTCCCCCAAGATATGTCTAGCTAGCTGAAGCCTATATTTTAGGTTCAACAATCACACAAATATTGTGGGTTCGTTGGGCAGAGACTGTGACTAATTCTATTTTAAGCAGGATCTACGGCAAAAGTTGTAGGCACTTGATAAACACTGAATCATAGGAAGAATAACAATTTCCTTAGGAAATTATTTTATTGTCTCTTACGTATCACTGTTAAGAATCCCCCCCCCCCACTATGAGACACATTTTTCTTCATTTAGCTTTATTCCATTAAGGCCAGTTTTGCTATACTAAGCATTATGTTGATTTGAATGCTCTGCTAAAGGCTTAGTCTTCTATTTCTCAAAATCTGTAGTTCTTATAAACTGCTCTGCCTTAAGCTACATATATAGATACTTTTTTTAAATCCTGATAGCAAGAAGTACCGTCGCATTGATTTGCGATTTGCGATTCCTGACACAAATCCTATGTTCTTTTGCAAAACTTAAATCACACCCTTTCTTTGGCATAAAAAACTAATTATTTAAATCCCTTTCTTTTCTATTCTTTTCTTTTTAATCTCTCAACTACTCAGGGAATTAAAAGTCAAACTCATATTTAAATCAGCTTCCCCCGTCTTAATCTCACCATTTTATGTCATATCATAGTGTTTTCCATCTGAAAGCAACTCTCCTGTTTGTCACAAAATCAACTTCCAAATTGAAGCACTAAGTACCAAGTGTTTAGAAAGTGATTTGATTCTTGCAATATCTTCGGTCTAATTTACATGAGTCACTTTCCTTTGCATTCCACTGTTTCCGCACTCTCTGAAAAGCAGAAGGCTGGACTTTTTCAAGTTAAATGTTTGATAGAAAACAGATATTCTACTAATTTGCTTTGCAAATTGAGTTCTCTGTGATTTAATGTGTAATGCACTGTAAGAGACTTTAAAAATCTAGAGATAACTTGCTGTGCCATTCAAACAAAATCACTTAACCATTCTGGTGTTCGCTTTCCCCATCTGGGAAATGATGATTCTACCATCTATTTCTTCGGCAGAAGGGAAGTTCATGAGGGTTCCTAAAAAAAGTCTGAAAATGTTGCCCTTTTTCTATACAGAACATATACAATGATTATCGTTATTGCTTTTCTCTTGAGGAATCATATAATTTTTTCCATAGCTCTTATTAAAATCTAAACTTAAAAAAAACCTCCATTAAAGATACAACATAAACTTTTTTACCAAGAAAAAAGGCTGAATGGATAAGCATATTTCTCATTACTCATCCTCTCTGACCAGCAGTAAGTGATGAATTGAGACCAGACCACTGAACTGTTGGCCATAATCTGGTCCTGACTTTGCCCAAATGAGCTGTGTGCCCTTGGGAGACCAAACAGCCTCTCTGGGCCTCAGATATCCAATCTGAACTATCAGGGGGTTAGATGCCATGATCGCCAAGGCCTTTTGAATTAGAGGCTTTAATTTAGAATTTGTCTTTTTGACCTCTTTCAAGACACGATACTATATTTCATGCAGCCTGAATATAATGATAGTATCACTATTTTGATGGACTTGGTAGTGAAGAGCCTTACATCAATTACAACCAGGCTTCATTCTCAGCAAAAGAACAGATCGTCTAATAGATTTGATATGTGAAAAAGAGTTCCTTTTCGTACATTTGAAAACGAAAGTGTTAGTAAAATGAGTCAGCTCTTCTCTGAGCTCCTGAGTTGTCCCACGGATTATACACAACGTGTAATAAATGCTGAGGCTGCAGTAAGGTAGGTCTCCATAATTATTTTTTAATACATTTCTAGGCCTATTTTCAGAATATACAAAGAAAGTACTCAATAAAGGCGTTTAAACTGTGAAGGGTAGTCTGACTGTTACTTTGGGATTTTCAATGGATTATGTGGTGAGGCTTCTCACTTGGGATCAGACCCCTTTGTTTTTCTCATTGATTTGGAATGATGAGTTTATGAAGAGCAAAGATGTCTGGATGACTGACCAGTCCAAATCTGGGAGTTAACAGCAATGGTTTGGTTCTGCAGAGTGGGGCAAAGACCCCACTTTGTATTGATACAAGTGTGATTCTAGAAGGCAAACCTACGATCCTCTCCCTAGCTAGGGGTATCGGAAGAGAAAAACAAACGCGTGCAACTTTCCTCATTCAAAAGTAGACTCAGAGCCAGGGACAGCTCAGGGGAAAATTTTCTCAGCTCTGTGTGACCGAGATGGTTCAATTTCACAAACTGTCATTTAACCACCAGATTCTGGAAGGTAGCAAGTGGGTATCACGAGGCATGGGGAGCAGAATCACACAGAATTTGAGAACACAGTCTATGGGGTCAGAAGACCTACAATGAAACTCAGCTCATCCATTTACTTACCTATGAGACCTTGTGCAAGTTTCAAACTTAAAGGGATTTTTAGCTCATGAGAGAAGCTATGTACATTCCCTCAATGGAAGGGGGCACTTTCCTTTTGCTCAGCTAACTTGATAGACAAGTTAGGGGAGAATTAAAATTTGCAGAGTGCCTCCAGGAAACATTTGAGGGAAAATGAGTTACTTGTGGGAGTGTTCATATCTACTGCTGAGAGAAAAGGATGTGTCCTGTGATGTGTGACGGGTTTATAAACAGAAGCAGCCTTCTAAGCACGTTTCCTGGGCCTTCCAGGCAACAACACTGGATCACACTGGCCCAGGGCTCAGAATATCAGTCAAAATGTGGGGTTAGATTCCACTTAAGCCAGTGGTTCTCAAGGCTCAGTGAGCATCAGAACCGTCTGGAGGACCTGTTAACACAAGACTGCTGGGTCCACCTCCAGAGTTTCTGGGTCGGCAGGACTGGAGTAAGGCCTGAGGACTATTTCTAGCAAGTTCCCAAGTAATACTGGTGCTGCTGTGATGGACACAACTTGAGGACCAGTGCTTTAGACAATGCACTGGGCTCTCCCAATGCCTCTGAGTGTAATAGCATCACTGCAGGGGTGTGTCAGAGGACAGATAAGAGAGAGATCCTCCTGTGGAATGATTGACTTATTCTCTGAGCACCAGTGCTTGAGACAGAGGGAGAGAAATGGAGTGAGCAGTAGACCAGGCCATTCTTTCCTCCTTCTACTGGTTATGCACGTATCTACTCAATCATTCATTCAAACACGACGTGTGCATGGCATGTTTGTGTGTGTGTGTGTGTGTGTGCACGCACGTGCGCACAGGTGTGTGTATACCAGGCACAGTGCTGGATTCTGGGCTATAGCATGGAGAAAGAGAGACAAGGGCCGTGGCATGGGGGTGATGATGGGTCTAGCTTCATCTCAAGCCCTGCCCGGCAGGAGTTTGGTCTCTGCTGTAAGACAGCTGGAGAGCAACTGTTAGTTTAGAGGGAGATGCCATAGGAAGTCATGAGGCCTCCGTGTGGAGAAGTACTGATACATCTGTACAAAGACAACACGGGGAGTCGGCATTACAGAACCTCTCAGGTTGACCCATTCTCTCTTCAGAGCACTAATAAGGTTGAAATTTGTACAGGGCTCACCAGGCGGCAGATACCATTCTGCACAGATTAGTCCTTTGAGCCTCACAGCAACCCTGTGAAAGGTGCTATCAAATCTCCATGTAAATATAAGGAAACTGAGGCACAAATAGTTCTTTACTGCTGAGGTTATTTTATATGCTACACAATATATAATTGATGAAGAACACGTGAATATGTGAAATACGAAGGAGGGAAGGAAGGAAGGAAGGAGGGAAGGAAGGAAGGAAGGAGGGAAGGAAGGAAGGAGGGAAGGAGGGAAGGAAGAAGGAAGGAGGGAAGGAAGGAAGGAGGGAAGGAAGGAGGGAAGGAGGGAAGGAGGGAAGGAAGAAGGAAAGAAGGAAGGAGGGAAGGAGGGAAGGAAGGAGGGAAGGAGGGAAGGAAGGAGGGAAGGAGGGAAGGAGGGAAGGACCAGCATGCATTCTATGGCGGGAAGCTATTTTTCTCACCAGTAATTATCCCTCATGTAGCTGTTCTCCAGCCAGAACTGCTCATAAGCCTGCTGGGGACCCTCTGAGCCAATTTAAGACTAAGTGATTCCTTGCGGAAAATGGTCTGTTGGTTTTCACAGGATTATCTGAGTCCTTTGTGCAATCGCGCCCACCTCCGAGTTACTTCTCCCAGCCACCAACTCCATTCCTTTCGCAGCAGCACAGCCTGTGAAGTGTCACAGAGCTGACATAAGGTGCATGTTGAAAATATCAGGTAATGGTCATTTAGCGTCTCTTCCATGTCCGTTTGGTGCTGGCCAGACCATCCCAGGGCAGCACATGGTGCACATGCAAGGGGAGTTTCAAGTCTTTTGTGCCAATAACTCAGATTTTTTTTTATCCTGTGAGCAAACTGGATGCTGTGAAATGGAGAAGAAAGCCCACGTCCATCCAGTGTCATTACCAAGTCTGATGAGCAACTGATTATTTTCAGGATTTAAATGTTCATCTACTCAGCATGACAAGGAAACAGAATCTGAAACCGACTCTCCCCTTCCTCCAGAGACCCATTTTTGTGTTTGGTGGCCAGCCTAGGGTGTCACTGCACAGAGTGGGCCGAGGCATCTCAGTTCCCACTGACAGTACTGATGGATTGGCGGGTGTTGATTAAGCGACATGATACGGCAAACTACCCTCCTGGTTGCAACCCAGTGTTGGCAGAATCATAAGCTTGCAGAACACGTGCTTCAATCAGCTGGCTGCATAAGAATTCAATCAGCGTTAATCTAACACAATGCAGCACCTGCTCCCCGACTGATTTCTAGTGTTCTTCAATCAAAAGCAGCAGAAGAAAAGCATCACTTACTGCAAAGCAATGTGAGCAGACCTGAAAATTCAAGAACCTGAAGTTCAACAGGAAGATCAGGTTCGCACTTTGCTCCTCCTCCCCTGGCTGGGATGCTACCGAAGGAGGGAGCTGTTGTTGTCCAAGAAAGTGGGTGAAGGTTGGACACGTCCAGAACTACAGTTACTCTACAGAAAATGAGTGCAGTAATTAGGTGCTGGTGATCAGTATTCATTGCCCCTCATCTGCTGCATCTATAAGATTAGCTGTCTTGGGGGCTTGGCTGGGTTCCCTCTAAGCTACAGCACGGAGCCCAGAGGACAGATGAGACTCATAGGATGTATTAAAAAGGGCCTGACCGTGTCACTCCCTATTCAGGCTGAGACCCAGAGCCAGCTGGACACCTCACCAGAAAATTAGTAAACCATTCACCCGAGGAAAATGTTTTCACTGCTACAGGAAAGAAACCACAGAAACATCATCCCTCCTAAATTGTAAACTTCCTGAATGCATAAGTCTTATCCACAACTTCATCCCAGATGGCTGGGATGGCTGCTGGCTCATAATAGGGGCTCCATGAATGTTTGCTGAATGAATTATTAAACAAAGCAGACACCATCAACATTTATGCACAAAGATGCCTTCTACTACTCAAATGAATTAAGTTTTTAAATTAAACAAAAATGCCCATTGACTACGGCATTAAAATTGACTTTGAATCAACTTTTTCCCATAAACTTTAAAGGTCCCCCTAAATGGAAATAATGAAAATTTCCTAAAGCAGATACTTAGCAACAATGGAAACTGTGCTTTATAATTCACACCCTTGACTTGATAGTTCAATTCACAGTGTTTGACTTGAGGTAGAAAATCTGTGACTCTTACAAGTGGTGGAGAATTTGGTTTCCCTGAAGAATATGTCCTCGGTTCCCAGATCTTTGCCCAGAAGGATTATTTTACAGCAGGTTGAATTCTTGACTAATTATCTTGAAAACAGCTGGACTACTGGATAAACTCTATCCTAATGCAGAGTACAAGAACAGATCAGGATAATTAAACTTTGATTTCAGATGAAGTTGACAAGGAGAGTGGGTAGGGAAACTGTGTTAAAAGTAGAAGGCAGAGGGAGACAGCCTAGCAGTTACCTCATAAAATCCCTCATCGGGACCAAAAAAGTATAACTTGTTGTTACTATTCTGCAACTAATTTTGATAAATTTCTCTCTCAACCTGATTATTCAGTTTGCTTCAGGGAACACCTAATCAATTCTACTGGACCCTAAGTGATTAAAACAGATTGTAAAAACACAACCACTTGATTTCATCAGAAACATGCAGCTAACAGAATTAGCACCTCAACTTCCTGTGGGCAAAAGTAATAACATCCTCCAAATGAAGACTATATACAAAAAGGAAAATTCGGCGGAAAGATGATGAAACCATACTTCATGGGAAGTGTTATGAAGCGTCCTTGCCAAATGAGGTATCTGTAAATTACCTGGGTAAGCAATCGGCTCCAGATTATAATTGCCAATTTGAGAAAATTTCACCAACAATTAAGCAAAATCAAATAACCCATTTGAGGAAGTGGGGTGGTGACAGGCCACCACCTTCTTCTTCTTGTTAAGGTTTACTGTAATTTGTTTTTATTTTCCTTCAGAAATGGGAATTTCACTCTCTTTTATTGGGCTAGAAATAATGAAAGGCCAGCAGGGAGGGAGCCAGACACATCTGAAGGGTAGTCTCTGAGTGATTTGTTTTCAGTGTGAAAATAGGAGTCATGTGCATCTGGTTGGAAATTGCTGTGACCCAATAATAAGAATCTTAAATTCAAGCTAGAAAGCCCACAGGATTCATTATTCTAACTTATCATACCATGTTAGTTTCATAAATTAGAATGCAAACCAAACTCCCTGCAAGAAGGATGCTAGAGGGTCAGGTTCGTTTTCTCCCTAGAAATTCTCAGAGCTCTGCCACACATAACAGTGGATTTTTGGGAGGTCATTTAAGCTCTTCGGAGCTCAACTTCCCTCTCCTGCAGAACCAGGTTCGTTCCATGACTTAAAATCAACATCTTTTTCTATAAATATTGAATGAGTGCCTGCTACGTGCCAGATGCTGTGCTAAGTAAAGAAGGTATAAAAATAAGCAACCACTGTGCTAGGTTCTGCTGTTTCCTAATATCCTTACCCCTTTCTTCCTGAGAGAATCCCAGTGCTACCCCAGCTGGTGATGTGCCTAGCTAAAGCACTCATCTGCCCAGACTTTCTGGCAGCCAGAGATGACCACATAACTCAATTCTGTCTAATGAGAAGTAGATAGAAGTCAGCCAAGGAATTCTGGCATTCTTGCTCAATGTATCGGAATTTTATATGAACTTCTACTTTCCAGACACAGATGCTACCACTCTCTGCCTTCCTTCCTTGCTTTTGTTCTGATCTAGAAGGAAGATAAAGGTTGGATTTGGAGCAGGCATTTTGAGACCACGAAATTACAAGAGTTAGTAAAAAACTATAGACTCTAGGTGGCAGAGAGGAAAATAGGATGGTATCTGGGACATTAATGACCAAAAAAAAAAAAAAAAAAAAAGGCTCTGCCTAGCTCTGCACAAAGCACACCCTCAGAATCTTTTTTTGAGAAAAATCAACTCCAGTCTGATTCAGCCATACAGTATTTGGGTTTTGTTACTTGCAGCCAGATACAACCTCGACGGATGCAGTGAGTCCACGACCTGACCTGCTTAAGGAATGACAGACACACACAGATTGACTAAAATAAATGTGGTGACTGATCTAAAAACGTAGAGAAAAAGAGAGACTGAGAGACAGACAGACAGAAAAAGAGTCTGTGCTCTTCAGAAGCACAGACTCGAGCACTTTGCCTGCCCTTCCTGGGTGTGGCAGTCACGCCGGTTTTCCTGAAATATGATTTGCTGCCTGATCCACGAAGGATGACCCTGTTAGTCGTGGGAAGAAGTGGGGAAGGGTCGGTGTGCTCTAGGCATACGATCAGAGACACGGAGGCAAGCGTAGTCTTGGGAAACCATGCAATTCAAGGTGGACCATGGATGTGGATGCGGGAAAAGATGGAGGGGTGGGGCTTGGAGTGAGAAGAGCTTGTGTCACACACCAAGACTGGGCTTTATGTTGGAGCAGACAGTGAGATGCAGAAAGGTTTTCATGCAGGGGCTGAATAACTTCACTGGCTGAATCCAGGCTTAGCTGATGCACGGGAAAAGCACTTCTAAGACCTGTGTCCAGAGCATATTTATTTAATAACATATAGAATGAGAGGGATCGATCTCTTGGACAAGCTAGGAGAACCTGACCTAGGCGCTTCTGAATCCAGGTGATCTCACTAAAGCACAAGCGTTGGTTACTTCTCCTTCCTGACACCCCATTAAAATGATAATGAAGAAAACATAAAAGCAATAGTCACACCAGATCAAAGAAAACAGGAGAGGGCTCATCAGCAGAGCAGGGATGTCAGCACATTCCTGGAAGCAGGGAGGATGAACCCAAGAGCAGAAGCCACACCTCAGGGGATTCGGCAGATGTGTGAGCTTGTTGAGCAGAATTCCAGAGTGGTGTGGGATTGAAGGCAGAGTTATGGAGGGCTGGGATAGAAATGGGGCTGAAAACGGAGGAAGTAAATTTTTCACCCGCAAAGCAAATGTGCTAATTGTTTCCCGAACCTCTCCCGCACTTCCCTGTGCACACAGAATGCAAGCATCTTGATATTAGGCCCGGCAAATAGAACAAATTGTTTCTCTTTAAAAAAATTAAACAAGCGGGCTTCCCTGGTGGTGCAGTGGTTGAGAGTCCGCCTGCCGATGCAGGGGACACACGTTTGTGCCCTGGTCCGGGAAGATCCCACATGCCGCGGAGCGGCTGGGCCAGTGAGCCATGGCTGCTGAGCCTGTGCGTCCGGAGCCTGTGCTCCGCAACAGGAGAGGCCACAGCAGTGAGAGGCCCGCGTACCGCAAAAAAAAAAAAAAAAAAAAATTAAACAAGCTGCCAGGGAGCTTGCCCTATTCTGGTAGCGGGAGTCCTAACACTAAAGGTCAGTTCCATATCTGTATTAACAAATGTGTGACCTGCCAGTAAATTAGCTTAATCACATGCAGCACCTGGAACTTTGGATTTCGTGGAGAAAGCTAATGGGAAAGAAATCTACCTTTGCAGTAGCAGAGAAAACCCACTCTTGTTATCCTGCAATATCAATCCAGTTCCTCATAACCATGTATGTCCCATTAAGTGTATATGACAATTACAAAAAGAAAATCAATATAATTAAAAAACACAAATGCCAAGATAAATGAAGAGAACTGGCTTCAGAAAAAAACAGGGAATAAAAGAGAAAGTATGTTTCTAAGCAACTCTAATTTGTAATCTCAGAGAGTTAAGATTTAAGATACTATACTAATAAAATTAAGATACTATGAAAAACTAATCATCAGGAACAATAACAAACACATGGAAATTAAAATATTATTGTTGTATTAAAACGAAGTTAATAAGGTATGAGATAGAATCTTTCAGAACATAGAGCAATAAAAATAAAGCAGCTCATGCAGCTCAATATCAAAAAAACAAACAACCAAATCCAAAAATGGGCAGAAGACCTAATAGACATTTCCCCAAAGAAGACATACAGACTGCCAACAAACACATGAAAGGATGCTCAACATCACTAATCATTCGAGAAATGCAAATCAAAACTACAATGAGGTATCATCTCACACCGGTCAGAATGGCCATCATCAAAAAATCTACAAACAGTAAATGCTGGAGACGGTGTGGAGAAAAGGGAACCCTCTTGCACTGCTGGTGGGAATGTGAATTGGTTCAGCCACTATGGAGAACAATATGGAGGTTCCTTCAAAAACTAAAAATAGAACTACCATATGACCCAGCAATCCCACTACTGAGCATATACCCTGAGAAAACCATAATTCAAAAAGAGTCATGTACCACAATGTTCATTGCAGCTCTATTTGCAATAGTCAGGACATGGAAGCAACCTAAGTGTCCATTGACAGATGAATGGATAAAGACGATGTGGCACATATATACAATGAAACATTACTCAGCCATAAAAAGAAATGAAATTGAGTTATTTGTAGTGAGGTGGATGGACCTAGAGACTGTCATACAGAGTGAAGTAAGTCAGAAAGAGAAAAACAAATACCGTATGCTAACACATATACATGGAATCTAAAAAAAAAAAAAAGGTTCTGAAGAACCTAGGGGCAGGACAGGAATAAAGACGCAGACAGAGAGAATGGACTTGAGGACATGGGGAGGGGGAAGGGTAAGCTGGGATGAAGTGAGAGAGTAAAAAAATAAACAGAAAAGAAAAAAAATGTGTGTGGGGTGGCAGGACCCTGAAGGGGTTAAGAGAACAGACAGAATTCTGCCCACCATTTAACAGCTGAGACCTAGAATATTCTCTGTAGCTCTTGTGCCTCAATTGCCTTATCTTTGAATTAGGATTATTGTAAAGATGAATGAGTTACTATACGTGGTTTGGTTAGAATAGTTCCTTTTATATAGCGAGTACTGTAAAATTTTCACACACACACACAGAGTCAACCCAAGAGTCCAACACTGACTCATGAAAGTTACAGAATTAAGGGAGAAAGTATATAAAAGGAAATTATTCTACAAATAATGGAAGAAAATTTTCCAAAAAGTTAACTGGCTAACTACCCAGCAGGACAAATAAAAAATGACTTATAAATAGATAAATCATGTATGTCAAAGATCAAGACTAAAGCAATACTCTGAGGTCTTCTAAAGAAAAGTAAACATCGTTGCCTGCTCGCATATATAGGTCCTCTACAAAACATCAACACCTGGCTGACGGCAGTTTTCTTATTTTGAATCCAGGATGAAAGAAGCTAAAGGTGGCAAAATGATTTTTAAAACTAAATTTCTACATGCAATGAGAGGGTAAAAAAAACAGATATACATTCAAGGACCCAGAAAATTTAACTCACATATACATTTCTTGAGGAAGTTACTTGAGTATGTACTAAAGCCAACTTAGGGTTGAAACAAAGAAAGCCTGCCTAGAACTAAATAAAGATGAAAACAAAGAAAAAGGATAATGTGGGATGAAAAAAATGCTGTAATTAAACTAGGAACTAATGGAGATAAGTCTTAAATTAACAGCAGTATGAGAGGCTTAGAAAACAGGTGGTCCAAATAAAAGCCAGAAGCCAGTGGGTCCCCAAAAATGCCTTTAAGAAGAATAAGTGGATTCCAACATTTGAATGGAATATGTAGACAAATGGAAGGCATTAAGGATCTGCTGAAAATGCATATATTTATTTTCTTAGAAAGAAAAAAAGAAAGTCATTTAGAAACTCAACAATAGACAAGCAAAACTGAAAAGGTTCAAACACGGAACAAACTGAAATGTGGAATAAACTTAGCAGTTGACAAAGAGTAGGAAAAGACAATCCATTTGACCGTTTGATAAGAACATTTCAAGTGGCCAGAGACTATCACACTGAAGCCATCAAGAAGGAAAGTCACCCTAAAGAAAAACACCATTTACAAAACTATAAGGAAGATACTCTCTATTGGCTTGAAATCTTTAGAATCAACTTAGAGACAAAGCACATAACGTGAAATGCGGTTACAAAATGGAAGGCAAAGTCAGTGAGGTTAATATTCACCGATAGAGGTTGGGAAAAGGAAGGAGAGAAGGATGCTAAAAGGCTGACCAGGTGCTTGCAGTTCCGTCTTATAAGTCGGGAGTAAACAGACCGTTTATTTTACCTTGTGCATGGATTGCTTTGATAAAAAGGAAAAAAAGGGGCTTCCCTGGTGGCGCAGTGGTTGAGAGTCTGCCTGCCAATGCAGGGGACGCGGGTTCGTGCCCCGGTCCGGGAATATCCCACATGCTGCAGAGTGGCTGGGCCCGTGAGCCATGGCCGCTGAGCCTGCGCGTCCGGAGCCTGTGCTCCGCAACGGGAGAGGCTGCAACAGTGAGAGCCCCGCGTACCACAAAAAAAAAAAAAAAAAAAAATGTGGAGCACATTGTACATATCTTGTTAGAGTCGATCACTTGACCCCATCTGCACTCCCAGTCTTTCCAGCACCCAGAATAAGAATGGATGAAAAACCAGTAAAGGATTGGAATAGCAGAGCCCCTGGGCTCTCAGCCCTCTTCCCCGCACCAGGCACAGGTGCCCTTTCCTGCTTTTTAGAGTGAGTGTTTTTTTTTTTGTGGTACGCAGGCCTCTCACTGTTGTGGCCTCTCCCGTTGCGGAGCACAGGCTCCAGACGCGCAGGCTCAGCGGCCATGGTTCACGGGCCCAGCCGCTCTGCAGCATGTGGGATCTTCCCGGACCGGGACACGAACCCACGTCCCCTGCATCGGCAGGCGGACTCTCAACCACTGCGCCACCAGGGAAGCCCCCTAGAGTGAGTTTTTCATGCTACTTCCTTGCCTTCTCCCTAGATGTCGAAAATTATGCCTCCTTAAGAAGAGATATTGTACTTGAGGAGGCCAGCAGAAGTCAAGTCTCTGATTAAGAGGTAAAAGATGTAAATCTACTTAGAGGTGTTTATATTTAATAACATAGTAAAATTCCATCATGCAAGTCCCCATAACCTGGGAGCCCCCTCTTTAATTCTGCATAGCCTTAGCGCTCACCCTCCCTCTCAGGGGCCTCTGAATGAAGTGTGTAGATTTGGGGTGCCAACCCTGATACACCGGCAGTGTGTCCATGCAGCTGAATGAGTTCATCTAATTAGAGGTTTATTTGTTTGAGTTGTACATGAATATACCAAATTACACTATCAGATCATAGCCCTGCTTCTGATTTATTCCTTCTTTGTTCTTCAAGACTTCGTACATCTAAGCAATTAACCTCTCAAAGAGCTGGAGAACACATAATTATCCTCATTTGTCTAAACGTCACCAAGATGGCTGCCTTTCAATTAACCTTCTGGGGATGGAAGAAAGTTGGAATGATATAGTGATCATTTTTAACCTACTGTATGCTTTTTTAATGTAATTTAATTGAAATAGCCAGATGATAAAATAGTCAGATACTGTTTCCACAGGTAAAAAGATCAAGGGGGTTTTGAGGGAGACACGAGCGGAAAGTTGACACAGCTAATGGAACAGATGATGCATCGTCTGAGGGAGAACTTGGGCTCAACAACATATGCAACTGTATCAGTGCTCTTCAGAGCCAAGGCCCCTGGAACGTCAGCACTAGGCAGCAACAGACACATATGCTCCGGCAGACTGCAGGAGATGAAGGAATGAATGGTACTACTGCTCAAGACAGAGAGCTTAAGGAGGTGGACAGACTTACTGTTACTGACTAGCTAGAATCTGCCAGCATTCTTTTCTGCACTTTCGGGGCAGAGTCTCATAGAGCAATTTTAGTTGTACTTAAATGCACCAAGCAATATCTCCCTAGTCTCCCTATGCTGATGAGGACTCCCTGTATAGCTACATTATTGCATTATTTAGGTATAAGGCTGAGAAATGGTTCAAAGGGGGATTGTTTCAACCAGTCTTCAGAATTATCTAACGAAGTGAGATCAGCTGTCCTGATACAGCCACCTGCAGCACACCTTACAGGTCTTTTCCTTATAGGTGCCCCGAGTGTGTATCTGTCCCTCGATTCTGATATGTACAGATGTATGGCACACTGACTGACGATGATCCGGATCACGTTCAGTTCTGGGTAGCACTTTCAAAGGGGGATGTCAATAAACACTCTTTCAAGAAACCGTGTTATAGAAGGAAGCAGAAAGGGACTGGAGATGTTGAGCCTGCGCTTCAACCTGGGGCAGGTACCACAGTTCTCTTCAAATAGAAGACTCTTTCCAAGCAAGTAAGTAAAACCAGTAGGTGGAGCTTCCAGGATGACAGAACTTACAGATTTAGGCACAGCCAACATCTAACTGTTGAGATGTGTCTTGACGGAATGTGCCTCCTATTTCGAGACACTATTATTTATAGTGTGCTCCTGTCACAGTGAATATTTAAAGGGGGTGCTAAATGAATGTTTGGGCAAAAAATACTGAAAAACACATTTCTAGGCTGAATGGGCAGACTGAAGAACTCCTCTAGTTCCTTCTGACTCATAGGTTATAATTCCATGACCCCCAATCCTCACAATCACAAGGCTAACAGTTTCGCTTAGAGAAATTAACATTTTCTGTTTTTGCCAAACATGCCATCTTTCTTCTCTTTGTAACTCAAATCCCTTTAATATAGTGGGACAGCAGAGTGCCCCATTTGCACATGAGTACCATGAAAAATAGGGGAAAAAACCCTTCTTGGAATCAACTTCACTTCAGTAGGTACAGATTTCTCTATTTAGGACGTAATTTGGAATGCTAAAACAATCATCATGACTTCCTTATACTCAGATATGCCCAAAAGGCAAAATTAACAATTAGCCAGAGAACTGAAAATTGGACACAGTAGGTGACAGAGCTAAAACTCACCTGGATCTCTCTTAGTTTAATCTAACTAATCTAATCTCTTAGTTAGATTCTCTTAGTGGCATTGGGGTACAAGTGATTTACTCAGATTTTATCCATAGAAAAGGGTTAGAGAAGATGAATATGTTTTTGCTCCACAGGTAACATTGAAAGTTCATTATTGGAAGATGGAATGAAACTAAGAGTGGCAAGGATAGTACAGAGTGCTCCTATAAACCTTTCGCTTTACCATCCTTTATAACCATGGTACCATAATCAAAACTAAGACATGGCGTTGGTACAATGTCAGTAACTGACCTATAGACTGTGCTCCCATTTCCCCAGCTTTCCCACTGATGTCCAGGATACCATCCCCTCCCTGCCCCCCTGCATTTAGCTGTCCTGTCTCCTAAGTCTCCTCTAATCTGTGATGGTACTTTGGTCTTTCCTCGTCTTTCATGACTTGGGACTATAGTGGCCGGATATTTTGTAGAATGTCCCTGCATTTGGGTTTGTCTGATATTTCCTCATGATTAGACTGAGTAAGGACACCACAGAGCTGATGGTCCTTTTTATTGCATTGTATCAGGGGGAACATGAAATCCACATGATATTACTTGTGATGTCAACTTTGGTCACTTGGTAAGGTGGTATCTGTCAGATTTCTCCAGTTACTTTACTGTAACTGTAAAGTTACAATGTTTCCCTTTATAAGATAGTCCCCATGACCAGACCACACTCAAAGGGAGGCGTATTAAGCTCCACTTCTTGGAGAGAGGAATAGCACAGAATTTGTGATTTGTTAAAACTAACACAGTGGTTAATATACATTGGGGAAGGATGCATTGAGCCTATGCAAATATCCTGTTTCCCCTTAAAGTTTTGCTCTTAAAGTCTTGATTTGAGCTTTCATCAGTGGACCTTGGCTCAAGCAGGAATTATTTTTAACATAAGTTTACTTTAACGTGATACATAGGCACTTTTAAAATAACTTATCATATAATATTATGTCAGTGAAGAAACAAATGCTTAGTGTTTACTAAATATCTGTAATAGAACCAGTAATCTCTCAAACACCCCTACTTGCAACCTAGGACATAATGAACAGACTGTCGTGGTTCTCTAACTCTGGCGTGTCCACTGGTGTCACATGTGGAGCTTATTAAAAATGTGAAGACCTGCGCTACAAATATTTTTACGGAACGTGTACTCCATGTAGAACGTACTCAAGTGGATTAGTATCTGATGTAGACCAAGAGTGAAAAGCAGTTTTCTATTAGAAAGAGCCCACTTTTTATCAGTTAAAAATTAATCAGTGACAGAATATAAAGTAGTACAGTGCTTATAGCATAGGGTTTATGATATTTATTTGCATACAAACTTCCTGAAGGTAGGAGCTGTCTATCACTCAAATAATAAGTAAAACACCTGTACTATGCTTCGTGCAGTGGCGGACGTTATAAAGGAGATAGGGAGCTAGTTGAGACTTGGCTCTGCCCAGAGGTGCATACAGTCTGGTTGGTAAAACAGTTAGCTCATTAATTGTTTAATAGTTGTCAAACGGTCAGTTTTAAAAGTAACTGAAGAACCAAGAGGGAGAGACAAGAGGAGGCTTCATGAAGGACACACAATTGAAGATGGACCCTAAGTGTGGTAGAGGGTGGGGAGTAGACAGAGGTTGAAGAGGAGGAAAGAGCCTGAGTTAAAGGGTCAAGACGTGGTCAGCACCAGGGACAGAGGCGTGGGCAGATGCCTGGGAGGACACAGAAAGCCAGACAACAAAATCTAATTTGATGTGGATAAGACAGGAGAGCATCAAAGGGACAGCCTGCTGACCAGGGGTGTTTTAGGAAGGCCAGTCCATCTTCTACTGTTCTCATCTCAACAAACCCTCAAATGTTTCTCTGCAGATGAGGACATGCAGTTAATACTGACGATGAACTCACGTGACGACTCAAAATGATCTCGGCAAATGGAAAAAATGGAAAGAACCCAAAAGAATGACATTCAAATAGGACAAAGACAAGCAAGCTCAGTTCAGGGATTGATAAAAGTGCCCCAAACACATAATGGGGATTGATCCTTGCATATGAGCATTAGAAAGGGTTCTAGATCTTGACATAAATTTATAAATCAATTTAAAATGATTCACTGGATTTTGATTCTCACATAAGTCCCTTGAACTAGATATTATGTTTGTCTTACCTTTTAGGAAATTTAGGTTCAGAGAATATCAGTGACTCCAGAAAAACAGAACAAACAATTGGTAGAATCAGGTCTTTTGAGGTCATATCCAGTGGGAATCAATGAACCATGTAGCATCACTCTGTGTGTGTGTGTGTGTGTGTGTGTGTGAGACACACATACACACACACACACAGAGAGAGAGAGAGAGAGAGAGAGAGAGAGAGAGAGAGAGAGGGAGAGAGAGAGAGATGATGTATAGGTATATACGTGAATGTGTAGGTAGACCACATTGTATACACATGTTCACAAGCAAAGAGATCTTCCCTTCTTTGTCACCACTTCTCCCCTAAAGTAACAGAATACATATACAACAGTGGTTTACATAAGGAGTAGCTTAAAGAACAAATATTCAACCAAAATAGCAACAACAGTCTGCCTTAAATACACAAGATCCCTCTGACTCTCACAAATGGCAGAGCCTACTGGAAAAAATCTGGAAGAATTATATTGCTTATAATGTAACTACCCTGAGTATTCCCTCACTCTTAAAGCCCTCGGCCCATAAGGTGGTGGAGTGGAGGAAAGGGTTGGGAGGGCAGCTCCATCTCACAGAAATGTACTGCGGAAAATGAGACTGGATGTTGTTTGCAATTGATTTTGTGGAGGAGAATGGGAGGATGAATCTAATTAGTGGACCCGCAGACAACTCAGGACTTCAGGGTGGTTTTCTCAAAACCCGTAACATGTTCCACAGGTGCCCGCACCTCTCCTCCCCAAGTGGCCAGGCATGAGCCTGCCTGTTTTCATGGAGAGAACGAAGGTCACCACTTAATAAAGCTCCCTTTTGGTGGATGAGCTGTCATAGTGAAATGATCTGTATTCATTTTAATAAAAAGAAAGGTTCGGTTGTGATAGTGTCTGATGCTGGGCACACTCTTCTCTCTCTTTTAAGCTGCATCATCTAATAAATCTGTGTCATTTCTAACGGAAAGGACTGGGTCAGACTCCCACCCCGAGAACATAGGATTAAGAAGATGCCACACCAGCTGCTCTTGCCAGCTCTGCGCCGCATGTCAATAAAAGTCTGAGGTTCATCACATTTCATTCCTCACAAGCGTGGCCTTCCAGCTCATCTCCGAGCTGCCGCTTCCCATGCAGCATGAAATTGGGCCCCCCCAAAAAGCAATTTCAGCTCCTGTTCTCGCAGGGTTTCCAGATGTGATGGGGAGCCCTGGCACTGGGCAGCCTGGCAGTCAGGGAATGAGATGAGAAATGTCACGCAATTTACAAAAATAAATAAATAAATAAAAGATATAAAACAAAATTGTAGATCCTACTGGCCCAAATCAGCTCAAAGCACATCTCTCTCCACTACTGGTGTAGGGGAAGCTAGTCTCTCAAGGTGCAGGCTTTGAACAGCTCATCTCTGCATCCACCCAGGGTTGTCCTGGGCTGGACTAGGTCCTCACGTGCTTCCCACACCCCAGTGTGTTCTCCCTTAAAGAGGCCTGTGCTTCTCCTCTGTCCCTCCCGCACTCCCACCCCCTTTGTTCTCTCTTCCATCTGAAAGAGACTGGGAGTTCCTTTAAGGCTTGGAGAAAGTCAGTCACTATTTCATTCTGAAAATGTAACGTCGCCCAGAACAAGATGCTTTATCATAAACTGATCATGACACTGTGCTTCGTAATTCATCACGCGTTTTATTTGCCGATTCATTAATGAACCCATCCAAGATTCCGGGATAATGGCCTCTAATTCTACAGGTGCAACAGTATGTGGTAATTACTCTAAATTATAATTAGCTTTCCCGGTTTCCCAGAAGGGTTTGGTAAGGAATCATCCCGGTTATCGGTAAGGTGGATGTTCTTATACTCTTTTAACCAGTATGCCATAAGAAACTCTAAGAGTTAACAAAATAAATATGCTTTCTCATCGTTTTGCGAAGACCTAATGTGCAGCTTTTCCTTTAAAAATATTTTAAATTATCTTACACCATTACAGAAAACTTAAAACATAGGGGGGAAACAAGTGCTCCAAATCTCCTGTCCTAAAGCGAAGTGGTATTCTTTGATGTATTCAAACCTCAGACCTCAGACCCTAGATGGCCTTAGCCAGAAATCTGGAATTGACTGGAGAACTGGTGGCTATCCCATCTCTTTTAGGGTCAACAGCTGAGTCCATAAGTTACCAATATGAACATCAGGCAGGAAAAAGAGTCATTCAGGTGCCCTTTTGTGTATGTGCTCCAGCTTTGAAAAGCTGTTTCACAACAGCGATCAAAACACGACTGCTGAGCCAGTGATTCCACGGCAGGGGAGATGGCCTATGGAAGTGGTCCTCTCTCCTACCCCCCTGCAAAGGTCTTACAGAAAAATCATTGTTAAAGCATTACTCGTTGCAATGGAAACAATCTACGTAAATGGTAACAGGAGACTGGTTAGTTAACTCACGTTATATCCTCAGGACACAATATTATGTAAGTTATTTGGAAATGTTTACCAAAGCTACAGATTATATGTGAATATTTAAGTTACAGCATAAAGCATAAATTCGAAGCCTATAAAAGTCCAAATTTTGACTGAAAGAATATCCAGCGGAATGTTTTCTCTCTCTCTCTAGCTGGTATGGCTAACAGTGACATCTCTTTTTTTCTATGCTTTTTCTGTCCTTTGTTGAAGACATTAAAACATATCAATTGAAGGCATTTCTAATTTTTAAAAAATCTGAATAGAAAGCATTGCAAAGCTGTCCACACCGAATATCACACCTGCTGAAAGGCTATCCGCCTATAAATTAGTCTATATGTGAACAGTGTGCTAGCCACATAGCAGTTTTCACACTGAAGACCCGGGAAGATGCTTCAAGACCCCATCTTCCTCTCAGCTCCAAGCACAGGAATGAGACACCTGCCAACAGTGGAACACTGCAGCTGGGCTCACAGCGCAGCCGCCCAATCAAACTGTGTTAGTTAAGTCCAAACATCAATTGATAAATCTTGACTTTGGGCTCTGAAGCTTGACAGGAAATGCTGGTGATGCTGGTGCTGGAATGGAAACAGGCCCAGAGTACTGGCTTATCAAAGACTGTTTTAATGTTTTATTTGAGTAATGGGCCTTTGCAAATTAGCACCCCTGCGGCCCGAAATACATATCTTTTCAAGGACACACTGGCTTTCAATTCGACAGGTGATACAGAAAAAAATCCCCAAGGGGAGCTTTGATTTCTGTACTTTTCAGACACAGTTATATTTTATTTCAGCTAGGATGATGTGGAGGATAGCAAAGCGCTCTGGGGGTGAGCTGAGGGCTTGGAGAGGAAATGGAGCAGAAAACAGCTCTCAGAGCAAAGGAAGGTGCTGTTCCTGGGCTAGGAAGTGGGGCAGGGAGGCTGCTCCCACCCTAGTGACGCTGCTGAATGGGGTCCAGTCTCCCTGCCCCTGGGGAGGGAGGGGCGGGCAGCCAGCAGACACCTGGCCCTTTACTCCCACCAACCCCTCTCTTATTCCCCCCTCCACCGCAGTCCTCTTGATCACAAAACAGTAAGACAGAGTCTGGCTCAACAACTAGTTGAATTTACTCACACACACCGATCCAGTCAGCACATACTTACTGTGCATCTATTATGCACCCAGCACCATGTTAAATGCTACAGGAAAGTGGGGGAATTATACACAACCCCTACCTGCGAGCTGGTCACCAAGCGGCAGTCTGCGGGGGTGACACAACACAGACTTTGCCACTGCGGAGATTTACACTTTATTCCTGGCTCTGCCGCTTAGCCTGGGGAGCTTGAACAATTAACCCTGCATTTTCCCATCTACAACACTGGCATAATGACACCTGCTTTACATACTAGTGAGAGCAACAGAGGTCAGTGTATGTAAGGCGGATGAGACATGGCTGGGTTCTCCACAGAAAGCATTTTTTCAAAAGGACAGGCCCCTCTGACTCCTCAAAGACATTTATGTTTCTTAGAAGAAAAGTCGGTGCCAATTAATTTCCAGATATCTATCTTCTAGGAGGTTTGCCCCTGATGTAGTTTATCACACCAAATGTATCTAGGGATGGACATAACGAGTGAGGGGAGGGGCGTGCCAGGTCTCTGCAGCCACCCTCCCCCGTGCAGGGGCCACGGCAGAAACCTCTAACTGCACCCTGGCCCTAGTGTCCCTAACCTGCTAGTCCCAAAGGCTCACGAGTCCTGTCCGTCCTGGGAGTGGGCTGCAGACTTACATGACCCTGTGTTTCAGTGGAAGGGTGGGGAGATGAAAACTATCTATCTATCTACCTACCTACCATCTATCTATTATCTATCATCTACCTCTATCTATCCATACATTTATCTATCTACAATATCTGTCATCTATCTAGCTGTCCATCTTTCATAATCTCTATCATCTGTCACCTATATACTACCTTTCATCTATCTATCCATCTATCATATCTGTCACCTATATCTATCATATCTCTATCATCTATCACCTGTCACCTACCCATTATCTATCTATTATCTATCAATCATCTATCTATCATCTATCTAGCTATGGTATCTGTCATCTATGATCTATCACATCTCTGTCATCTATCACCTATCTATCACCTACCCGTTATCTATCTATCATCTATCTATCTATCAATCATCTACCTGTCTGTAATGGCTTTAATACCAATTCTGAAAGTCCCTGGAAAAGTAAGCCCTACAAAGAGTTGTAGATGGATAAAAATTTTATCAGGAAATTTTAATTTAAATCACTTCTCTAGAAAATCCAATTTAATAGAGTTTCCCTACAAAATGCTCACTCTTCTTAATTGACATTTAATACCTAGTTTTTTAAAACACAGAGGTAGATGTAATTTCTATTAAACAAAACAAAACAAAACTCCAGCATTCTGAAGTTTAATTCCATGATTTAAAATAAATTTTTCAGGTAGATATAAAATCAAGTGCTCATTTATCAAGTACCTAGTACAGGCTTGGCATTGGTAATTACAAGGTGAGTCCCTTGCCTAAACAACATTTAAAATGTCCCCAATATATAGGAAGAGTTATCTCTTATAAATAGTTTTTAAGCTACCTCAATACAAAATGGATAAATTTATGGCATGAAAAAACTTCACAAAAAGGATTTACAACTAGTAAACATACCTAAAAACATCACATGTGAGTAAATAATTGAAATGAAAACATTAAGATACTTTGGGTATCTATCATGTTATAATAATAAATAAAAATGTACAAATCACACACACACACACAAATCATAATCCTGCACAATATTCAGAAGGGTTCTATGAAATTGGCACCAGCCTGCATGGCTGGCAGACACATGAACAGTCAGGACTAGTATAAGCCTTACTGGATGCTTTTGATACAATGGTCTTACGTTTTGAAACCTATTATAAGGAAATAATCAGAGATGAAGATATAGATTTATATTCAAGGCTGATACTGGAGTATAATTTCTAATCGTGAAAAAAAGGGAAACAAGCCACTAATCAACAATAGACACTAAAGAAATCACGGCACTGTTACAGAATATCACACAGCCATTACAAGTCAGGGTTCTAAGAATATCTTATGACCGGAGAAATGTTCACAGAATTAAGAGTGAAAAAAGCAGGATATAAAATGGTATAGAAATATCCATGACACCTTGCAAGAGAAACAAACGTGCATAAAACAAGACTGGCAGGATATATATAAAAATTTTAATAGTGGTTTGTTTCTGGGAGGTGGAATTATTGGAAAATTTTTTCTTCTTTACATGTTGAATGTTTTCCAAATTCTGCAAAAGTAATATGCATCACAATATAATTTTAAAATCACGTTAAAATCTTATAAATCCTCCCTCATCCAAAACAAATAACAAACTCAGAAAATAAATAGAAAGGGAGAAGTCTTAGAAAATATAACACTTTGAAAGAGATAGCTCCACAAAATGGATTATTTCCTCAACAAATGTTTGCCTGCCTCTGTGTGAGGGAAACAAAGTTCGAAGTGTGGAAGTCTGGAACTTTCAAAGGATGATAAAGACCAAAGTCTATGAGCTGTGGTGTGTGAAGAGCGAGGAGGGTGCTGGCTGAGCACCTTTAATGGATCCAGTTTACAAAGAACAGGTGGATGCAGTCCCCAAAGATGCCACATCCCAAGGTCCCCCTGCCTTCTGAACTGCAGGGAGAAAATTCACCTCTCTGTGCCCCCCAGAAGGGAGAGTGACAGCCCGTCTCATCTCTTAGCCTAACTGGAGAGACAGAGAAATGAGACACAAAGATCACTTCAGGCTCAGGGATGTTTCCAAGTCCACATTTCTGAGGGCTTTGCGGTTTCACTCTAATTTGGTGACACACTTTATCTGCTCCTCCCTGGGTCCCTGGACGTGGCTTAGTGCTGAGTCTCTGTTAACTCAGAAACAGAGTCCTTTACCTTGAGGAAAGGAACAGGCCAGAGTTTGTCAACTATAATCCCTAATGCCAAAGGTGGGATCAAGTTTTATGATGTCTGACATGTTTGAAATTTGGGGGGAGTTCTTTCAAGAAAAGAGAATCAAAAAGTCTACAAACAACAAATGCTGGAGAGGGTGTGGAGAAAAGGGAACCCTCCTTCACTGCTGGTGGGAATGTAAACTGGTGCAGCCACTACGGAGGACAGTATGGAGGTTCCTTAAAAAACTAAAAATAGAACTACCACACGACCCAGCAATCCCACTCCTGGGCATATATCCAGAGAAATCCATAATTCAAAAAGATACATGCACCCCAGTGTTCATAACAGCACTACTTACAATAGCCAAGACATGGAGGCAACTTAAATGTCCATCAACAGAGGACTAGATAAAGAAGATGTGGTACATATATACAATGGAATACTCCTTGCCATAAAAAAGAATGAAATAATGCCATTTGCAGCAAAATGAACGGACCTAGGGATTATCATACTAAGAGAAGTAAGTCTGAGAAAGGTAAAAATCATATGATATCACTTATATGTGAAATCTAAAAAATGATACAAATGAACTTATTTACAAAACAGAAACAGACTCACAGACATAAAAAACAAACTTATGGTTACCAAAGGGGAAAGGTGGGGAGGGGAGGGATAAATTAGTTTTTGCTTAACAGATATACACACTACATATAAAACAGATAACTAATAAGGACCTCCTATATAGCACAGGGAACTCTACTCAATATTCTCTAATAACCTATAAGGGAAGAGAATGTAAAAAGGAATATACATACATATATATATATATATATATACATATATATATATAACTGAACCACTTTACTGTACACCTGAAACTAACACAACATTGCAAATCAACTATACTACTCCAATATAAAATAAAAATTAAAAAAAGGAAACAGAATGGAAAATTATGAGTCCTAAATGAAGTACGAAATTGGTATTGAGAATAAAAAAATAAACCACCATATGTCAAAAATGTTAAAGCACTGTAAGGTGTGTTTATATTTTTACATGCTGCATTATCACGTAAATTCCCAACAGGAAAGAAATTTCATTTTGACTAGTGTCTGTGAAAGCGGGTTCCTCCACTCGTAAATTTATGCTCATGAAGACTGGGTGAATTTTCCACAGACTGGCCTGTTTCTCCTACCCCCTCCTCCAGCAGGATGGGGGAGGACACTCCTCGGGGTCATCCCTTCACAGGACAGTGGTGACCTTGCCGTGGGCAGAAAGGGCATGGGGACCACGGAAGCGCCTGCTTATTAAGCTAAGCTCCGTTTTCCTCACTCAGCTTCCCCTATCCTGGTCCACTCGTGATGGGCAGGAAGCAGGAGGGGAGAGAGGGGCTCTGCGGAAGCATGGGGAGGTGATGCCCTGGGGGGCCCTGAGGGTCTTCTCAACCCTGAGGTCATGGGAACGAGCAGCCCTGCAGGCAGAGACCCCAGAGTGTAGGGCAGAGGGTCCTGGGTGACTCGTAGGCTCGCTGTCTTGGGGGCTCTGCCAGACCCTCCATCTGTATACTCTCAGGTCCTCAGAGGGAGAATTCTTTTTTTTTATTTTTTAACATCTTTATTGGAGTATAATTGCTTCACAGTGGTGTGTTAGTTTCTGCTTTATAACAAAGTGAATCAGCTATACGTATACATATATCCCCATATCACCTCCCTCTTGCGTCTCCCTCCCTCCCACCCTCCCTATCCCACCCCTCTAGGTGGACACAAAGCACCGAGCTGATCTCCCTGTGCTATACGGCTGCTTCCCACTAGCTATCTACTTTACATCTGGTAGTGTATATACGTCCAGGCCACTCTCTCACTTCATCCCAGCTTACCCTTCCCCCTCCCCGTGTCCTCAAGTCCATTCTCTAGTAGGTCTGGGAGCAGAATTCTTCTCTACCTTTTTAACGAGACAGAGGAACAGGCCACACTCTATGTGTTGTCAGGGTATATCCTGGGCATAAATGCTTTGTTTCTGGTCAGTGTATATGTGTGTGTGGCCTGGGTAGGTGGGGATGTATAAGTAACATCCTCCTCTCCCGGGTTTAGAATTAATTGAGAGATTGACAGAGAGGCCAGAGATGACTGTGTCAACAATATTCCTGATATAAGAGCAGGTCGTTTGGCTGTAGCTACAAGGGGCCTTCTCTTACCTTACCCCAGACTTGAAATAGTATCTGTGTCACGTATACAATACACAGTTACAGGCAGGCCTCTCGTGGTGTAGCCGAGATCAGGCTGCTGCACACCAGAACCAGGAAGCGTTACATTTTCACACAAAAGATTCCCTCTCACCAGTTTACCTGTGAACAGAATAGCACCTTTTTCCATGGGGAGAAGTAAGCACGGCATAGGGAGCAAGGCGTGCAGTGAGGGTCTCTCAGAAATCCTTTTCCATTGACATAAAAAGCCAGAAAATGGGTGTCTTCTCCTAATAAAAGCTCATCAACACACGACTATATATAAAAGAGATAACTAATAAGAACCTGCTGTATAGCACAGGGGACTCTACTCAGTACTCTGTAATGGCCTATATGGAAAAGAATCTTTAAAAGAAAAAAAGAGTGGATATATGTATGTGTATAACTGATTCACTTTGCTGTACACCTGAAACTAACGCAACACTGTAAATCAACTATACTTCAACAAAAATTAAGAAAAAAAAATCTCATCAAACTTTGCCAGATGGGACAGAATAGACAGGAACAGGGTTATACCAGCTGCTATAAAACGAGTCCCATCCCCCAGAGCAGGCTTTGGACTGGAACGGTACTCTCTTTCACAGGCAGCTCTAGAAAGACTCAGGGTACACACGTCTTCTGTGGTCAACTGGATGGGACTGGCTGGAATTATGTGGACATCACCAAGGACGAGGCATAGCACAGAGAGAAGACATCATGGGGGGCAGGGGTGGACAAAACATTCTATGCTAAATGTGACTGCGGGAAAGATATCCCAAGATAAATAAATGAATTAGCCCTTTGTGAGTTCAGAACGTGTGAGACACACTGATTAGCTCTTGAGTCGTATTGTTAAAATCAGGTTTTGGCCCCAAAAGGCTAAAGATCAGACCCTGAACCAAGTCCATGGTCAAAATGCATGACCCGGTCCCATATCCCGGAAGCTAGCCTGTTAGCCAACTCTGCCCACGACCCCTTCTCCAAAGTGGGCTGTGGACTGTCTTCCTGGGAGCTCTAACAAGCCTTCCTCCGGCCTGCCTCTGTTTGTTATTTTTACTTAGTGCCAGAAAAAGATAAATGATCATCCATTGTAAACTCTGAACTGATTTCTCTAAAAATTCTTCTTAAAATCTCTGGAAGAAGCTATTTACAGTTAAAAGTTGGATTTGCCGAAAAGAGCTGTCAATTCAAAGTTCCTGATGGATCCAGGCATTTAAGAGTCTCCACTAGTTCGCCGCTGAGGCTTTCAAAGCTCATGAGCACACATACCTCTCTAATTGGCTCACTGTTTACCTGGGAATTCATTCTGGATGGAATTACGGAGATACAGCTTTCTAAATGTCCATTTTATTGCAGCGGTTCTTATGGCTGAAGACGGACCTAGGATCCAATTATTGAAATAACTGGTAAGAAGATGAGCCGGAGATACAGCATAGTCAGAGGTGAATTACTTATAAAATTCTTCATAAAATGTCACACAATGGTATTATTACCTTGTATATGTGACCTATTTTATAACTACAATTCAACACATGTCTTTTTTTTCCTACCAGCATTATGTACAGTTTTTAAACATAAGGCAACATAACATAATTCTGGATAAATTAATCAAAGTCATCTTCGTGGATAATTTAATCAGCAATCATTTAAAAAATTCCAAATCCCTCCCGTATAATCCCTATTTCTTTGACATTATCCCACACAGATTAACACCTTAGGATCTAAAATGTGGTTTGGGCACTTCTCTGGTGGCGCAGTGGTTAAGAATCCTCCTGCCAATGCAGGGGACACGGGTTCAAGCCCTGGTCCGGGAAGATCCCACATGCCATGTGGAACAACTGAGCCCGTGCACCACAACTATTGAGGCCACATGCCACAACTACTGAAGCCTGCGTGCCTAGAGCCCGTGCTCCACAACAAAGAATAGCCCCCACTCACCGCAACTAAAGAAAAGCCGGCGCACAGCAACGAACGCCCAATGCAGCCAAAACTAAACGAACAAATGAAATGTGGTTTGATTGCTCATCCATTCACGCATCCACTCCTTTGCTGAACATTATATGCCAGAGACTTGGGTCAGCCCTGGAGACACAAAAGTAAAAATGAACACTGTCTAGACTCTCATGGAGGCCACAGCCAACTGGAGTGTGTGTCTGGTGGGACACTTAGTGCAATGAGATTGTATAGTGGATACGTGTTCAAGGTCCGTATGTCAATGGGTGGTGGGTGAGGTTGGGAAACTTCACAGAAAAGGTGATGGTTCAGGTGGCTTAAGCTCACCGGCAACGGAGTGGAGCAAGTGAACACCATGCGGAGTCAGAAAGCAGGGCGGGGCCTGGAGGGGGCGAAGGAGACCAGCTTCCAAAGGGAGTTACTGCAGCTCAGGCGCTGGCAGGTGATGGTAGAGCGAGCAGGATGGGGACGCTTGCAGAGAGGGGCGGGCACCTCAGATGCCAAGTCAAGGGCAGCAAACGCATCCCTGGGTGCCAGGCACCCCACGCGGAATTTTCAGCAGAGAAGTAGCATGATCCAGTTTGCGTTTTGGAAGGATTCTTCTGGAGGTAGGAAGGAGGGTGGCCACACAGGAGAAATGTGGGGACTGGAACAGGGAAACCCCCCTTTGCAATGGAACGAGGAGCCCTTAGCCAGCCTGTTCCTTGGCTGGGGCGGGGAGGGGGTGGAGTCCAGGTTGCAGTAAATGAAGACTGAATAGGAAATAAGAAAGTGGAGGCAAGAAAAACAGCCTAGGCTCTCAAGAGGTAAAGGGAAGGAGAGAGAGACCAGTGACTGAAAAAGGGTACCTGTTTGAAGCAATTTGGGGATTTATTTATTTATTTTTAAGATGGGAGACATTTATGTACGGAAGCAAAGAGAATGCATCTTCCCTTTCATCTTTCTAACAAGTATCTAAAGGCATATCACATCCATTTTATAAAGCTGTTTTTCAGAGGGGGTACATACCAGTGAAGAAACTTGCTGCATTTTAAAAAGGCATGCTAATCTACAATGGTTGGGTTTTTCTTCTCTTGTTTAAAAAAAAAAATCTCAAAAGATAAAAACACAAGCATTTCAAGAAACGATTCCATTCGCCTAGTAGGCTCTCGTGTCTGAAACGTAGGGAGAGCCACACAATGACAGCGGAGCTGGTGGAGGACAACAACAGGCCAGCCCTGGAGAGGTCCAGACTCAAGAAGAAATAGAGTTCCTGGTACAGAGCCCACTGGTTTATTGCAGCATCATAGCTAATTGATGCACTTGCCTTTTATGGCAGCTATCCAGCACACCACTGCCTACTCCTCAGGAGTCATCATTAGCCAAGAGGGAGACCGGCGAGTTGGTTCTGCTCTTCAGCAAGAGCAGAAACGAGAGGCAAGTCCCCAGTGCAGACCCCAAGCCTTCCCCTCGCATCCAAGGTGGAGAGTTTTAACACCACGCTTTTGGTGTCACTAAAATGTTCTATCCTTTCATTTACTACCGGTCTCTCCTTGCAGATGTCACAGCTTGCTCTCAATATCCTGAAATTACATGAAAACGCATCAAGAGGACCAGGAGGGACAGAGGCTCATTGGATCACATCAACCTGCCCCCAGGGATGATGTTCTGGAGCCGCTGCCACTACAGTACAGAAATCAGAACGTTCCAGACCAAAGAGGGAGCCTGGAAATGCACCTCTTCTAAAGAAAATCTCATACACAAAGTCCACCGAACCAACAACAGATCAAACAGCCAGGTAATTAGGAAATGGTTCTTTGCCCTTCAAAGGAACCCATCACAGGACGCTTTTATGTAAAGAATGACCACAGCACACTTAAAATATGCATTTATTTACCAGGAATATGTATTAATGCCAAACTGCTCGACGATACTTTGAGAACTTTCCTCTGCTTTCTCCGTGAACACATCACGTGTTTATAGCAGAGCAGTCAAGAATGTGGGCTTCTAGCCAGAGATCTGGGATGGGATGCAGGCCCTGTCACTTACTACTATATAACCTAGGACAAAGCAATCTTCTTCTAAACCTCTCCATAATGTACCTGCCTCTTACGATGTTCATAAAAAATAGAAATTATAAAAAACATTTAGCACAGACTGGCTTTGTCATTCACATTCAATAATTTTGGTGCTGTTTTTCTTATGAAAGTTACGGCAGGATAGCGTTTTAGGATATTTACCTCTCTTTCTTCCATATTAAACCAGGCAACTTTACCTCCCCTTCTCCTTCCTCTTTCTTCCTCACCAGGCTCTTCCTGAGGCAGCAAAGGCCTTCCAGGTTCCCTGCCCTCAGGGGATGCTTGCTACCAGCAGAAACGCCAAGAGAAATACCGTAAGCTAATTCATGCTTTAGAGTTTCTGAAGTGGACAGACTGCATGAAATATTTGTAAGACCACCTGCGGCACAGGGGATGCTCCCAGCCCTTTCCTCCAGTTCCAGAGGAAGTGAAAATTCCATTGGCTGGAGAGCGGCCGGTGGGGAAGCGGCAGAGAACGGAGTCATGGCTCCCCAGGCCGTGGGATGTGGGAGGCTCAGGGACTCGGCTGTGTGTGGATTTAGGCAGATGGGGTGAGACAGTCACACAGGGCTGCCCAGACCTGCCCCTTCATCCTGGCCTGCAGCCAGCCTCCGGGACATGACGGGTCCACAAGTGAAGGCCACGCCAGCACAAGGACACTTCAGGGCGTCCTTCCAGGGCAGCGGACGTCCAGGAACAGAAGGCTCCTCCCAAGCCCACCCTCCCCAACGCCCAGGAAATGCCTCAGAACTTCAAGGTCACCCTGGAAGTGTGAGAATCCTGAGAGGACAGAGTCGACTCTGAATGGACTGTGTTCGTGCTCCGGACAAAGTGGAGACATTATGTCCAGTTACTAAAAAAGTAATAATAACGAAGTGACATGTTTGCAGGCTTAGCCCAAGTTGTGGCCTGTGAGATTCTTCCCAGCGACAAAAGAAATACTGAGTCGATTCCTGGCTGGGTTGAGTATGAGTGTGGGCTGGCCGGCCGGCTGGAAGAATCAACTGTGGGACCCAGAAGCAGAGTCACGTGCAAGGAAGTGGCCACTCCTGCCTCTTTAAGCCAACTTCCAGGGCCTGGATGCCTTAGTTCCCTCCCCACTCCTTTCCTCCCCTAGGTCTTCAGTATAAAAGAATCCTACACTCATTCAGTCTTCATGCTCCTTATCCAGGAACCTTCCTGACTACTGGCGAAACAGCAGGGGAGGGGGCAGGGCACAACCTTTAAAAGAATGACATGGCCATGGTACATGACAAAAACTAGTGAGAATACAGCCACTATGGAGAACAGTACGGAGGTTCCTTAAAAAACTAAAAATACAACTACCATACAACCCAGCAATCCCACTACTGGGCATATACCCTGAGAAAACCATAATTCAAGAAGAGTCAAGTATCACAATGTTCACTGCAGCACTATTTACAATAGCCATGACATGGAAGCAACCTAAGTGTCCATCAACAGATGAATGGATAAAGAAGATGCGGCACATATATACAATGGAATATTACTCAGCCATAAAAGAAACGAAATTGACTTATCTGTAATGAGGTGGATGGACCTAGAGTCTGTCATACAGAGTGAAGTAAGTCAGAAAGAGGAAACCAAATACCGTATGCTAACACATATATATGGAATCTAAGAAGAAAGGTTCTGAAGAACCTAGGGGCAGAACAGGAATAAAGACACAGACGTAGAGAATGGACTTGAGGACACGGGGAGGGGGAAGGGTAAGCTGGGACGAAGTGAGAGAGTGGCATGGACACATATACACTACCAAACGTAAAATAGATAGCTAGTGGGAAGCAGCCGCATAGCACAGGGAGATCAGCTCGGTGCTTTGTGACCACCTAGAGGGGTGGGATAGGGAGGGTGGGAGGGAGACGCAAGAGGGAAGAGATATGGGAACATATGTATATGTATAGCTGATTCACTTTGTTATAAGGCAGAAACTAACACACCATTGTAAAGCAATTATACTCCAATAAAGATGTTAAAAAAAAAAAAAAAAACTAGTGCGAACCAACTAGGTCCACGATGACGGAAGATCTGACTTCCAGTGGCCCTTGAGCCTCATTACATGCTCATGGTAATATATTAGCTAAATGATACACCCACCAGCGCCATGACCGTTCTCAGGCTAACCTAAAAGGCCAGAAAGTGGGCGGTGGCCCAATTCCTGGAAATCCGTGCCCCTTCCCCAAAGTAATTGGTATAACCCGCCCACTCATTAGCCTATGAAATCACCAGCCCATAAAAACTAACCACGCCATATTTCGAAGCCTCTTGCCTCTCGCCTTCCGAGATGGCAGGCACTCTGTCTGTGCAGTGCGTTTCTCACTCAATAAATCTCATTCTTACCTATTACTTCGTCTCTGAATTTTTTCGTGACGAAGAAAGACGCTCAAATTCACCGGGAACACTGGTGGAATTAGCCCCATTCTCCCCAGGGCTCCTGAAGGCCCTCGGACATGCCGCTCATTTATCGGGACTCATCACGACACTGACGGCTCACAGTTCCTGGGACTCGCCTTATGCCGGACGGTCCTGAGCGCTTTATACGCACATCAGTCAACTGATACACTCATCCTCCTGAGGGAGCTGCTATGAGAGCTCCTTTGGCAGGCGAGGCAATAGGCACAGAGCGGTGGAGTCAGTCCCCTGAGGTCACACAGCTAGGTCAGTGGACTGCAAGCCCAGGCAGCCCGAGTCCGGAGCCCGCTGTTCACCTCCAGGTGCATCAACCTCCCACCTGCACTTAGGGCTCTGTTCTCCTAGACTTTCCCCCTCCTGTGGCTCTCAGGGACTTGTGAGCTCCTTTGTTGATCTGTCCATTCACTCAACACACAGGAATTCTCGAGTTCTAGTAGGTGCCAAACACTGTCCTCAGAGGAAAGACCTCCCTTGTCATCCTTATGATGCCACAGGCTGACCCCAGGCCTTAAAGCCCACGACACTTGTCCTCAACCTTGACCTCGACCCAGGAATCACCTGGGCATCTTTAACGAATGCTGACAGTGAGTCCACACCCAAGAGCTATGACTTCATTGGTGCGGTGTGTCTCAGGCACTGGGGTTTAAAGCCTCTCCTCTAGAAATCGAATCTGGAAAATACTTCATAAAATGAAATATTCTTTGACATCCACATAAAATTATTCCCTGAGGAGGTTCCCTTTTTTGAAAGATCTCACTCCTTAAGAAGAAAGATAGATGCTGTGCTGAAATAAGGAGTGCCGAGGCTGAGAGCAGGAGTCTGCGGACCAAGGGAGGGTCCAGAATCAGCCCCCCTGCGCACGCAGCCTGGTCCCTCGTTTCTGATGGGGAGACAGGACCTCTGAGCTGGAGCGGGACAGAGTTCGTTCTTCAGAGCCTTCCTGCCAGGACTCAGAAGGAGGAAGAAACAAGTTCACCACATGGCTTGCCTGGGATCTTTAGGAACAGGACCAAAGTTTGATTTTCAGGGAAAACTGGTGAAAGACTGAAGCATGTGACCTAGCAGACGCCCCCCCCCCCCCACCCCAGGCTCCTTCAGAGACCCCAGGGCTGTAGCAGTCCCCCTGTTGCGCCCTGCATTCCCGGCCCCCAGCTAGGCTCCTTGAGCCCTGGGCAGAAAAGGGAGCGAGAATCATTCGGGAACATGCTGAGGGTGTCCTGCTTGGGTGATAAGAGCCTCATAAATCATTCCTTCCAGGTACTTGATCTCACTTTCAAGTGGAGTGATGTCAACTCACTGGGGGACCCGCTTCCCTGGAATCAGTGTGAAGACCAGGTGTGGGCACGCAGTGCTACAAGAAGAAACAGAAGGATGAACCAGGAAAGTGAGAGAGGGACCAGCACGAAGATAACTGAAAACAACCACCACTGATTACTTTTCTAACTCGCACTTTTCATCAACCTGACAACATGACTTTTTCTCTCCCCACCGGAGTACAACATCCATGGTGACAGGGGTGAGACGTGTCCCACTGTAACCCCAGTGCCTAGAATAGTACCAGGCATAGGGTAGGTGCTAATAAATATTTGCTGAGTTAATTAAATGAAATATTAATTTCATTTAGCACCATACATTTAGCTCACTTTAATTCATTTAATCCTCATAATAACCCTGAAAGGTAGACATTACTAATGCCATTGAGAGATGAGGAAACATGCTTAGAAAGTTAGGTAAATTCCCCCCAAATCCAAAACACACAGGACTACGTAGCAGAGCAGGGATCTCAATTCACTTTCGTCAGCCACCCAGCCTGTGCTCTTTCCACCAGCCCAGTGCTGTGCCCCAGTGAAACAAAGAAAAAGACTAACAAGGCAGGGGTGATGGTGGAGGATGGCGAGGAGATAAAAGACAAGCAGAAGGAAAGGGACCAAGGTCAACGTGAAAGGAGCAGCCGATTAGGGAATTAAAGGAGGCCATTCTTCTCAAATGCCGCTGGTGAAAGAGACAAGAACGGTCTCAGAGAAAACACGAGGGTAAGCTTTCTGCTGACCCACTCGACCTGTTTGTCACTACACATTGCACGTAGTGAATTTTAAATAACAGTATTTTCACCCAGCTCAGGTAAAAGCAACCACACCTCAGGCCCACCTAGGTACCTCTTTTCAAATTTTTCCTATGTTGACATTTGACAAACCTTAAATACATGTTAATAATACCCACATAATAAACACAATTTACAACTATGCTCTCATGTTAATTACCTCGACAAGGGTGGAAACAACTAACTAAAACCAAAACAAATAATCTGTTAATAAA
The DNA here is from genome assembly GCF_003676395.1 of Aethalodelphis obliquidens. Taxonomy (NCBI): domain Eukaryota; kingdom Metazoa; phylum Chordata; class Mammalia; order Artiodactyla; family Delphinidae; genus Aethalodelphis; species Aethalodelphis obliquidens. The sequence continues at coordinate 1,756,863 of NW_020838026.1, read as the reverse complement.
AAGGTATACATTGACTAACATGCTCTAAAAGCACACACAGTATAGCAGCTATGGGAAAATGGCTTTGATCCTCCCTGGATAGATATTATGTCAATTACTTTCTCCTCTGCGAAATGTAATTTTGATAGTATGAAAATGTGGTGATGGTACTCAGGAAGATCACTCCCTGCAGAAGCACCTGCGTGATGAATTGTCAGAGAGAATCTGCAGAGAAGAGCCTATCTGGGAAACGGGACCAGGGAAGGAGGGATGTTTTCTGGGATCGAGAGCTGACGTTATCTTTGCTTCTAAATTAAGCTAGAAATATGAGCGTCCCTTGGTCCAAACTGCGAGTCAGGCACAGACAGAAGGTGGCTGAAAATCTGCTGGACCAACAAATGAGAGCCTCAGGACCCAGACACCAAGGTCCACCAGGAAGATGGAGCACCTAAAGCTGGCTGAGAGCATCCCAAGAAGCCCATATTGGCCAAAAGAGAGGATCAGTTGGTGAGTATGAGTCTGGAAAACCCAACAGGTCAAGGAAGAGTTTGGAAGGATTAACTCAGGACAGTTGAAACCTAGGGAAGGAGCCTTTGGTGGAAGACACAGGTGTGATGTTTGGTTTGTTGTGTTTGCTTTGTCGTCGTTCACATTTCGAGCTGTGCTGTCCGTGATGATGAGATGGTCTGTAGTCTACATGAGGCCATGTGGATGTTGGGTACCTGAAATAGGGACAGTGTGTCCAAAGAATTGAATTCATAATTTTAATTAGTTTAAATTTAGAGTCACCCATGTCTCAAAGCCACTGTATTCGCACACATAGAGGCTCAAGAACCAGCACCGTATCCAGGAAATTCAGGACAACTAGGGGTTTAGAGATAAACATGGACCAAACACAAATAGGCACGAGCAATTCTAGAAGAGTCTAATACTCCTAATAAAATCCAGCAGTGACACCAATCCAAGTCACCCTCAGTCTAAAGATCTAAGAATCTTGGTTTTCTTAGAAACACCCAAGACAAAGGATGCAACACAGTGTATGACCCATATACTACAAAAGACAAGCCAGTCTAAGATTGAAAGTTGAGTTACCTTTATACATGTGAACTCATTCACTAAAATCAGCATGTTTATTTGATACATCTGCCACGTACCAGGCAGAGTATGAGGCCATGATAGGGTTATATGTCTTCATGTTATAATAGCAAAGGACTTAGGAGGCAAGGGAAGTAGAAAAAGTGAAAGTACTGACTGGAGCATGGCTGCAGGGAGACACGCTGCGTTATAGAAGGTAATTTCTCTGGAAAATGAGATGGGGCCATAGGAAGGAGTGAGTAGAAGGCTTTCATTCAGTACAAGCTTTTCACTTTTTCCCACAGTATCTCAATAACACATTTTACTTTATAATTAAAAACACAAATAAAGATAAACATAAATAAGGTTAAGAATCACCACAAAGATAAAATGGTTCTGGGAGCACACACTTGAGATGGACAGATGACTAAGAAAGAAAATAGAAGCCTCTGGTAGAACTTCTTTGAAAGAGTGACTTCAAGTCACAGGAGGCACAGGACACGAGCCTCAGGGATAACAGAGAGTAAGAAGGTGACAAGAGGGACAGAGAAAAGCAGGGCAGGTGACTGACAGCGCAGTGGCCCATTGTGGACGAGCAGGAAGAAGATGAGAAGAACAAGTGGAAGCACTGGTCCTGCATGGTGAGATATACATCATTTTCAGAGACTGGAGGAGAGAAGGTGGATGGAGGTAAATTTCTTGGCGTGGGTATGCAGGTGAAAGGAATTAGAAGATGATTCCACTTGCTGAGATTGGAGGTCCTAGGAGTAAAGTGAAGGTTTGTGATGGTAAACTGAAGAGTGGGAAGGAGATCTGGCCCAGGATAAGAAAGAATTGTGAAGGCCACACATTTGTAGTGGCACGAATCCAGGGTGCTAGGGGCTTTTCTTCAGCTGCGATCAGTGATCTGCATTAGGTCAGATAATCTGACTGTCATATTGAAGCACTGTGGTTAGTGAAGCAACAGGAGAAGGTCACAAAGGGAGAGAGGGATGTCGAGAAATAGCTGAGGTGATCAACCAGTGGACCAGCCTAAGCAGGAAAAAGAAATGAGCCCAGGAGAGGCTGACGGATTGAAAATTAAATGTAAGAAACTTATGGTTACCAAAAGGGAAAGGGGGAACTTCCCTGGTGGCGCAGTGGTTAAGACTCCATGCTCCCAATGAAGGGGGCCCGGGTTCAATCCCTGGGCAGGGAACCAGCTCCCACATGCATGCTGCAACTAAGAGTTCGAATGCCGCAACTAAGGAACCTGCGAGTCGCAACTAAGGAGCCTACCTGCCACAACTAAGACCTGGCACAACCAAATTAATGAATTAATTAATTTAACTAAATTTAAAAAAGTTTTTTTTAAAAGGAAAGGGGACGGTGGGGAGGGATAAATTAGGAGTTTGGGATTTATATATACACACTACTATATATAAAATAGATAATCAACAAGGACCTACTGTACAGCACAGGGAGCTCTAGTCAATATTCTCTAATAGCCTATATGGGAAAAGAATCTGAAAAAGAATGGATATATGTATAAGTATCACCGCATCACCTTGCTGTACACCTGAAACTAACACAACATCGTAAATCAACTATACTCCAATATAAAATAAAAAATTAAAAAAAGGAAATGAAACATAAGAAATAGGAAAATTTGACGGTAAAGATGAAACAGAGGGTGTAGCTGTGAAAACCTTTGTTAAGATCGCAGAAACATCTATGTTGGTGCCTTAGAGAACCATTCAGTGGAACCACAGGGCTTCCATGAAGCTTGAAGGTGCAGCTCCCATCAAAAGCCCAAGGTTGACAGAGCCTTGTCTAAAAGAGATTTCTGAGCATTACTTTTGTCCAATAGAATGAGCCCAACAACATTCACAGGGACCCACACGTTTTCAAAGGAATTGTATTGACAGGACTCCTGCCAGGTTGGATTGTAAAGGACAGAGACGGTACAAAATGAAAGAGGCCTTTGGATGCCTAAACGTCTACAGGCAAGAAGCAGGCAGCAAAACAATACTCAGCTGCCAACATAAGCTACCTTTATGGAAAAAGGAAGGATAACTCAGAAGGCAAAACCACGAGCTCAAGGGCACAGCCAAGAACCACAGAGAATGATTCCTAGGCCATGAGTCCAAATCCAGGATCTGTCAACATGTACTCTGCTAAATTCAGAATTGCTGTGAACCCGTAACTCCTATGCATATCCTGATTGAAAAGGGCAAGCTATGACCATCATGCTATGCCTAAGCCCATCTGTGGAAGGTACGTGAGCGTGTGTGTGCATATGGTTGGCGGGGAGCAGATAACTCTCTCTTTAGCTCACAGGTCTTCAGGTTGAGAGGAGCTTACTCGAGGAGTTAACCACAAAGAAACACACCAGAGGATCGTCATCCCCACGTGTATCTGTGGGATGTGGATGATGAGATTCTGGATTTGCAGCTGATGCTGTAACTGGGTGACACTGTTCAGTGCTTTGTGGTGAGTATATTTTACATCTTGGAGGGATGTGCATCATTAAAGGGCCAGAGGGTGAACTGTGTAGCAAACCTCTGAAATGTCCCCAACCATTCTTGCCTCCTGGTAATTATGCCCTTAGATAGAACCCTCCCAAACTGAATTACGGTTGGCCGTGGGTCCAGTGGGATGCAGCAGAAGTGACACTGCGTGACTCCTGAGGCTAGATCATAAAAGACGCTGCAGTTTCCACCACGAGCTCTCTCTTGGATGGTTGCCACGTTGTAAGGACACATAAACAGCCTTGCAGAGAGCTCCACGTGGTAAGGCAATGAGTTCTTCTGCCCATAGCCACCAGCAACCTTCCAGATCCCTAGTGAGCAGATCCACCAGGCCCAGTTGAGCCTTAATGATTCCTGCTCTAACCAATATCATGACTACAACCTCTTGAGAGACTCTGAGCCAGAGCCACCCAGCTAAGCCACTTCTAAGTGCCTCTCTCACAGAAATTGACTGAAATGATCAATGTTTACCGTCACTTTAAGATGATAACTTTCATAGTAATTATTGTTCAGCGATAGATAATGAATGATAAAAGTGAAATGGATTTTGTTCCTTGGAATTGAAGACAATATGGCAAAGTCAAGAGTGTGGCATGGTTTCCACGTGGATGCTGAGGTCTCCTGGATGGCGGTATGACCTGGAATAGGAGATTACACTTGCTAAGTCCACAAATTCTTCAGTCAGTCTGGCTGGCTGGCCGCAAGGAGGTCAAGGTTAGTAAAAATGGGGATAAAAAGCACAGTGAAATAAACTTCAAACAATATTGACCCCCCCTTTTATTTTACAAGGGCAAAAGGTTAATTCCATTAATGAAATTTTGTGTCTCCTACTTATTCACTTCAAGTTTTGCTCCTTCACAAATATAACAGCAATCATAAAGACAATAAGGATAAAAAGTCACACAAGCTCAACTTTTTAACACATCGTGTACTCTTTTAGATCTGACATAGTTTAGTATTTGTGGATACGTGAATGGAATAATCACCTAGTTACAGCATCAGCAACACTTACATTTTCTTGCTTGAACTGATTACTCTGCTGTAATCATTTACATAATATGTTCTTCATAATTTTTATTTAAAGTAATTCCTTGAATGAATGTAGAATAATTCGCTTAGCTCTCCTCATATGGCTGACTTTGACTTTGACTTTTTACCCAATTAAAAATCATGCCGTGTAGAGATCACCCTCTTAATTTTGAGTTAATTCTTCATGAAAATTTTTCTTGGGTGAAATTACTGGGTCAAAGGCCCTTGGCCATTTTAAACAGTAACAAAGCAAGTTTATTCCTCTCAGTCTAGACTAAGAATGAACTATGAGATGCTATGGGGATTAACTAAAATGGGAAAGAAGAAAAAGAGAGCTGGGCATCAGAAAATGACTACCTGCTAAACTGCTATCCCACAGATCAAAGGTAGAAACCATGTGACCTTTATTGGACCAAAGCCATTAGTGTCTCTATGCTCAGTATGTAGTTGGGGAGCCTTCTTATATTTCATCTCTATAAACTGTCTCCACCCTTCCACTGCCCCTCCCATCATCTGATTGGTTAGCATTAATCAGAACTTAAGCCACATCCTACAGGATACCAGGATACCTGTACTGGACACAATTTAGAAGAAGAGAGCTTGCACTTAGCATCACACAGGCATCATGCTGCAGTGATACCTGTTATCATCCTGCCTGTAAAGAAGAGGACATGAGCTGAGGAGTGTAGCAGGTAGCCTATTTTGCATATTAAAGAACTAGTGAAGTCAGATGCAGACCTCAAAATTCATGTTGTTCTTTCAGCGCCCATCAAGTTTGTGGGGCTTAATGCCTTATAATCAAAACTAATCCACATCACTTACTGACTCCTTTCCAAATTAAAAAGACAAGTAAATGTTTCATGTCAAGTTTGTTTCTAGTGTCGATTATTTAACGTCGGGTCAATTTTCCCATCTTTCTAGCGAGTATGATTTTAAGTATACGTTAGCACCTCTTATCTCATGCTTAGGACCAGAAAATTCCTAAGTGTCAGAGGTTACAAGCTGGTTTGCTGACGTATAGATCTCAGTCTTTGGTCTCAGAAGATTAAACGCCCTTTGCCCCAACCCTCTCCACTAAATAAGAAGTCTTCTTCTCATTTTGTCCTTCAGACTACAGGTGCCCAAAGAGTACTTTGAATGACTATTCAGATTCTGTAGAGGATGCTCCCCAATCCATGAAGGGGTTCGCAGCTTGGCGTGTGACCTATGTCACATGTGAAGGGCGTGTGACCCACAGAGAGAAGCACGCAGCCTGCCCTCCGCCAGCCTGGTGAAGCCCCCTCTTGGGCTGTGCTACCCCCTCCAGTGTGCTTCCCACAGATTATGAGCTCATTTGTTCTACTGTAGTTGTTTACTGCTTCCAGTGTTTTGAAAATAACAGATGTGTCCTTTATTGAAAGTGGTCTGGTTTTAAGCCCCTTAATTATTTTTCAGTTGGATCAGCTATTTTACATTAATTAAAACACACACACACACACACACATACACACACACACTACCATGGCAAGTGGCGCCTCAGTCTTGTGCTGTAAACTCTCAGAAAGGTGAAAATGCTGAGAAGGGTTACTGCTATCCTGCAATCATCACAAACAGCTGTGATGGTCTAGAAGAGAACTTCCCACAGGCACGGATGCACCAGCTACTGCCAAGAAAAATGCTGCCGTGGATGCAGAAAACGCTACGGTTGGAAATAATACAAACCTAACAGCATCTCCTGGAAAATCCCAGGAACTTGTAGCCAGAGGAGACAGACGTGGGGCATGGGCATGTGTACCAGCGGTAGGGCAAGGGGAAATGGTCATGTGGTAAGGAGACTGAAGGATGCTCCCTCTCAAGTGTACCAGAGCCCGAAGCTGGATTCTCATCAAAACCAAGAATATCTACTGAGTCTCTGTAAGCTGTGTGGTACCATCAAAATCAGAGGTCCTGGATGGCGGAAGAGTAAGACGCGGAGATCACCTTCCTCCCCACAGACACATCAGAAATACATCTACACGTGGAACAACTCCTACAGAACACCCACTGAACGCTGCCAGAAGACCTCAGACCTCCCAAAAGGCAAGAAACTCCCCCACGTACCTGGGTAGGGCAAAAGAAAAAAAAAAAAACCGAGACAAAAGAATAGGGACGGGACCCGCACCAGTGGGAGGGAGCCGTGAAGGAGGAAAGGTTTGCACACACTAGGCAGCCCCTTCGCGGGCGGAGACTGCGGGTGGCGGAGGGGGAAGCTTCGGAGCCGCGGAGGAGAGCACAGCAACAGGGGTGCGGAGGGCAAAGCGGGGAGATTCCCGCACAGAGGATCGGTGCCGACCAGTACTCACCTGTCCGAGAGGCTTGTCTGCTCACCCGCCGGGCCGGCTGGGGCCTGGAGTTGAGGCTCGGGCTTCCGTCGGAGCGCAGGGAGAGGACTGGGGTTGGCGGCGTGAACACAGCCTGCAGGGGGTTAGTGCACCACGGCTGGCCGGGAGGGAGTCCGGGAAAAGTCAGGAGCTGCCGAAGAGGCAAGAGACTTTTTCTTCCCTCTTTGTTTCCTGGTGCGCGAGGAGAGGGGATTCAGAGCGCTGCTTAAAGGAGCTCCAGAGACGGGCGCGAGCCGCGGCTAAAAGCGCGGACCCCAGAGACGGGCATGAGACGCTAAGGCTGCTGCTGCCGCCACCAAGAAGCCTGTGTGCGAGCACAGGTCACTGTCCACACCCCCCTTCCGGGGAGCCTGTGCAGCCCGCCACTGCCAGCGTCCCAGGATCCAGGGACAACTTCCCCGGGAGGACGCATGGCGCGCCTCAGGCTCGTGCAACGTCACGCCGGCCTCTGCCGCAACGTCACGCCGCCTCTGACGCCGCAGGCCCGCCCCGCACTCCGTGCCCCTCCCCCCGCCCCCGGCCTGAGTGAGCCAGAACCCGCGAATCAGCTGCTCCTTTAACCCCGTCCTGACTGAGCGAAGAACAGACGCCCTCCGGCGACCTACACGCAGAGGCGGGGCCAAATCCAAAGCTGAAACCCGGCAGCTGTGCGAACAAAGAAGAGAAAGGGAAATCTCTCCCAGCAGCCTCAGGAGCAGCGGATTAAAGCTCCACAATCAACTTGATGCACCTGCACCTGTGGAATACCTGAAGAGACAGCAAACCATCCCAAATTGAGGAGGTGGACTTTGAGAGCAAGATTTATGATCTTTTTCCCTTTTCCTCTTTTGGGGAGCGTGTATGTGTATGCTTCTGTGTGAGATTTTGTCTCTATAGCTTTGCTTCCAGCATTTGTCCTAGGGTTCTATCCGTGCGGTTTTTGTTGTTATTTTTTTTTTAATTTTTTCTCTTAATAATTATCTTTTTATTTTGATAAATTTATTATATTTTATCTTACTTTATCTTCTTTCCTTTTTCCTTCCTTCCTCCCACCCTCCCTCCTTTCTTTCTACTTCTACTAATTCTTTCTTTCTACTTTATCTCCCTTTTATTCTGAGCCGTGTGGATGACAGGCTCTTGGTGCTGCAGCCAGGAGTCAGTGCTGTGCCTCTGAGGTGGGAGAGCCAACTTCAGGACACTGGTCCACAAGAGAACTCCCAGCTCCACATAATATCAAACAGCAAAAATCTCCCAGAGATCTCCATCTCAACACCAACACCCAGCTTCACTCAACGACCAGCAAGCTACAATGCTGGACACCTTATACCAAACAACTAGCAAGACAGGAACACAACCCCACCCATTAGCAGAGAGGCTGCCTAAAATCATAATAAGCCCACAGACACCCCAATACACACCACCAGACGTGGACCTGCCCACCAGAAAGACAAGATCCAGCCTCATCCACCAGAACACAGGCACTAGTCCCCTCAAGCAGGCAGCCTACACAACCCACTGAACCAACCTTAGCCACCGGGGACAGACACCAAAAACAACGGGAACTACAAACCTGCAGCCTGCAAAAAGGAGACCCCAAACACAGTAAGATAAGCAAAATGAGAAGACAGAAAAACACACAGCAGATGAAGGAGCAAGGTAAAAACCCACCAGACCTAACAAAAGAAGAGGAAATAGGCAGTCTACCTGAAAAAGAATTCAGAATAATGATAGTAAAGATGATCCAAAATCCTGGAAATAGAATAGAGAAAATGCAAGAAACATTTAACAAGGACCTAGGAGAACTAAAGATGAAACAAACAATGATGAACAACACAATAAATGAAATGAAAAATACTCTAGATGGGATCAATAGCAGAATAACTGAGGCAGAAAAACGGATAAGTGACCTGGAAGATAAAATAGTGGAAATAACTACTGCAGAGCAGAATAAAGAAAAAAGAATGAAAAGAACTGAGGACAGTCTGAGAGACCTCTGGGACAACATTAAACGCACCAACATTCGAATTATAGGGGTTCCAAAAGAAGAAGAGAAAAAGAAAGGGACTGAGAAAATATTAGAAGAGATTATAGTTGAAAACTTCCCTAATATGGGAAAGGAAATAGTTAATCCAGTCCTGGAAGCACAGAGAGTCCCATACAGGATAAATCCAAGGAGAAATACGCCAAGACACATATTAATCAAACTGTCAAAAATTAAATACAAGGAAAACATATTAAAAGCAGCAAGGGAAAAACAACAAATAACACACAAGGGAATCCCCATTAGGTTAACAGCAGAAACTCTGCAAGAAACAGCAGAAACTCTGCAAGCTAGAAGGGACTGGCAGGACGTGTTTAAAGTGATGAAGGAGAAAAACCTACAACCAAGATTACTCTACCCAGCAAGGATCTCATTCAGATTTGATGGAGAAATTAAAACCTTTACAGACAAGCAAAAGCTGAGAGAGTTCAGCACCACCAAACCAGCTTTACAACAACTGCTAAAGGAACTTCTCTAGGCAAGAAACACAAGAGAAGGAAAAGACCTACAATAACGAACCCAAAACAATTAAGAAAATGGGAACAGGAACATACATATCGATAATTACCTTAAATGTAAATGGACTAAATGCTCCAGCCAAAAGGCATAAACTGGCTGAATGGATACAAAAACAAGACCCATATATTTGCTGTCTACAAGAGACCCACTTTAGACCTAGAGACACATACAGACTGAAAGTAAGGGGATGGAAAAAGATATTCCATGCAAATAGACATTTCTCCAAAGAAGACATACCGACTGCCAACAAACACATGAAAGAATGCTCAACATCATTAATCATTAGAGAAATGCAAATCAAAACTACAATGAGATATCATCTCACACCAGTCAGAATGGCCATCATCAAAAAATCTAGAAACAATAAATGCTGGAGAGGGTGTGGAGAAAAGGGAACCCTCTTGCACTGTTGGTGGGAATGTAAATTGATACAGCCACTGTGGAGAACAGTATGGAGGTTCCTTAAAAAACTACAAATAGAACTAACATATGACCCAGCAATCCCACTACTGGGCATATACCCTGAGACAACCATAATTCAAAAAGAGTCATGTACCAAGATGTTCATTGCAGCTCTATTTACAATAGCCCGGAGATGGAAACAACCTAAGTGTCCATCATCGGATGAATGGATAAAGAAGATGTGGCACATATATACAATGGAATATTACTCAGCCATAAAAAGGAATGAAATTGAGCTATTTGTAATGAGGTGGATGGACTTAGCATCTGTCATACAGAGTGAAGTAAGTCAGAAAGAGACAGACAAATACCGTATGCTAACCCCTATATATGGAATTTAAGAAAAAAAAGTGTCATGAAGAACCTAGGGGTAAGACAGGAATAAAGACACAGACCTACTAGAGAATGGACTTGAGGATATGGGGAGGGGGAAGGGTAAGCTGTGACAAAGTAAGAGAGAGGCATGGACATATATACACTACCAAGCGTAAGGTAGATAGCTAGTGGGAAGCAGCCGCATAGCACAGGGAGATCAGCTCGGTGCTTTGTGACCGCCTGGAGGGGTGGGATAGGGAGGGTGCGGGGGGAGACGCAAGAGGGAAGAGATATGGGAACATATGTATATGTATAACTGCTTCACTTTGTTATAAAGCAGAAACTAACACACCATTGTAAAGCAATTATACTCCAATAAAGATGCAAAAAAAAAAAAAAAATCAGAGGTCCTGTGTGTGCCATCAGCTTTGCTATTGAGTGATGATGCAACCCAGTCATTGTGGCTCTTCTCTGCTTCTTCAACTGATCTCAACAAATAGTGATTCAGCTTTCACTACAGGGGTACAATCCTGAAGAAGGCAGTTATTTTTATTTGATTTTTATTTGTTGCCCCGCAAAAAAAAAAAAAAACTGGATAAGTGTTTGGATATAAGGTTTCACTCCTACATTTTAATCGTGTTTAGAAGAGTCAGACGTAGAAAGAGATGAAAGATGTGTCAAAGGGAAAGAGGCTATAAGTAGGACAGACACTGCACCACCTGCATTTTAACTGAAGAAGTAAAAAGAGTAATAACACATGTATTATATAGTTAGGTAGGTGTCTGCCCAATTAGTGTCTGTTACGCCCCTGCCCCTTCACTATGGGCTCCATGCGGGGAGGACCAGATAAGCTTGGTTCACTGTTACTTCCCCCAAACCTTACCTTGTGTCTGGCACATCATACATATACACATTCCATCAGCATATTTTTGTCGAATAAATAAATTTTGTATTAAATAAAATAACTTGAATATGGGTAGAAAAAGCAGCCCAAGGTGTTAAATTTTGTCTGCCCTGAGATTTTCTTCAATGTTTCTTCAGACTATTTCTGTACCATCTGCACTAGTAGGAAAGAAAGGCCTAGGGACCCTCTCAGTATCATTTATTATATTTATGTTGCACCTATCACCTTGGTACTGTATCTAGGTCAGCAATTTCCTAAAGTTTGTTTCATAATATCCGGGAGTATCTCTCTGGGGCCATAATGTCTTAAAATAGTCCCTAAATAAAATTAAGTTTCATACCACTTAATTTTTAAAAATAAACATGGCCCATGAAGGGAAAGCCTTATAATACCAAGAATATAATTCAAAAATACAATATTACCTGGGAAGTTGGCAACCAGAGACCTATTTTCATTCCAAGGTAATTACCAATTCATTTATTTGTTCATCTTTCCAACAAATATTTATTAAATACTTTGTGTCAGCCATTATACCAGGCTCCTGAGCTATAACGATGTACAGCCCTAGTCCTTGCCCTACTTAAAGGAGCTTGTTTAAAGGGCAGCGTGATGGGGATACAATAGGGTATCAAATCCAAATATTCCAATCCAGCATTTCCTGGATGTCAATGTAAGTTATATAGAGTGTGTTATCCTATATTTCTTACCTTTTCCTGATGGCTTTATTCCTCATAATGAACAAAACCTAAGGAAGACTCTGGTATAAGCAACCCTGTATCTCCTGAGTCTTAAAGAACTTGCCCTGACCCATGGATTCTGTTCTGTAGCAAAGACTCTGAAATTCAGGTGACCAGACCAGTCAACCTTTGGTTAGGTACCTGAAGCTTCTGACTCTTTGCATACCTCAGAATCAGGTACTTAAAAGCCCAACTGAGCATCCCCATCAGTGAACCAAGTTCTTCACCTGAATACTTTTATTTCTCCCACGCACACCTAGGTCAAAAATCTGGAAATATTTGTGATGCTTTAGGATATCAGAAAAAGCATAATCCTTGAAGTCATAAAGATGTGAATTCAAATCCCAGCTCTGCTACTGGTGTAATGTGGCTAGATTTCTCCTCCCATAAAAGGATAGTGCTAACCTCTTAGAAGTGTTATGAGAATTAAATGAGAACACATAGGAGGCTCTTAAAATAGTGCCAAAGACAGTGAAGTTATTCAATAAATGTTCTTTCCTCCATTCATATAATAATGTAAGCCATTATGATATTATGATTTTGACTTTACTCACTAAAAGTATGCAAACAATGGCATTGTTCTCCATATATTTTAAGATGATCATCCGCTTAAAAATCATGCCATGATAATAATTAAAAAATGACTTGCTTTAGTGAATGGTGCAAGATAATGGTGTGATTCTCTGGGCTGTGAATGCCTGGCCAGTGATACTACCAGAGTGCTACGTGCAGGTGTAGATCCCAACAGATCATGGCAGAGACAAGACAGTGATCTTACTGGTAGTGCAGAGGCTGTCATGACTGTCAGTCATATGTTTTATAGACATATGTATATATACATATATATTTAAACATAATTCTTTGACAAAATTGAAGTAAAATGCAATATTGCAAGAATATTATGCAGTAAGACACGTATTTCCATCGTTAATCCAAATGGAGTCACCAGTGTGACTGATCAGATTGCGAAACACTGATGGGTCATGTTTCTAATGGGCAGGGTTCTGGTACATTCAGATGTCATGCACGTGAATGGGATTTCTTCCACTCTGTGTTCAGGACTTGGTAAGCTGAGCTTTGTGCTTTTCTTTTTTTTTTTTTTTTTTTTCAGGCTCTGTCTCTCCCTGCTTGAGAATGCTGGTTATTACTTTCAGTTGCTGAACCATATGGCAAATAGCAAATACTCAAGATTTACGTTCAAAAGGAGGAAGGAGGCCCCATTAAGGACGTGCACACCCCAGCTTAACTCTACCCGATTCTGCTTGGGATTCGCTGGGAATTGGAACAGCCAATAATAAAGTGATACTTCCCACTTCATGCCCTACTATCAATCCTCTGACATCTCTCTCCAAGGAGCGATTATAGGAAGCGTAAAATTGGGCATTTCTGGGTTCGTCCCGTCTTACCCTACTTTTACTTACGACATCACTGTGCATCTTACGGGTTGTTCTGACCTTTCGAATAGCAAAACTGGGCCTCAGACAAGGAGCCAGATCCTAGGAACAGAACATTTATTGTACTAATGATGGAACAGAAAGGTTATCACTCGATTTGCAATTCAAGATCACAGCCAAATCTTTCCACCTGAAAATATTTTCAGAAATTGCACAAAAATTATTAGCGGCGTCACAGAATTTTCTTTCCTGAAAATGTTTCTCAAAAGTAGATTATCCTTCCCATCTCCTTGCTCAGGTTAGAAGGACATAAATACTTTTCTTCCTGGAATCAAAAGGAAAACGCAAATTTCTGTACTAGAAAACAAAATATGACATGCATTGATCACACATGTTGGTCTAACATCTTACTCCACATTCCTCAGAATGGGGGTGTCTTCCGGAAGTTAAATCATAATTGCTGCCCATGGAGGTATTCCTCCATGTTCATATGAAAAGCAGCCTTAAAAATGCCCCACTGTGCCACAGGAGCACCTACATGACATATAGGGACACAAGATGTTTGTGTGTCACTTCTGTCTTGCCACAAGGTCAGCTCATATTCCAGGAGACAAGAAAAGACTCTTCTTTAGGCAGAAGGTCTTTGCAACATAGTGTACAATGCAGATACTGTTTTTGTGTTATGTTCTCCCACTGTGATCACCTCACACTAAGTGATCTTTGTAACTCAGTATCTGCTCTGGTCTGGGGACTGAAACTTCATTTGTCTATTCTTTCCATTGTTAATATTCACTACTTTTTAAAACAGTGTGGGTCTGCAGAGGTCGTAGAGCATATAAACAGATAATTTAATGATGGAAAATGTGTACCTGTGATGGGTCTCCTCTCTCTGCCAGTCCAACGGGCTCCTGGCCCATCTCTTAAAACTTTGTCAATCCAAGAATTACAGCTGGAGTTTTCCAGAAGTCACTAAAGTTGCCCCTTGTTACGTTTGTTTAGAGGCTTTGGCCTCCCTGCTTTGAACTTCGAGAACATCAACCCTCTGTCCACCTGCAGCTTCTTAAACTTGTTCATCCTGGTACTTGGACTCAGTCTTCTCCTGTGTCTCCCTTCTAAGCCAGGCCTGACGGCAGCCAGGCCATGAGTACAGGGGCAGCATGATTGTGTGGGAGGTTGCAATGCCAGTCAGTTAGGTTGACTTTCTTTTTGCTATTTCTGAGGCAGCAGTGAGCACCCACGGTCGGTGGATGGCACACAGCAAGCACTGCTGCTCATTGCTGGAAGCTGAGCTGCGTGAGACACTGCCGGGGAGAGCCACACGTGACTCGCTCTGGGAAATATATGGAGGTTTAAGGGCCCAAGACAACAAACAGGCATGTGCAAGTTAACACAGTACAACTTTAACAAATAAAAGTGGGGACACAGAAAATATAAAGTGGGGCAATCCTCCAGAGAGTGGGAGTTATAAACACTCACTAGAGGCCACAGTGGAGAAACTAAGCTGGAAGGAGAAGTCACAAGTGAGCTCACTGGAGTGAAGGAGCCCTCATAAATATTCAGTGCAAACAGAACAGTGATTCCCAGAGGAATCACAACCTCCCGGATAAGTGTTCTTGCGATGGCCGGCAGGTGTACACACAGAGCGTTTCTTTCCACCAACTGTCTTCACACACTCACACTCACAAGGCCATGCACACCTTCTGAGGTTGACCAGGAAACCCAGACTTCGTGGAGTGTTGCTGTACTTTAGGGACTGCGCACTTGCTTACAGGAGAAAGAAGCTAGAGATTTGGACTCAAACTCCTTTTGAGCCAAGGCCTGTGGACCCCGGGCCCAGCGTAGCAGACACTTCATTCCCAGGAAGCCATAAGAGCTGACTCACGGGCCACGCTCCATGAAACCCATCAGCACAAGTCTTTGATGGAGATGAATCATAGTTGACAAATGATTAAAATATGGTTAATGATGATAGCAAGGTACTCGAGGCTCTGAAGGGGAACCTTGAACATGAGATCTTCCCAGACCCTCCAGAGTCTTGAGCACTTGTGAGCTGATGTTTTTAAAAAGTGCATTAGCTTTATCCGGTGCCCATATAACCTTCCTCATCTCCTGCGCTCTGTTTCCCTGGCAACCATTTAGAAGTCTGCAAAAGGCACTGCTGTCTTGAAAAGAAAAGGACAATGGTCTGCAGCTTTCTCTCTTTCTTCAGGGTTTTCCTCCATCTTCCCAACCACTTTCCTGGCTCTCGGAGGCTTTGCAGGCTCCAGAGCCGGCTCCCCTCAGATGCGCAGCTGTGGGGTAATAAAGGAGGTGGGTGCCGGCCAGCCTGCTAGAAGCCGCTTCTTTGAGATGATAGGTCAGGGTCAGCTCAAAGGCCCTGTGGCTGCGGTGCAACAGTACTTAAAGCAGACGTACAGCCACAGACGCTTTCAGTAAGGCTCCCAGGCTGCCTTCAAACCGCTCATCTCAGGAAGAAACCTGGGTAAAGGCAGTGATGCTGGCGGCCAGCTGCCGGGATAAGGGAGCCAGCTCCTGGAGATAGAGGATGAGGAGGCTCTGGCCCCGGGGACGTCCGCATAAACCAAGCACGAGTAGCTGTTCTGAGGGGCCACGGAGCCCAGCACCTTCACGTTTGTCCTGCCTCCCCCGCACCTTCCGTGAAGTTTTTTACTAACAGAAAATGTCATTGTCTCACAAAAGCCATGCTTCTCAGCTCCAGGAAGCATACAGGAGAAAAGTGATGTTTTACAGGAATCCCTGTCACACTCGGAACAAAGCGCAGCTAACAAAGGTCGGAGCATTTGTCGTTCTTTTTTTTTTTTTTTTTTTTAAGAATTTTTTTTTTTTGATGTGGACCATTTTTAAAGTCTTTATTGAATTTATTACAATACTGCTTCTGTTTTGTGTTTTGGCCCCGAGGCATGTGGGATCTTAGCTCCCCGACCAGGGATGGAACCCGCACGCCCTGCATTGGAAGGCAAAGTCTTAACCACTGGGCCGCCAGGGAAGTCCCAGCGTTTGCCATTCTTGAACTGATCACCAAAGACCCCTTTCTACGGAAGGACAGGCAGATAAGAGGCAGCAACAGTGTGTCAGGAATTGTGTCAAAAGGCGTCACAGCCATAGCATTTGATCCACAGACAACTCTGTGAGTAGGTATCCTTCCTATCTGTACTTGCGTTTACTCCACCCACACACCCCCGACTCTCAGAGGTAAGTTTTTCGGCCGGGTCCATCAGCTTCCTGGAGCTGGTTCCAATCCCAGGTCTGTCTAAGTCCCTGGCATCCCCATCAAAGAGCTGACACGGCAGAGACGCCCAGGGATTGGGATGAGGTCTCATGTGAGACAGATCTGGATTAGTAAGTCCTCTGAAACCCACCCATCTCAGCAGTACTGACCTAAGAAAGGGGATCCCACAGAACCTCCTTCTGACTGATTTTATTTCAATTATGTAGCATCACAGAAGCAGGTTTGTAAAATGTTTGATTCACGACTATGTATTAAGGTCTTCCGAATGCTTGGCACCCTAAGAAATAAAAAAGGAACATGAGATAAAGTGCTGCCCTTCAGGGCAGGTGTCGATCAAGCCCTGTGGACTCTCCCTGCAAGTCTCGGGCCTGGGAATGCGTATCTGCTCTCAGGCAGGGCACCTGTGGCCTTGGGCCGCTTCGCTGAGCTCTAGTTGCCACACGTATGAAATGCAAGTAACAGGAAATCCTTCAAGTTACTGTGACAATGAAGTGAGGCAAGATAAGCACAATGAATGTCAGATAATAAAGTAGCCACTATTATTCGCTGATATTGTAATTGTGGTGGCAATAATTAAAAAGGTAAGACACGATATGATGAAGTTCTACAGTAAGAGGCTTATTTTACAAAACCAGCAGCGAAAGAGAGATGAATGTGGGCTGGTGTTCAGGACAAACTCATAAAGGCATTGAGTTTGACCTGGGATGTTTAGAGGTAGAAAAGAAAGGTATTCCAGGTGACTATGGAATTCATGAGCAAAAGGGTGAAGCTAAGAATAAGTAGGTTTGGAGATGCCAGTTTGGTCAAAGGAGAGTGGCCCCGTGGGACAGTGGAAGGAAAACACGCTGTACTGGGAAGACGGGCTGGTTTGGGGAGGTCTTACAGGTGGCACTTGTTCCCATAGACAAGGTTAGTCACTGTAGCTTCTTTGTCAATTGGATCCCAGTAGGGAGGACCCTTGGTGACTCTAGCAATCTGAGGAAGTCAGCACTCCCAGTTACAGAAAACGTTGGGACCACGAGCACCCCACGGGAGCCGATGCAGGCGTGTGCAGTCAACCCGATGCATCTTCGGTCCTCAAACTTCTACGTTTGATGACTCTTTTACTCAGTGACACAGCGAAAGACCGACAGGACCTCAGAAGACAGGAGTCTGGGAGGGAGGGGCGTTATAAAGAGATAAAAAGATAACTAGATCAACCTAGATAATAAAGAGGCATTTTGTCAAGAAGAATTCCTTCTCAGAAGTAGATTTTGGTCAGACTAATTGAGGCTACAACATGCTGTCTTGATGACTTAGTGATATTTCAATAAGATTAGTAAGCAAATGCTTCAAGAGTGTGTACCTTTCTGCACCAAGCCCTTACCTTATTCCAAGAGGTTCTATTGTAGCCATCCTATCAGTATTTTCCCCCCTCCAACTGCCTGTTCTTTTGGGTTTTGTTTTTTTAAAGAAGAGACTGAAAGAAAAAGCGAACCTGAGATTATTCAACACTGTTTCTTCCAAAAGTGTTATCAGTACAGAACGGTGTTAGGATGGGATTAATACTTAGGGAACTGTTAAAACACCAACACGAGGTTTTGGAATTCTGTTTATGTCAATGAACCCCGTAGATCCAGCTCCTGGCTGGCTTTATGGAATTCTGTGTGGTTTATTGCATCTCCTTCTCTTT
The DNA here is from genome assembly GCF_003676395.1 of Aethalodelphis obliquidens. NCBI lineage: Eukaryota > Metazoa > Chordata > Mammalia > Artiodactyla > Delphinidae > Aethalodelphis > Aethalodelphis obliquidens. Next base: position 1,738,638 of record NW_020838026.1, on the reverse strand, counting down.
CTACACCCTCAATCATCTCAAATATTTTCAAATGCCTGATATCTACAGGGTACTATTCTAGGGGTTAGAGATATGGCAATGACCACAACAAACTCCCCAGCTTCGTGGAAAACTTCCTTCTTCTGGGGGACTGAGGTTAAAAACAATAAAATGAAAATGTGTTTGTCGTGCTCCGGAGACAAATAAAGCAGGGGAACAGAACAGAGTGGTGCCAAGGGCCTGAGTTCGGACGGTGCTCGGGTCAAAGCAGAGACCAGGTGGCCGAAGGAGAGGGAACATTGCCGAGAGAGAGGGGAGGTGCAGGTGTGTCAAAGAGTAAGGAAAGAAGGGCTGCAGGGCCTGGCAGCCCAGTGCTGTAACTCTGGCTTTTACTTTGAGGGAAATGGAAAACCATTGGAGAGTTTTGAACAAAGGAGAAATAACGAGCAGCTCTGTGTTCTACCAGGATTTCTCCCCTGCTCTGTTGGGAGGATCTATGCTGAAGGGGGTTATGAGTGGAAGCAGGGAGGCCAGATAGGAGATGACCACACACTCCAGGGGTGAGACTATGGGACCTTGGACCAGGGTGGCTGAGGTGAGACAGCCGAGACGTGTAAAGATGCTGGATGAATTTTGGAAGTAGAACTGGAAGGACTTGATGGATTTGATATTTGGATATACGATATAAAAGAGGGGTCAGAGATAGAACAAGCCCTTCGGACCTGAGAAATAAGATGAATAGAGCTTCTGTTGAAGGAGACAGGGAGACGCAAGGAGAAGCAGGCTGACAGGGTATTTGACTGGGTGGTAGAGGTATGAAAATCTAGACACCCAAGAGGTTAGCTTTTGACAAGCTGGGAAAACCTGTTAGCCATTCACACAGAAAGTGGTGGAGGCAGCTGCATATACAAGTTTGGATTTCAGGACGTACTTCAGGGCTAAATCTATAAATGTGGATATCCTCAGCATACCAATGGCATTTAAACTCACGATACTGGATGAAGCCCCCTGGGGGCTTGCAGAGAAGACAAGTGAAGAGAATCAGAACTGAGCTCTGAGAACCCCATGTCTGAGGACTCTGGGAGGTGAGAATTCAGGAAAGAAAAGCCAGAAGGAGGAAGAGCAGGGGCTTGTGGTTGATGTTCCAGAGACCAAGTCATGAAAGTTTAAAAAAACTGAGTAGGGAAATCATGTAAAATGGGACCATGGGGTTTGGTAAAGTGGGAGTCATTCGTGTCATTGTCAAGTGCAACTTTGGGAAAATGACAGAAATGTGTTATGGGCTGATGCTTGTGTCCCCCAGAAATTCATATATGCTGAAACCCTAATCCCCCACCCCGTGATGGTATTAGGAGGTGTTAGCGGATGGGGCTTTTGGGAGGTAATTAGAATTAGGTGAGGTCACAAGGGTGGGGTCCTCATGATGGGATTAGTGCTCTTTGAAGAGATGGTGGGGTGCATGTGAGGACACAGCAAGAAGGTGGCCGTCCACAAGCCAGGAAGAGAGATCTCACCAGGAACAAAATCAGCCAGCACCTTCATCTGGGACTTCCAGCCTCCAGAACCTTGAGAAAGTAAATTTCTGTGTTTGAGCTGCCCGGTCACTGGTATTTTGTTATGGAAGCCTGAGCTGACTACTATAATATGGAAGCTGGATCTGAGTATGTTTTAGAGAAAACTGGAAGAAAGAAATTGTAAATAGCAAAGACAGAAAATTCTCTTTAGGAATTTTTCTATAACGTGGAGCTGAGATGTGGAGTGGTAGCTGGAAGACAGTTATGAGATCAGGAAAGGTGTTGCAAGATGGAAGATATTAGCACATGTGTCTGCTGAAGGGAATAATCCAGTACAGAAGGGATACTGATGATGTCGGAGGGGCAGGAGACAGGATCCAGAGCACAGGTGACGGCTCAGCCAATGATTAAAACCAAAGCCTTTTGGGGATCATCGATTCAAAAGAAAGGAAGGCAGAGGACTGGGCTGGAAGGTTTGGTGGCAAGGGCGTGTGCACACTCTTGTCACGGCAGCCACATTCTCAGGGAAACAGCAACAAGCCAAGAATGAGGAGGGAAAGGGATTATTGGTGATCTGAGCATCATTTCATTGAATTCCACTTATGCATACACGCCTATTTGTCTAGCAATGGATTTGAATATTCTGTACAAATCCAGGTACAATGTTTTAATGAAAAAAAGGAAAATAAGAGATGTGAACCTGCTGAAACAATAATTCTGCCTCGCTGACGGATACCCACCTTCGCAATACAGAACGTTCTTTGCAAGGAAAAGTCTGAGCCCGTTCTCCCTCCCATCCTCCCAGGCTGGCCCTAGGAGTGTTAACACAGTATATCCTAAGCTTCTGAGGGGATAGTTCACATCCCTTCTGAGGGCAACATAATGGACCAAGCGGCTTTAGCAACCCACCAGTTGCTTACAAGATAGAGCACACGTTCTCAAGTGCCATCTCTTTGCTGGGGGTCCCAAGGCAAGAACAGAACCAGAGCCTGTTTGTCCAGTTGGGGCCAAAATCCAACCCGCATGTGCCTTCCTTTACCAAGCACAGCTCCTCTACCTCATCTCTTTCTGGGGCCCCCTTTTCTGGCTGTGTTTGCAGTTCCCTTTCTGCATGTCTGGGTAGCATTCACAGAGTGGTTCCTGAGATGCCTGGCATGTTCCCTAAGGCTCTCTGACACAAAACCGCAGCTATGCATCTGGAAAAGGGGGCACAGTACAGAGGAGAGTCCACATTCTCGGTGGTGAGCACTTAGAGATGGTAGGATCTAATACAATCCGCAAAACTCAGGGAGAGGTCAGTCAGATATGAGATTCATTGTCTTGTTATCTGTGGACCATGGGCTGAGCGTCTGCTTATAGCATGAGCCTCTTTATTGAGCACTCCTTTTTTGCCCTTTTTCCTTTTGCCAGGAAAGCACTTCAAATCCATGATCTCATTTAATTTTTCACCCCAAACTCCAGAAACAGCAATTATTAACCCCATTTTCCAAATGGGGAAGCTGAAACTTGGAGAGGTGGTATAACTCGGCCAATGTCACGCAGCTGTGAAGTGGCAGAGCTGGAATTAGACCAGGTTCGGTCCGCACTGGAAGCCCTACGCTCGCAGTCACAGCTCACCTTCTGAGTCTGCGCGCCTTCCCCTGAATGTTGTTGATTCAAGCTGGTGTGTGAAACAGGAGCTCTGGTCAATACCTGAATTGCTGGAGGTGGAGGGTGCCCCAATCTTGTTTCTCAGCATCTGTGCTGACAACTGTTAAGAGGAGAAGCCAACTGTCACAGAAGCAAAGCCTGGTGATACCATCTCTGCATTGCAGTGGGCAGAGTGGGAATTGGGCACACGGTCTAAACAACCTGCACGCGTGCACAGGACTGAAAAGACCCACGACGCTGCAGAACAGTACCCCTCTAGAGACAGGATATTGGCAACGAGCGAGGGGCTGAACAGCTGAAGCGAAGGGCCGCAGCCTCCAAGCAGTCTCTGTGTGATCAAGGATTACTTGTGCTTGGGGGAGGCGTGTTTCTGTGCAGTTTGGGTGATAGATTGGCTGTGTTAATTAATGCTGCATTTTGAAGTTTGTTACCACTTCACACCAAGCAGCTCCTTAAAATAAAAGAGAGAGAAGCAAAACAAAAAACCTAATCTAATATTCAACAAACATTCTGCACCCAAACAGCACATCTTTGTCTGAAACCTTAGTTCCAGAACCACTTACAGTCTTTCATCAACGCATTATAATATTAATCAAGACTCATAATGCAGAGTGATTTGCATGCCAACAAATATATTTACACTGTAAATTGTTCGTTGAGGAGCCTTAGAGAGATGCAATTCACTGCCATGGAACTGAATAGGAAGAAAAGTCCCCCACTAAAATCCAGAGAAAATAAAGAATCTGTACGACCTGATCCTCTAGAACCTTGGGTAAGAGATTCATTAGCATTCTCTCAAATTCCTTACAAAGAGTTTAGCTCCCAACCTACTGAATGCATTAAAAAAATCAGCTTCTCTGTAAAGCTCGGATGGGATTTTGTCTTTTTCCTGGTATATATGAAATAATTTGTGTCATAATCACAGCTTTTACAGGAAGACAGAGATTAGACCGGTAGATGGATGGACAGATACCCACCTTCCTGAGAAGCACCTGGGAATTTTGTTCGGGTCTCTTGACTGTGCCTTGTTGATGTGACCTTCTGACGTGTATCACATGTGTCTGCTTCTCCCTGGTCCCATCACTGCCTCTGCAATCATGGCCACTCATCATCTCCCTCAGGGACCACTGTACAAGCTGCCTCACCTGCTCCCTGCATCTATTCTTGACTTGTGTTCCAGTGTCATAACTTATAGCACCCAAATCCCATTTATATGATGTGAGACTAGCTTGTATAATAAATGGCATGTCACCCTCCTTACCAGTCTCTCCATCCTGTGTCCCACCTGCCCTTCCTCATCCCCCACCTCACTCTTGGCCCTTCTCACACTCCACTTAGAGGTCACCCTCTTCCCCTTCCCAGGCTTCCAGTCTGCCTCCGGGACCCTGCTGGTATACCCTCCCAGCTCTCCATACTTCTATTTCAGGGCACTTATCACAGTGAGCAATTAAATAATTATTTTAATTCATTTAATTTAAAGTCTATTTCCCTCATTCCCACTCATTTTCATAATGTATTCCTGAATATTATGAGAGATGCAGTACAATATACTAGAAGAGTGCTGTTGAAAATATAATGTATCGTCTTCATTCATCTCCTTTTCTGGCCCATATAAATTTAGCGTCCATTGTACACAAATACTGTTCAGTGAAATATATACACGTCTAATAAACCTGTCTGGCTTTTAACTCCACCTCTACCCCTTTCTAACTGAATCACAATTCGGGGCAAGTTGCTAATCTTTTTGTTTTTTGTTTTTTGTTTTTCCCACAGCTTTATTGGAATATAAATTCTTTACTTTTTGTTTTTTTTAACTCCTTAATATTCTCATCTGTAAACTGTAGCTAATCATAGTGACTGACCCATAAGGAATATGAAGATTAGCTGAACATCACCATGACCATCATCACATCACCATCATCACCACCACCACCATCACCATCACCATCGTAAGACATGAACAAGGGTACCTGGTACATGGAAGTGCCACGTAAGTACCGGCTGCTCTTGTTACCTTTACAATGATCACTACTCGAGACAGACAATGCACTAGGCACCACGAGAAATGAAATTTAGCCAATTGTAAGCCCTGCCCTCAGGGAGCGTGCAGTCCAGTAGGTAACAAAGAGTGTAGACACCAGTGCCCAGCACATTTGTAAGTTGAATGTGCTGTGTGTGCTTGGCACACACAGCTCTGTATCTCAGAAGGTCAAGTCATTTCGGGTGGTATGATTAGTGAAAACTCCTATCCCTCCGATCGAGGAAGGGGAAGTTGAAGAAGGACTCAAGAACTCTATTGCTTAACTGTCAACCCACCAGGGTTACGTCCACTGAGTGCTGACACAGCTCAGACACAACAGGGAAGGAGAGGTCTCTAATCCCCAGGGACCTTTGATTACACGTTTACCTCTCTGTCCTCCTGGCCTTTGTCCCCATGGTGACTGCTGGTTTTAATTTTACTTCCTAGCAGAAATAAAAGAGACTTCTTAAGAAGCAAGTGGAAAGGAGACCTCGCTGGAGTCAGAGCCCAGCCTGTCCATACTCATCCGACAAGCAGGCCCCCATCAGGGTCCAATCCTGTACCTGCTGCTGGGCGTGCCAGCTCCACGGAGGGCAGCCGGCCGGCTCCCGGCAGGTGGAAACTCAGCCCTTCAACCTCCTGACCGAGGACAGTAAGTGGCCTTTCCCTAAGACACGGATACTGATAAGGGCTGCACTTGCCTCTGGGGGACTTAGTCTTGAAGACATTCCTGAAAGGCTGCCTCTCAAGACCTGGGGGATTGACTGCGGGAGAGGCTGAGGGGTGACCGGGTGAGGAGAGGAAGGACAGAAGAGCAGTGGCAGACTCAAAAGAGGCTTCACAGTTAACGTGACCCGTGAGCTGAGTCTGGAACGTGAGGAGTTGGCAGAGGGGTAAGTGGAAGTGTGTTGTTCTGGGCAAAGGGAACACTTTAAGGAAAGACACGGGAGCAGACTTGGCGCGCTTAGGAAAACCAAGCCGTCCGGAATCAGGCGGTTCTACCAAAGTTTCATCGGACTGTGCTGGAGGGGGAGAGGGTGGCAGGAAAAGCGGTGTGTGGGACGATTAGGGTGGGGACCAGGGCGATGACGGTCTTCTGTACCATACTGAGGTCCCTGGAATTTCTCCTATAGACACACGGAAACTTTTTGTTATTAACAAAAAATTAAAATGCACATAAAATTAGAGACGAGTAAAACTCGAAACCATATGAAATTGTTGTTTTGGGGTCAAAAATGATCTAATACAGGCAATTTCATGTGGTTCGGCCGAAACACAATGAATACGTCTATATCCATCACATCGGGCTAGCGGTTACTAATACTGTACCATATTTGTTTCATCATTTTTCCCAGAAATATGTTTGCATTCCAGCCATATGGCGCCTCTCCCATACTTCGTGTGCATCCCTAACACATGGCTATGTATCTACAGAAACACAATACACTTATCATGCCCAGTATAAATCAACCCATGGCCACATCACCTAATACTCTGTCCACATTCAAATGTCTCCAGTCGCCTCAAACTTAGTATACACGTGATTTATTCAAACTTGGATCTTCTCAACAACCAGCGTGTATTTGATTATTATATTTCTTGAGTAAATAGGGTTTTAAAAACAGTAGTTTCAGGTGAAGCCTTTTGGGCCACTACATTTTATTTATATAATGAGGATCTTGGTGTATTCTAACCGACCAAATAATTCGTATGATTAATGGATTCATTCACGAAATAAGAATTGCACATAGTCTAACTCTACCCTTATTTTCAGTTAGATGAACTGAGATGTGGAAGGTTCCTCGATTTGTCCTAGGCCACACAAGTTGGTCAGTAAGGCGTCAATACTTTACAGGTCTTTGGCACAATTAAATTAAAACCACAACCACCACCAACAAAACAACAAGATCGGCATGTAAGGTACTGTCAAAAGACAGTCATTCATACATCTCTGGAGCATAGGTGCTCCTGATGAGGAACCCACCACGTTTCCACTGGAAACCGGTGGCCTGGACGTCTGCCCAGCTGCCAGGCAAATGCAGGGGATACCTTGCCCCCAGTCCAACCCCTCAGTTGAGAAACCGACTCTCTGCCTTCGGGGTCCTATAAATGGTCTGTTAGAAGCCCTGCTTGGGGCGTTAGCTTCAGTCAGATGCTGGGGTCCAAATGCAGGTCGCGACCGATTCCCCATGACCATGGTGGGGAGGGCTTATGGCTCGAGAATCGATTGCATGAATCCACTAAGTGACTGTGGTGTCCTAATAGCACTGCCTGTGACCCTCTCCTCACTGGGTCACCTCATCCTACCTACTAGGGAAGTAATCTTCCCTAAAATAGACACCAGGACTAATACAGGACTTTGCAGACACACCTGAGTTTAGACATTATTTTCAATGTGTGAGCCATAGGATGTGCTTTAACCTCCAGGGGTCAGGTTCCCCATCTGTAAAGTGGGGATATTCATTCATGAGATTATACTTTATACAAGTATCATGAAAAGTATACCAAGTAATGTATATAAAGCTCTTATCATAGAATTGAGGGCATAGTAAGTATTTAGGAGAAATACTTTTTCTCTAATTCTACCCCTTCTTTCCACAGAGGACTTCTGTTCCACTTAGCAGGAGAAAGCGGATTCGATCACACATATGGTACCTCTGCCCAGTCCCTCGCTCAGTCCTCTCTAATGAAGGAGGAGTGACCTCACTGCCTGGTAAGAGCCTGGCATTCCTCGGGCTACATTTAAAGGCAATAAAGCTCCAATGTGGCCTGGTGCTTCCCCCTCGCTCTGCCAAGTCCACATTCCACCAGGGCTTCTGCTTGGCCAACACTGCAGGGCAGGGCCCAACACCCGCCTTCTAACGCTGGTTGGGAAGCCTCCTTTGCCTTTGTGCCCACTCTCTCCTTTGCACTTGATGGCCTGTGAAACAGGACACAACCCTATATTCAGAGGCAGGAGTGAGGGCGCCTAATCATTGCTTTACTGGCCCAGCTTCTCCCCAAGGAGGGCCAAAGGATCTGGGATCTAAATACAATGGAGGTGACACAGGGCCTAAGATGTACTTCCAAGAGTTTGCCAGGAGCCCTGGGTTCCAGTGTCACGCAGCCGTGACTGTACGTTGATGCATACCCAGTCTTGCATCTGTTCTCAGCTGTCGCAGAGGAGGGCTGAAATGAGCAATAAGTGGAACAGAAAGCAATGGGTGAGTGCAGCCTTCCATGTAATTATTAATATCAATATCTAACAATGATGTTTTTATTAACCAAAATGTTTCCTAAGGAGTCCTCCAGGAACTTTTGAACATCAATGTGGGATCTCTAAACCTGGGAAATCAGATGGACCACAGCTCACAGGAACCGATGATGGTTATAAACACTTTCCGTCAAGGCTCTCTGTTAGCTCCTCCACATTGCTCCTGGCATGAGCACCCTCTTACCCTGATTGCTCCTGTGTCCTTGGGTCAGTCTTTTCTTCTGACCTCTCAGAAGAGTCAGAACAGTGGAGTTTTCTTTCTAGGCTTAGATTGGAGCAGAGTCCAAATTTACAACAAGCTTTCTTATAAACGAGGAATATGAGTGCAAAAGCAGGCTTATAAAAGAAGAAAAATATGCCAGAGAGAGATTTTAAAGGATATCTTGTATTTCCCGCTTTTCACTTTCTAGAAACAGTGATGCCCCACTGGCATCAAGCACAACTATTACCCTGATTTAGGCTTCTAAACACCACACCCCACTCAACAGAAGCAGGGTTCCTTGGAGACATGTCTGACTTCGGGACTGGGGCAGGGAAAACAGAAGATGAGCCCAAAATGTCCTATTCCTGACGGAAAGGATGTGTAGAAAGAACGAAAAGGACATGTCAAAGGACACAGGGACAGCTTGATGGACACAAACTGGCCAAATCTAGGATGATTTGAACATCAAAACAAACAATAAACCTTATAATCCTTGGGCCTTCCCTGGTGGCGCAGTGGTTGAGAGTCCGCCTGCCGATGCAGGGGACGCGGGTTCGTGCCCCGGTCCCGGAAGATCCCACATGCCGCGGAGCGGTTGGGCCCGTGAGCCATGGCCGCTGAGCCTGCGCGTCCGGAGCCTGTGCTCCGCAACGGGAGAGGCCACAGCAGTGAGAGGCCCGCGTACCGCAACAAAAAACAAACCCTTATAATCCATTGAATAAAACACCATGACTATACTAATAATCAACAAGCAAACAAAGAAATGGGGAAGAGAAGGCTCTTCCTTGTACTAGAACACCAACTAATAAACATAAAAATGGATGGAATTTTTAAAAAATCACCACTTTGCACCCATACTAGTAACAATTAACTTAAGTGGGAATCATCAATGGACGTGAAAACCAGTGGGTAAACATTTGATGAGGGCAAATTACTGACACAGTCTCAAAATATCTTGCCGGATATTACTTACTAATTTTAAAAACAATTTGAAACAAATTTGAAAAATAACAACATTTCGGTGGAAAATCCTGGCAGATACAGCCTTAACCAGATGATTACACTAATAAAGAGAAGCACCAACATCACGTGCTTCCCAACACAAGAAAAACACATCATATACGTGACGTTCTTGCCAAAAATTGCATCACCTGAATCTGGGCATAAGGACACATCACACTCTCTAATTGAGGGACATTCTACAAAAATGTCAATGCCTTGAAACAGAAAGATAAACTAAACAGACTAAAGAAATATGACAACTAAATTCATTGTGTGATCCTGTACTGGTTCCTGGATGGGGAAAAAAATGTTATAAAGGACATTATTGGAAAAATTGGAAAATAACAGTGTGTCAAATAATAATATAGTATCAAGGTTAAATATCCTAACTTTTATAATCGTATGAGAACATTGTGTTCTTTGGAAATACGCACTGAAGTGTTGGGGTAACAGAGCATGATGTCTGTAGCTTACTCTAAAATGGTCAGAAAAATGTTAATTCACATATATGTACCCTAGCTAGCTAGCTAGCTAGCTATCATCTCTGTCTCTATCTATCACCTTTCTATCTATCTCTCTATTATCTCTCTATCTCTCTATCTATCTATCTATCACCTATCTCTGTCTCTATCATCTATCATCTCTATCACCTTTCCATCTATCATTTATCTATCAGCTGTCTCTACTATCTATCTCTGTCACCTATCTATCATCTATCTATGTATCTATCATCTATCTATCAATCTTTCTATCATCTCTGTCTCTATCTATCATCTATCTATCACCTATCTATCTATCTATACACCCACATAGAAGATGGTAAAATGAATGTGTCAAAATGTTAACAGTAGGCAAATCGTTTGCTAAGTTAGAGTTTTTGTTTTTTCTTGTAATTTTTCAGTACGTGTGAAATTGTTTCAAAGTAAAAAAGTGAAAAAAGTTTATATTTGTAGAGTAGGTACAGTTACCAGAGCAATCATACATATTAATGTGATCTCAAAGGAGCCCTTGGTGGAGTGTGTGTGTGTGTGTGTGTGTGTGTGTACACACTCAAACAAGTTAACAATATCCTCATTTTACACATGAATAAGCTGAGGTCAGAGAGGTTATGTGATTTGTCTGAGGTCAATAACTAATATTAGCACATGAATTCTGAAATCTGGAGTCCAAGTGAAGCACACAATGAAAGTGCTCTTAACTAATTTCTGCTTAATGTCCCTTAGCTGGCACGCTGAGTTAACCGGCCCTGTCCATTCTATGCAGGTCATGCCTTCTGATGTCCAGCTGAATCCCCACCCTCCCCTCTGAAATACCCAGGCTCCCACCAGCTCACGAGCTAAGACACATGCTTACCAAGAGTCAGTTGCGTCTTTTCCCAAATCTGTTCTTAGCAGATGTACTTTTTCGTATAATTACATAATTTCCCTAAATTCTTCATAAACTGATACAATATGAGTGGGAAAAGAGAACTGCTGTTTCTATGAAAAGTAAGTAGAATATTGTAGAAAGATTCAATAACTGCAAGTAGATTTAAAAAAACTGCATTAAATGTGGGAACAAACTGTAATTGATTAGGGGAAAAATTATAAAAGACTGAAAGTGTTTTGTACTCAGATGTTTCACAACAACCTCCGCCCTCATGCCTGCTCTTGAATAAACCCAGAGTAGGAATCATGAGCAATGATGACGCATGAATATTGTCTTGGGAAGAAGATACCAGTTTCCCATCAGCTAATTCACTCTCAAAGAAAAGGATGAGCTCCGTCAAAAGTCAAATGAAGGGACATTGACATGTTTCGGTGTATTTGCAATATTTCTATGTCTTCATTTATAAATCACACTGTGCACAGCTTTTCCTGATTACAAACCACCTGCTCTTCCTACCTGAGATCAACAGGGCTGGACAATTCCCATTCCCCACAGGTCCACTCTCATGGGTCTAGATTACATAAGAGACCACCTATAGTTCGGAATTGGGAAAGGCCAGGTCCCAAATCTATCACATATGATGCTATTGACTAATACGTAGTAGGACTCGATGTGATCCATTCTCCTCCTCTCCTGCTTCCAGACCACTGAACCATCCCTGTCCCAAACTATGAGTTCCATTAAATCAAGCTGGGAAGCACTGAGATCTCTACAACTTGGGTCTCCGTTAATTAAAATCATATAACTAGACAGATTTACAGTAGGTCCTCTCATTCTCCAGCCTGGGAGACAACTTACGTGTGTTGCTATCGTTTGTTAACGATTTGGGGGCTCTGAACACTTGTACTAGATTTACTCGAAGCGTTGGTCTGAGCTGGTGACCTAGAAAATGCCAGGTAAAGTTGATGCATCTCAAGGTGGAGGAAGCTTCATTATCCATCTTCCCTCTCACTCACTGCTGCCCAAGTAAAGGGAGGAGAAAGGAGGGCACACCCTCCGCTCTGGACCCCAGCCTGGCCCTCACCAAGGGGATCACGGGCTTTCCGGGTGATGGCCCCTGAGTTTTGTGCTCTGCCCCATGCAAAGCCACAGGTAGATGGGAGAAGCAGGCGGCGTGAGGAAGCCCGGAGGAGAAAGTGGGGCGCTGATGAAAGAAGCACTTTATTTGATAAAATTGTAAAGAGCAGCTTGTACTGTGGAAAGAATCTCGAGTAATAAATGTCAGGCTTATGAACAAGTGCGCCTCCCTACTCCTGCCTGGAATTGCTCTTCAAGGTCAGCCCCATAAGTGCTCCCTTGGGGAGCCAGACTGTTCTGACGAGTGGGTCTGTGGCAGCTGCTGCGCTGCTGAGGACAGGAAGGGGATGCAGGGGTGCTGGGTCTGTGCGTCTTGTGATTGGGGTCTGCAGTGAAAGAAGCGATGAATAAGCCTGGTGGTTTTCATAAAGGAAAACATCCAGGCATCCGTACAAACTACAGTCTGTGAGTGGAGCGGCGCAAGTGGTCAGCTAAGGCTAGAACCACACTGTCTCGACATGAGAAAATACCCTCCTGGCGTCAGGCTGTGGCATCTCTCATAGCACACCTGCTACCCGTCACCTAGATGGAGTTCTCGTTTCAGCATCTGCCCCTACCCCCAAAGCAGACATTGCCTCTGGTTGTTAAAGTCACGTAGTCTGACCAAGCAACGTAAGTCCTCAACATCTCAATGGGGGGAAACCCAATGACAGTGTGCATGTGTGCACGTGCATATTGAACAAGCACACCCCAAAACTGACAGTGAAAGGTCAGTGTTGGATCCCCTCTTACCTTGTCCCTATGCCAGGGACAGACACTACTTTCATCCCGTTTCCCCATCATCTACAGAGAAAGAAAGTAAGTGGAATTGGGTTTGTGGACATTTACAAGATTCCAGCCTGTGGAAACGCTGCCCGTGTGACCACAGCACCTGGCTGATGTGTTTCTGAAGAAGTTTGCAAAGGGAAGGCAGGGAGAAGACTAGAATAAACCTTGAATACATGTCTCACGCCGGGCAGGTGTGGTATTGAGAGTTAACGTAAGGAAATTACAGCAGTTTTAGATGATTTTGAAGCAAGATCCTTCAGACTTGATTTTTTGGGAGAGCATTAGAGAAAGGAAAACATTCAGAATCTGAGCTTTTGTTATCAAACCGTATGCAGTCATTCAGACACCCAGAGACATTTACTGAACACATATTATGTTCCAGGCACTATCTTAGATACTGGAGGTACTGCAGTACAACACAGATGCACATTCCTGCCTTCCCAGAACTTACGTTTTAGCTGAGTGCATAGAACCTCATTATAGCTTTGTGGGAAAATAAAACAAACCAAAAACCCCCAAGTATTTGAAGTCAGTTAGCTTTGTGCTAGAATAACTGCCTTCAGGATAAGAAATGAAAAAAGGAAGAAAGAAAAAAGACAAGAATAATAGGTACTGAAATAAGTCTCTACCCGCTCAGGGGCTCTGCGCTCAAGTCCCCCGTATTGTGGAAGAGGTTTACGAGCTTGCCGAGCACCCGGAAACGGTAAGGTTTTCATTGGTGAACTACTGCACACCAGACTTTCCTGCCAGGGTGGCTGAGGCCCCACTGTGCACATCACGTGCTTTCATGTTAGGCTAATGCTTCACCCTTGAATCTGTAACCTGGGAGCCCTCTCTGCCCACGTGGCCGTTCTCAGCCACATTCCCGAGGTGCTTGCTAGAAACTGCGGCTGCTAGAATCAAACCAGTGACTGCAGAAAGAAGCCTCTGGTAAACATTCGTGGAAGAAGGAGTGGGGAAGGGGGGGCTCTGAGGTACAGTGACGGACGCAACAGGAAAGGGAGGTGATGCGCGGGGCTGCGGGTTGATCTGTATTTCCTGGGGTTATGGCAGCAGGACCTTGATAGACCATATGGTCTGGCCTTGACCCTTACATCTCAGCACACCCTCCGAGCAGCAGCCCTCGCTGCGGCTGGCTTCCACTTCTTGTTATTCTTGACACTAGGAGTTCTGATCACAAGTGGGTTCAATATCATAATGCAAAGCATCAGATAGAAACCATCTGGAAGAGCAACCAACTTTAACCTTGAGGGCTACTTGAAAATAACCTTCATCCACCGAGCCCTGTGTTCACATGGAAAATAGGTTATTTAGAGCACATTTCAGAAAGCATCAGGGGCTTGGGAGCCATCCACCTGAGAAGGGACCAACATTTACCCACGAAGCTTTGATATCTATAGAATGCATTTTTTCCCCGCCTGCTTAGTGCCAAGTTTCCAGTTACCTGCGTGATGCGGACGCAATAAATAGGGCTGAGAAGGTAACAAAAATCACTGCATGTAAGGATGCAGGACAGAACAGAGGGCACAAAGGCCACACCTGCAATAAATCAATGAGCCGACTGTTCATCAGAAGAGAAATACAGTTAAAGAGACTGGTGGTTCTTACTATGGACTCCAAAGGCAACAGGTGAGATGTGGAAGGTGGGAAATGAACCCCATCCTTAGTATTTCTTCTTTACGCTGAGGCTCCCTGGGTTCCTGACTGACGTCCCCAAGGGACATGTTGGTAGCTATTGATGTGTGTCTGGCATCTTTCACGCACACAGTACTCTCTGTGAGACTTCAATTAACAGTAACACCAAGGAAATGCAATTCTCCGAAAAGCCACGGAGAAAGTCGAGCCTGTGCCAATGCACGGAATGGAAACTCAAGGGTTTGGTCGTATGGTTCTCTGACTTAACTAGGCAGCCAGTGATTCTACTAGAGACCACGCCTCCTCAAGGTGACCCTCCTCGGGAAGGAGCCTGGTGATGTTAGGAGACAGGGTTACACCTCGTGTCTATTTAACGCCCCAGGAGAGAGGAGACCGCACCGCCTCTTCTTGTGAATGAAACATCGCTACGCTCAGCTGGGCAGGATGTCGGCGCTGCTGGAGCCTGAGCCCAAACAGCCCTCACCCCCAACCCGCCCTGTCCTCTGGACGTAAGCCAAGCAGCCTGAAGCCCACGATTCTACCCAGGGCTCGGCCACGGGAGGGCACATGCCATCTTCCTGAACCGGGATCCTTAGGGCAAAATGCTTCCACTCTTCCCATTGCTGGGAGATGAAATACTGCTGAGGATACTGGGATCAACTCACCGTTTCTGCCATCTGATGTAGCAACAAGAGGATATTGCTCACTAGCAACTACTTCGTTTGCCAAAATCCTTATCTAGAATAGTATGAACCCAGGTATGAAAGCTCTGAGATCTAAAACTGGGTCCTAGTTATGGCCTGCCTGGAAAATTCATGTAAAATATACACAACAGAGCAGTGCCTGGCCCATCCTGGTGACTAATAAATGTTTACTAGGAGAGTGAGTGGCTCTTTTTTTGTTTGTTTGAATGTTTTTTTTAATTTATTTTTTTTTATTGAAGTATGGTTGCTTTACAATGTTAATTTCTGCTGTACAGCAAAGTGACTCACTTACATATACATATATATAGATATACACACATTCTTTTTCATATTCTTTTCCGTATGGTTCATCACAGGATACTGAATATAGTTCCCTGTGCTGTACAGCAGGACCCTGTTGTTTAGTTACATCCTGTATGTAATGCTTTGCCTCTGCTGATCCCACACTCCCAGTCCATGAGCACTTAGTACGACCCTACCTTTAGAACATGGGGCTGCAACAGTCCTAGTGGAACCAACATGAGTTTCAGGGACCCCAGGGCACCTGACACACCACATGCACAAGCGTAAGTGCGTGGCGGGCCCCGGGGTCCCGGGAGGTAGAGCAGCTCACTGAGCTGAGGCCACTCTTCCCCTCGCCTCCCTGCCACCCCCATCACAACCCCAGCAGCTCCACTTCTGTTTTATGTCTCGACATTATACATGACATTTTCTTTTCCAAGAAATGACTCTGCTGCTTAAATAAAATCATGGAGGTCCACGGTGAGCGATCCGGTTGTCCTACATTTCAAATTGATCCCCGAGGGCTATTCCCCGCAGCATGAGCTAATTTGAGAAAGACATCTGCAACACCTGGGCAGAGCCTGGGCTCAAAGCCGGGGCGTGATCAAAGCTCAGCTTAGTCCCCCTTAGTCACTGAATGCCGGTCTTGGAGTCGGACCTGACTGGCATCTGAGAAGGGCTCTGTCATCAGAGACTGTGGCTGTCTCGCTCTGACGGGGGTTGGGGATTCAGGGCACAAAAGCCCATCGTGGAGCAGGATGGCAGGCAGCCCTGATGGGCAGGGAGCGCAGAGCGACAGACAGACAGTGGCGGAGACGCAGAGAGAAGTGACATATGATGACACGTCCTTTTTTCTCAGCCTGCTGCTCCCTTCTAGGAAGGAGGCCAACATAAATTCTTCCACTCAGCAGTGCCTGGATAGACCCGAAAGAAAACAAAAAGGGGATTAATCTCGGCATTGCAGGTGCCCCTCAGCCTCGCCGCTAATACCCACCTTCCGTGACGGTCTGATCTGCAGAGGGCTCTGCCAGCAGCTGAAATGCCCACCTCAGGCCCTGCCCCTCCTCCCTGGAACATTTCATTTTATTTCTATCAAGCAGCGCTTCTGATTGTCTCAGTCTGGAGGGCTGGCAGTGCTGTATTAACCTGCCGGGTCCCGGCGAGGGAGGTGGGCTGCCAGCTCGGCTATCAGAGGACCTTTTCTGTACTTGCAGGATCCTGGAGACCCGACAAAAAGCGGCGATTGAAAAGCCCCGGCCTCCTGGTGGCATTTTCTTGCCTCACAATTAACCTTCACGTTGGTAAACACGCCACGAGCTTTGCATCAAAAACTATTCCTCACCCCCTGCGCAGGGTTTCTTCACTTTGGACAACGGGCGCCATGCAGGGTCCCAAGGACCCACTTGCGTCCTCTCCCATTCTTGCAGGCCACGTGCAGGATAGTTCCCTGCACCCCCTGTCTTCGGGAAGTCACCTGCCTCCTCTGGCTTTTTACTTTTTATCGCCTCTCCTTTCTCATCTGCGCTGTCCCACAATGAGTTAAGCGCTTCCACTGCACCTAAACATGCTTGGAGATAACTCTATCAATCACCACGGGAACTCTGAACGGGCGAGAGGATTGCACATGCACATTTTAATTGAGTTTTGTAGAGAGCAAAAGCTCTGTTCTTAGCAGCCACTAGTCTGGAGTCATACTAGAATAGTAAGGATTTGACTTTCAAAGATTTCTGGTCCCAAATCGTGTCCTACCGCACAAACAGTCTGGATGAATCTTGGGTCGCACCGTCCAGAAGGTCACTTGACACATGCGAATGCAGTGCTCACGGGTCCCGAATATGGAGTCTCCTCTACTATTCCCCGCTGTTACGGTCCACGTGCTGAAATAATCCCCCACTCTGCTTAATTTTACTAATCTATTACAAATGCACTAAGCGAGATTCCAACGGCTTAAAAGCACTAAACTACCTCTCCAAATACCTTATGTCAACCTCCTGGATGGGGGCTGGCGTTTCATCCTACAGGCTCTGGCCAATAGGAATGGAGAATGTAACAGATAGATGATGCGGAGGGACATTTGTGCTAGAAATTCCAAAGCCTAGCTGCCTCTGCAGCTCCTCTTTTCCCCTGGATTCTAAGTCTGCTGGCCAAAGGGAGTTCAGTTTCACCAGGGACAACTCCAAGGGGCAGGGAGATTACCGATGGAAATCGGTTGCACAAGCACGTTGCACACAATTCCAGCTTTTCAGAGATGGATTTCCGGGATTCAGAATTAACTGGTCCCCCCTTTCCTAGACTTCACCTGTGTTCCCTTCCTCGTAGCCTCACCACCTTGCTCTCCACTGTCCTACTTCTCCAGCAGGCTCGGGTTCCTTTGGGACAGGGGTGGTTGTTTTCTGTTCTGCCTCCGTGACTGCGTGCATTGTAAGGTAATTAACAAATGCCTACTGATTAATGTATACACGGCATCACGTTGACCGCACCGCATTTCTGTTTGCTTTTGGCATGGCATTTATCCTCCCATTCACTTTAGCATATGCAGAGACATATCCTATAGTTCTTGTGTTTCCTCCAATCTAACCCCACTAATGTGGTTTCTGGCACATGTGAAGAATTATCGGCAGAATGGATATGAGAGCATTTCATTTACACATACAGTTGGTAGTTTTTCTTCTCATTCACAGATGATCTTGGAATATTACTAAGCGGCTAATGTAATCAACTGACTTGCTAAGTAAAGACAGTAGTTAACTGGAGCAGCATCTCTGCA
This sequence comes from Aethalodelphis obliquidens, assembly GCF_003676395.1. Classification (NCBI taxonomy): domain Eukaryota; kingdom Metazoa; phylum Chordata; class Mammalia; order Artiodactyla; family Delphinidae; genus Aethalodelphis; species Aethalodelphis obliquidens. The sequence continues at coordinate 1,720,357 of NW_020838026.1, read as the reverse complement.
GATGCTGACTCACCTACCTCAGTGTGGAGAGCACACCCAAGGCTACTGTTGTCGCTGAGCACAAGAGTTTAAGAGCTGATTTAAGGCCATCAGAGCTACTTGTAAGTTGGAGTTTTGCTTGACGACAGTGAAGCTTTGCTTGCTTATTGGGTTTGAATATTTGCATTGCGTGATTATAAGGTGTATCACTCCCAGACTTGATCTGATGTGTTGTGATTGCACCAGCTTTTTGTTATGTGACCTGATAACCGATGGGTTCAGGTGAACTCTGCAGAATTATCTACTCATCTTCCTTCAACAACCACCAAAAGCACACATTCAGACTCACCCAGAGGAACAGTGACAAAGTGTACACAAGCAACATCTGTCCCCCAGGCATCCCTAGCTCTCTGAGATGAGACGGCATCGCCACCCTCAGGAGCAGGCCACCAGCCAAGTGCCACTGCAGAATCTCCCGTGGTGTGTGTGGAGAATCCCGCCACCAAGATCCCCATCACTGCTAAGGCGGCTGCTTGCCAGCATTCACCGAAACGCCGCAGAGTGGGGGCTTGTGTATCTTGCAGAGGCCCACGGAGTACAGTAAAGCTGCTTGGCTTTTGTCCAAAGTTGCCAGTACGTGGTTCCACAAAGCGACGGAATATGGCATCTGGATGTACCAGAATCGTTCACCACAGTATGCTGCTCTTTTAAGTACACAGATTTCTTCAGGGAGAAACAAGTACAAAACAGAAAAACGGAAGACAGTAGAGGCTGAAGGTGACCTCATCCTGTGTCTTTCAGGAACAGCTCTTATAGTGTTATTTAGCATTTTATGATATAGCTGTAAACAGCACACTCGAGTCCTTTATGCATATGCATACCTCCTATATAATAAACCCCGGAGGGGTTATTGTTCTATTCCCCACAGACTATGGCTGAGAAATGTTACATAAACCACCCAAGACCAAACGGCTATTTGACAGCACTGGATCCCAGGTTTGGGACAGCAAAGTGCCTCCTACTGCACTTCATTGAGTCCTGCGGATTCAACATCATCAACAGAGGGACCTGCGGTCCAGGCAGGCAAAGCAACAACGATTAGCTGGGAAGCTGGGAAGACTTCTCACATTACCCTCAACCATGTTCCTTTGCTGAACTGAAGCCTTGCTTTCCCAACTGAATTAGAAGCTCCCTAAGGACTGGAAGCCACTTTGCTCTGCTGTACGCTCTAAGTACCTAGCAGAGCGTCATGTGCAAAAACACTCACCAATCAACCATGGGTTATTTACACTCTAAGAAAAGGAGACCCATTCATTGAGAGAGCTCAGTCCAGAAAGTGTCCCCTACAGACCTCAGCTGGCTCTGCTCCATCACGGGTCCCATTTATGTTTCAGAAAACCCTGTTTCCGGGTTTTCTGGCTCAGGTGGTCACCTCCCAGAGATGGAGCCAGAATGCACACAAGGAAGGCTTAATGAACACCAGTTTTCGATGTCCAAAAAGATGGTACACTGACCTGTAAGGAGAGTGGAATAAAACCAGCAGGTCATTGCCCTGAGAGAGACTGGGACCTGCAGCTCAAGGAGCGTGCGGTCATCCTGGGGCACGTGCCAGCCACCCCGCTGAGTTATTAATATATGAACTTTGCCACCGCTCACCCACGCTGCCTGCTGATTTTTATACTATGTTGCATAATTAATCTGTCAACATTCAGTGATACGGTATAAATATTAATAATATGATCACACGGTGAGCTGTTCCCTTTACAATTCAGCGCTGAGGAGATAAATCGGCCACATAATCTTCCTAGATTCAGAAGAGGGGAGGTAAGGGTGGGAGAGGAGAAGGGCAAGCTCATTGAGAAGAGGGGCTTCCTGATCTGAATCTGGCCTCACGCTTGACGGTTTCATATGGGTGTTTAAAGGCACACCACTTTGAAGCCAGCTGAGTTCTTTAATTCCCAAGTAATGAGATAAACCTTTTCTCTTCTTTTGTTTTTACTCAAGGGACAGAAAGCTCTTGTCTTTCCATGTGGCATCCCTCTTCTCTGGGTGGACTGAGCAGTAACTTCCAGGGGGAGACCTAAGCCAACCATCCTCTCTGCTTCCTGAAAGGAGAGACATCTGTGTGCTCCTGGAAGACTGACCGGTAATTGTTGGCGAGATTCAGCAGGACAACAGCGGCACTGAAATGCGGCTGTGACTAGATAAACCAAGGAGAGAATCATGTTATACCATTACAGCTTTACATGAAGTGTCCTTTTCCATTCTGCTTGCCAGATGATCCCTGTCTCTGTTCATCACAAACACTAAAACCTTACAGTTTCCAAGAACTCTACTGAATTGGCCTTCCAGGAGCCACTGTTGGCCCCAGGATACCTACACTGCATGGGAGCTCACTCAACCCTCTCCCACCTTTCCTTCTAGGCAACCATAAGTCATCCAAGGAATACTTCTTGAGCATCTCCTTGGCGATAGGAACCATACTAAGAGACACAGGAAATTAAAAAAAAAAAAAAAAAAGAATCCAATGCAAATCATAACCTCAAAGAACTAAAATTTAGTGCAAAGATAAATCATGAAGAGCAGCAACTCTTACACAGATAACAAAATTATTCGTACAGCAAGAAGACTTCAGATGCATTTTGCATCCTCGTGCTTCTGTGGAATGTTACAGTCTCACTGTGGTAATTATATTTTTGTTGTGCCTTTTATTTCTATATCCATTTTTACTGTCACTGTAATTCTCTCTATGGCGCCCCCAGCAAATAAGAAGGTGGGAAGGAAAAGTGAAATGGATCTTTGCGGTCCTCCAGCCCCACCAAGTAACCTCACAGATACGTAAACCAAGGCCCAGAGGAACCACATGTGTCCAGCGTCAAAGTCTCAGTTATTAGAAGAATGGGATTAGATTTAGGCTCCCCAAGTCCCCGACTTAAGGCTTTTGTCATCAGTGTATATATTTTGGTAAAAAATAGAAATGATTTTTAATTGTACCTTTTTTTCATCTAATTCTGTTATACAATTAGTAACACTGTGAATTGCACTTAAATTGTATCTTTCTTTAAATTGAAATTTACCAAATCCCACTGAAAGGATCTGAAGATAGGAATTTCCTACAACATTAGTATGGCTATTGAGATGACACTGACTTTCCCTTACCCTTAACCTCAGAGTCCACGGATGGGATTCTGGGGTTCCCTGCACACCCTGAAACTGTGCTCAAAATTTGAATGGTACTTTATTTTTGGGGGGGGTGGGTAAGAAGCTCTTCAGAGGTTGTATCACATTCTCCAAGTTATGGGTGGAAATTGACAGATAAAGGGGAAGACTCCTCTTGGTGGTTTATATCAAGCTGGGAGAGATCTCAGGGCCCCCAGACTCTCCCACTCCAGTGTTCAGCCTGAATGTGTGGTCTCTGACTGCAGCAGAATGTTAATGAGGCCAGAACACCCATCTGTGTAATACAAATAAGGAGCAACCGGCAGATCCCGCCGACAACTTTCCATCACTTTGTTTTACAGGGTACAGAAATGAAAGGGATATTTTAGATTAAAAGATCTGTTTAATGGTCTGATTAATTCATTCCAAACAGACCAAAACTGTTCAAGGATTCTCCTTTTGCTCCTAACCTTTTCAGCTTGTTTTCATGCATGCCGGCTTTCCTTTCTTCTTCTTCTTCCTTCTTTTTTTTTTTCTTTTTTTTGGAGTTTAATTTAATATTCAGTAACTGCTACTCTGAGTCTGGTGTAGATCACGTGATGTATGAAAAAAATAGAATGCGTGTGTGTGTGTGTGTTTCCCAAGAGAAGTCCAAATGCTTCTAAAACCCAAGCCTGTTACTCAACACTCTTCAAAAAGCATTGTCAGGCCTTAAGCAAACACCGTGAAGCTCTGTGAACAACAGAGGGGCGTGCGCTTCTCCAGGCCGCCGGCACCGTGGCCGTGAGCTCGTTGATCGCCACGTTAATTAGTGGTAAGATCTCTGCCCCACGTTGTCTGCGAGACACTGGGCAGCATTTGCTCTGATGAATGAGGGGGTTTAAGTAGGATCAGCAGGTGCCAGGAGGAGGAAGACCAAGTACAGAAGCTTTTTGATAGGACGTTCGGGGCTTTTCACTCTAAATAGTGGGTTGTTTTCCTTCCTTTCACATTGTTTTTTGCTAAATGCCCCTTTCATACCCCTTTCTAAGCTTGATATCTGGAAAAGTGTTAGAACCAGGGCTTGACGCTGTGGGATTTTTAAAGCAAATGACAGGAAAAATATGGATTAAAAATCATTAGTGTCCACCACAAATTCATTCGTCCCAGATTTCAATGGACTCAGGATGGGCCTGAGCCGTATCAGATTGCAAGCAGGTAAGGATTTTGATGAAAATCTACAAGCTGTCCAACTCCATGTAGAAGATGTGTGTACGTATGTGTTTAGCCCCATTTTGGTTTTTACTGCATGCTGGCAAGTGTGGAAGGGGCTGGATCATTTTACTGATTTCATTTTGGAAACTCTTAAGAACTGGTTAATTGCAAATGACATTCTCTTAGCTGGGAAACAAGGAAAGAGCTACCTACTCTAGGTGCTCCTGACTATGGGGCTTGTAGACAAAGACTCATTCGGCAAATTATATACACAAGCCGTACATATTATATATATATATATAAAAACATATAAAAATATATATATTTTTTCCATTTATTGATTTATGCTCTGTCCCTTCACATAAAGGATTTGAGGCAGTTTATCAGCCACTATCTACTAATTGGGATTATTTTAGAAGTTAAAACTAAAAGGTGCCCAAGAAGAATAGGGAAAGTAACCATGGGGTCTTCACCCCCAGTGGGGTCTGGGCTCGAGCAGCAGGTATTTCTTCAGAACATAATATAAGAAGGTTTTACAGAAAATAAGGCATCTGGGAAATTTGTTTGAAACCAGCAGGAAAATAATCTTTAGGTTAAATAAATTTTAAAGCCGGCCCTCAGTACAGATTTAACACACCCCAGAGACCACAAACACACAACTGAAGTGTCCAAGGGTTTCTTCCATCAGTGACTTAAATGACAGAAATAGTCAAGTTAGCTTGCTGTTTCTGCTATATTTTTTCCAGGGAAGGAACAGCCGGAATTATCAAGTCATTCAATTCAGAGAGGGCAGCCACATCTCTAGTTTCATCTACAGCAGCTCCTCACTACTCTGTGTCTCTGCAAATTTTTGAACTGGAAGTTTTATTTTTCCCTTAGATCAGAACCTTGGGCTGCTGTCTGAGAGAGTTGGTGGTGACAAATCGACTCGTTTAATAAAAAGATGTGAGTGAAGTAAGGGGGAGGAAATAAATGCACTGAGACTTAAGAGCTGCAGGTGTGTCTCCTTGTGAAGTCCTGGTTCCCTGTTGCCAGCCGAGTTTCCATGGAGACGGCTCTGCACACTGGTACCCAGGCCAGTCCATCAGCCCCTCTTCTGGCATCTCCATACTCACCAGTGGAGATGGATTATGCCAATGAGGGCTGACTTTTCGGCAGTTCTCACAGGTTCAATTTTTCCTCTCCTTGCTCCAGGATGGATGTTTCTTAGTAACGTGAGTGCTCAGCAATGAGTTGCCCAGAGAAGTGCTAATTCTGGAAAGGCATTTAATTAGACTAAGATGTGACATCACTTATACATGAGATCACGGTTCTGGCTTCTTCACTCTTTGTCTTTTGAGGGGCCGGGGCAGTTAGTGGTGAGACTCAAGAGATATAAAGAGCAAATGCCTTGTCAAATTCCCCCCTAGCTTCTTCTCAGAAGGAAAAATCACTTTCTCCTGAAGATTTTTCCCTTAAGGATGGGGGAAAATGCTTCTTTTCTTGTCTGTATAATAATAGGTAGGCTGAAACAAAGGGTCAAGGGAATAATTTCATTGGGGTGTGTGTGCATGTGTGTGTGTACGTGTGTGTGTACGTGTGTGTGTACACATATTTACTACATGAAGTTCATTTATCTTCAACTTCAGCATTTTGGAAGAATTTGTCCTTGCAATCTCTTTCCTTTCCAAATGTCTCAAAGTCCCTTCTTATATAATGCAAGTTAGAGGGACAGAGCCAGACAGGGGAATGCAGAGCTTAATACCCTATGACAACAGGTCACTTAGCCCAGCCTTGTTTGTCCTCATGATGACCAGAGCCATAAACTTTCCACGTGACCTACTTCTTCATGCCTTCAGCATATCAAGCCTTCTGCCTTATTGGAGTTAAGCCATATGCATAACAGACTCATACCCCAAAGGCAACACTTTGTAACACTAGAAGCCACATTGAAATATCATATCATAACAATTCCATGACGGATCACAGTATCAAAACAACTAACTCTTGATTTTCCTAGGTGGCTTGTATCTTGCTAAATTTTACTCCTAAACAAGTTAATCTCTATCAATTAATACATTTTTTAAAATAAATTTATTTATTTTATTTACTTATTTTTGGCTGCGTTGGGTCTTCATGACTGCGCGCGGGCTTTCTCTAGTTGTGGTGAATGGGGGCTACTCTTCGTTGTGGTGCGTGGCCTTATTGCGGTGGTTTCTCTTGTTGAGGGGCACGGGCTCTAGGGTGCATGGGCTTCAGTAGTTGCAGCACATGGGCTCAGTAGTTGTGGCTCGCAGACTCTAGAGCACAGGCTCAGTAGTCGTGGCGCACAGGCTCAGTTGCTCCACGTCATGTGGGATCTTCCGGGACCGGGGCTCGAACCCGTGTCCCCTGCATTGGCAGGCAGATTCTTAACGTGGCGCCTTCAGGGAAGCTCTTATCAATTAATACATTTTGAAATTCTCTTTCTACCCAAGTTCTCCAGGAATACCATTCAACCATAAAATTATCCTGTAAATGCAACCTGAACAGAAAATCTAGGTGAAAAACAAATAAATAAAGATACAAGATTCCCCAAAAGCATTAGAAATTATTTCCTAAAAATATATCCTTTCATATGATCTATTTTTACCACCATTCCCCCACTTTAAGAGTATAGACGTGTTGGCTAAATTTATTAAAAATCCAAGTGAGCCTAAGTAAAACTTGAAACCCAGTGGGGGATAGACCACCATGCATTAAAATAAGCTCTGAAATCAGCCTGAAATACTTATTCATTTAGCAACTGCTATGGGAATATGTTTTTAAAAATCAATACAACTTTATTACTTTTTTAAAAAATCTTACAGAACTTCTAACTAGACGTTTTAGCCACTCTGACTTAAGGGTCAGTTAAGCCTGTGAAGCAAAAATCATTTGCATACTAACTGAATATGGTGGGAGATAATATCCGGACTGTGTATGAAAGTAAAACCCACAACCTGCAGCCACCTGCCTGGGGAACCAGCCTGTCATGTCCAGGAACAGCCCGGGGATCAGAGCGCTGTAAGTCAGACTCGTAAGAAGTCAAACTACTCTCCCCGCCAACAACGCAGGAACCCCTGCCGCAATCGGCCCCATGTGGCCAGAACTAGATTCATTATTGACAGCTCCCCGAATTCTCACTCCTGCTTCCAACTTGGACCAACCAGAGAAAACCAAACATGTACCCCTAACCAATGGCATAAATGCCCCACTTCTGGCTCGCCCACCTACAGCCTCCCCCCACCAGCAGCCTCCAATCGGCCCCCGTTTGAAGCCTTCCCTTTTTTCCACCGTAAAGCTTTCCCACGCCTCTGCTTGCTTTCAGTCTCCGTCAACTTCAAGTGATAGAAGGGGACTCTCCCGCTACACCAGGCTCTGAATAAACAGCCTTTGTTTGCTCTCATTTGGCTGTCTTTATTTCCACAATAATTTCTTTTAAAAAGTTTGTTTTCTTTTAAGTGGGTTACACCGTATCCTTAATATCATGTACACATAATTTCTTTCCTTAGAAAAGCATTTCTTCTTATAGCGTGCCCAAAGAAACTATTTGTTACTTTATTTTCATAAATAGCTATGGTGATGCTGATGTCATAATGGTGACGGCCACCCAGCAACACAAAAGCCATCTTGACCCACGCGTGCCAAGGACCAATCAGAGCACTTCACACATATTCATTCATTTACTTCCCCAGGGCAGCCCAGGACAGGAGCTCCTATTGGCTCCATTTAACACAGGCGGGACCCGTGTGGTGCTCCGTCTCACCAGGGCAGACCCAGGCTTCTAGCAGCAAATCCAGGAGGCTTGTCATGGCTTCAATTATGAGAAGCCCAGAGGAGGAGAAACTTTGCAGAAACGTTTCCATAAATTAGAAGCAAATACCTCTTTTTCCTATTAAACAATAACAACAAAAACCAGACACAATATAATATTCCCCATTAAATATATAATAAGCAACGAAACATCTACAGAATACAGGATGTTTTTTTAAAGGGTAAAAAGAAAGGTCGTGGCAGTATTCTAGTACGACCAAATCTGGCCGCAGAAACACACCGCTGCTCTGTAAGCACAAAGCACGCCTGCCTGTGCCTTGACCTCCAGGGTTTAGCTTCTCCCGTGGAGTATGTTTCAGGTGGGTACAATCTGAGGAAAAGTTCCATAGATGATTCTGACGTGCACCTAGGGATGGGGGGTGGGGGGGCTCAGATCTAAATGTTCCAAATAGCCCGAAGTTCCTGACCATATAAAGAAAGCATAGAGTGGGTTGATAGAAATTGTAAAAACTATTTCAGCCGGGGAGTTCGGAGTTGTACAAACACAGGGTTCCCAGCTCAAGTGTCATGTCTGATAGAATCCTGGGTTTAGGGTGGCGATCACTGCTCACATGGCTGATGGAAGAGGATGTAAACACTGGAAACGATATTAAACGCAATTAAACCTCCCATCCTCAAATCCCTGAAATGGGATTTGTCCCATTCCATCTCTGTCTGCTCTCCTCAGACCGGCAGGACCCGTAGAATCTTTCCTTTATTGGATTTTTCCTCTAGCTCTGAAAACTTTCACTATGTGGTGGCCATGGAAGGGAACAGGAATGAAAATTGTCATTAATGGAGGTAAATACTGTTCATTCACTTCAGCTGTAACTCATCTAAAAACTAAAATAACCTCATAATTAAAGTGCTAACCAAAGTTAGGCATTAGAGTGTAATAATTAATTTTAAATTGCACACAATAGTACAAATCTAAGGTAATAACTAAAATGAACGGAAATGGGGAAATGATATTAAAGCCGGAGATATCGTTTGGATAACTCAAATACAGTAAGTGATTTCATTGTCACTTCCAGAGAAAATGAACAGCTTTGACTCTGACACCTGGCCATTTCCCAGTGTGATCCCTTTACCTTTTCTTACCCACCTGGAAGGTAAAGATAATAGCGTTTACCTTTGTGCCTCTCAGGAATATTAATATTTCAGAAGGACTTTCAGATCACTATGAGAAAGCTGTATTAAGAAGCAGACATGCTCGCACTATCATGAGGCAGATTTCAGTGCTATCACTTGTGGACTTCAGTTGTAACACATAGGTGTTTCTGTATTTAGTCACTGGACGTGCATACAGTAGGTATTCAGGAGTGTCTGCTAGACTGAACATACTTCACTTCTTACATATGAACAGTTTGTCTATCATTCTTCAAAAGTGGCTCCCCACCACGTAGAATTACACGGACAAGCTTTAAGGCCTTTGAATCCCAAGCTCCTCAGAGCGTGTCTGGGCTTGTCCCATGGGGTGTGGTGAGTCGACGGAGGGAGAAGGTGGATGGAGCCTGCAGAGTGGAAGTTCCTCTGGTCCAGACTAGTCTAGCCTCCCATGTCAGCCAGCATCAGGACCACCTGGAAGGCTTGCTAAACACACGTCGCTGGGCCTCACTGCAGAGTTTTGACTCATTAGGTCTGGGGCGGGGCCTGGGGATTTGCAACTCTGAGAGGTGCCCAGGTAATACTGATGCTGCCTGTCTGAGGACCGGACTTTGAGAACCAGGGATCTAGATTAAAATAAAGCTCCAGCATTCCCTGGTAACTAGGGATACTTAGCCTACATTATGCTATCTACAGATTGCTTCAAATTCAACACGAGTGTCAGCCATAAAAATGCTCACTGTTTCACTGGCTGTTTGACTGTGAGCAACTTCTCTGAGCTAACACGTCTTTATCCGAAACAAAAACATACACCTAGTTAATAAATGTACATAACCACAGAATTTGTTTATTTTATGAATAATAAACAAAGGATGAGAATCCTTTCGGATGCAAACAAAAAACACTTCATGAATACTTTTTACAAACAATTTAACGTCTTTACTGAGGGCAAATCACACAGCCAAATTCAGTAAAATGAGGAGAGACGGGGCTCACCACAGGGTCATTATGAGGATGAGTCAGCTGTGCTAAGAGTCATCTGAACACTGCAAGCACTGACCAAGCTTCCTAGGGTCCCTGGTAATGCTGTGTTATGCGCCTCTTTACAGCTGACCAAAGACATCCCTACCCTTGCAGACTCTTGTAGTCAGCCCCCAAATGCGAAAGTTCTTTAGAGCTTCGTCCTGGTTTATAGCTCTGCTCCTCTGATTATACTCTTATCATAGGTGAACTTAGCCAATCCAGTGTCCTTGCTAAAAGCCCAAGTGTGCTTCCCCAGCCCAGGACTCTCCTTGTGTGCCTGGCCTGTCTATCTAACAAGCTCCTTCACGCTTCCACTTAGAGATTTCAAAGGCATCTCTAACTGAATATGTCCCAGACTGACCGCTTGCTCTTTTCTCTGAAATCTACTGTCTTTCCAGGAAACAGGCTCCCATCCATCCAGGTAATCTCACCAGGAGCTTGGGAATCACCCTCAACAGCTCCCTCACAGTCACTGTCACATCCAATCCATCAAGTCCACTGAGTCTGCCTCTCAAATGTATTTTTAATCTATGCACTTCTCTCTCCATCCCTGTTACTGCCACTCTGATGTAGGACCACCCCGTCTGTCTGCAGACTTCCCCTAATTGGTCTCCTGACTTCCCCTCTTCCCCACAAACCTGCCCTTACAATCTCACCTCCTCCGCACAGCAGAGACTCGGATCTCCTTGAAATATCATCGTCATCACCATCATCACTGTCATCCAACATTTACAAGACAATTTCTCCAGGACACACACAAAGAACATTACATCTATTAACCTACAGAGCTACAACCTCTGAAGTATCGTCATCATGCTTTTCAGAGATGAAGGAATGAAAGCACAGAGAGGTTGAGTAACTTGTCCAAGGTCGCACAGCTTGGAAGTGGCAGAGCTGTGATTCAAACCCAGATAGTTGACTGAATCCAGGTTGTATGATACTTCCTCTCAGGTCACTCCCTGGATTGAACTCTGGATGGCTTCCCATTACCTTTGGGATCAAGCCTGTGGACTTAACCAGGAACTCTGGGGCTTTATCCAGCCTGGCCTTGGCACTCTTCAGTAGCTTCACCTTCACACATCCTGTCCTCCACGCGCTGAGCCGGCCACGGCCGGCCTTATTCATCTGTGTGCATATCTGTGCACATCAGGTGTTCTCCAGGGTCTTGAACACGCCGTTCCCTTAGCTGGATCTCATTGCTTCGGAGAAGCTTTCTCTGACCCTATGAATCTAGATTAGGCTTTCCTCGTTCTGTTTATCACATCCCGTCCCTTCTTCAATAGCACTCAATATGCTGGCTGAGCAGTTATGTGTGCAACGGTTTATTGCATGTCTGGCTTCAGAAGTACATGGCCAAGACTGCGTCATCCACCACAGTCTAGACAGCGTCTAACAAACCCAGCACAATATGAGAACCAATGTCCTAGCAAAAACAACGAATATGAAAACAGAAAAACAGGCTGCCAACATACTGGGAAGTAAGGAGATATGAAAGGCAATGGAGGCCCAGAAAAAGTTGGAAATGAGAAGAGGCTGACCTGACAGCAGAATCCGTCTGGTTGGTTTAGATGAAATATGATGAGGACAGAATTTGATACTGACCTCAGCTGGGGGCCTAGGGAAAGGGAGCCGCAGAAGCTATTTCTGGACCAATGGCCCAGGAGGAACAGATGGTCCCACAGAGGCGTCTAGGCCCAACCCTAGAGACAGTACTTTGACAACCAAACAATATTTCCCGTGGGGAGGGAAAGAAAGAATGAAAACTACGGGGAAGGAGGGAGTCTGAAATGACACACACACAAGGAACCTGAAACGCCTCTTCTGTGCTGTTCGAAGCGCGGCTGGCAGCTGCAGCCCGTGTGTTCTCAAGCCAGCAGTGGCGTCAGCCCTCCCGGTCTGGTGAGGGTTGGCGCGGCCGCAGGCATGTTGTCCACAGAGCACCCGTCTGAGCACTGCCTTCTTCAGTGGCTGCATTGGCCCACAGCAGCCATTTCCCCGGGGGTTGCCTCTGATACCTCGTAAAACACCTCAGCGGGCTTGCAAGCAATCCAGACCACAGGGTTCAGAGGCCTTCCTAAGTGTGAAGAACAGGAAAGCAGTCAACCTAAAGGCCGTGGAGCACCAGGGGTGTGTTCACGTTCGCTGGGGCCTCACTGGTTCCTTAAGAGACTCTGGCATCCCGGCCTTGATGGGGCAGTGCGGCGGCACCTGTGAGAGCTGATCTCTGCCTCGCGGGAAGCCCCGTGGGGCATCGATCTGCAGCAAAGCCTCAGTGGGAAAGGCCTGCTGTGGGCAGCACAGGCTAGGAGAGCTCTGTCCCCACGTCTTCAATCTAAGGCTCACCCACACACAGCCCCCTACACGCCATTCAGTCAAGGACCAACTTGGATGGCTGAGTGGACAGCTACCTTCGAATATTGTGGTCCTACTGGAGGAGAACAGAGTCACCCACCATAGAAAGGACACCAAACCAGGGTCAGGGAGAAAAGAGACTGAGCTCCTGCAGCTGCTGTGAGGACATCCTGAAAATCCCACAGCCATAACCCTAAAACAGTAATTAGTACCTACACAGTAGAGGCAGTGCAGTAGTAATAATTATTCACATCTCCTTATGTTTACTTGGTATATTATGGTTTTCAAAACCCAGCATTTCCTGGGATTGACTGAGAGGCGTTGGAAAGCTCCAGCCTATGGGGAGGGATTGGGGCTCTCGTGGACCCTGAGCTGGTGACAATGACATTTTGCAGACAAGAGAAGCAGGGCTGGGCTAGATTAACTTGTGGAGGTCACGCAATTGCAGCTGCGCTACACCTTCTTTGGGCAGCGCACCTGTGCCTGAGTGTACTTGCTGCTCTACATACCGCCGCGTTACGTGTCTTCCTGAGATGCCCTCACCTGTTGGGGTCTGAGCTCCCCGGCAGGCGACGAGGCGATGCGTGTACTCACGCCCCCTTCCTGTGCGCAGTGTGATCATTATCACATAATAGCACCCATTTTTGCTAAATAAAGGGATGAATGAGCAAATGAGTCATGAACAAAAGCCAGACCTGGATCCCGAGTCTCTCCATGAGAGAGCACCGCCTCTCCGGGAGCCGCAGTCTAGGTTATAAAAGCTGGAGGGTGGGAAGCCTCATTATCTCCTCTGGCTTTCTCTTTGCATTTTCTTTAAAATCAGGCTTTGTGACTTTTGCTTATTCCACCTTTACAGTATAAGAATGAAGGGTATTGGTTTTGTGGAGCAAGAGACAGTGATCTGCTATTATTGCAATTATTGCTGTTTTCTTTGCCAAAACTACTTACTCCACTACTTCGGTCTTCACTTCCCCAAAAAAGGGGGGGGGGCGATTAAAATAAACTTTGATCCATTTATTGTGAACACGTCATCATGCTGAGAACTTTAACCACCTCTTTCAAAGCCAACTCAGGTCCGAGAAAAAGTGATGAATTTAAAGCTTGGTATAATTAAGGCCTTTCTTTAGTGGTTCCCACCCCGGCTCTCCCCAGAGGAGGGAGATGGCTGACCCTCCACCGGCCAGCCACCCATTTCCATGAGAAAGGGTTTGGGCATTTGTCCACACTTTTCTTTCTGCTGTTATGGTTCCACAGGTTCTATTAAATGCCACCTTTGCTGGGCAGGGGAAGTTGGAGAGAAAAGCGGGCCAGGATGGAAGGGAGGAAAGGGAGGAGAGGAGGGGATTACCTCTGCCCCGGCCCCCAGACCGCGGCCCTGGCGACTGAAGCAGAGTGCCTTCCAGGAGCCCAGTGGATGCGTCCCACTGAGCTGAGCAGAAGGGTGACTCCAGCTGCCTTGCCAGTTGTGTTTGTCTCTGGCCCGTTGAATTTCCATTATTCATCTCTCGTGGGCTATGGACAGCGCAGTAGCACCAGCCTCTGTCTAATCCCCACTTGATAATGTATTTCTGATAAGCATGACGGAGCCCAGTGCACCTGACAGGACTCACATTTCCAGCTGGCTACAGTGCCAGTTACATGACGCAGGCACTGTGAATTTAGATCAGGAGATAAGGGTGGGGGTGGGGGGACTCAGGGCTGAGCCGCACGGGACTGGGGGGGGTGTTATCGACCAGAGTCTGGGAGCGTCCCCGGCTCCATCACTCCTGTATCCCAAGCACAGGGGCCACGAGATGCCCTGAGTGTTGGCACGAGGGGGACCGAGGGGTCAGCCTCCTGTCGCCCTGCCTGCCCTGACCCAGCCCCTCTCACCTGAGATCCTCAATAGGTGAAGCAGCCCCACAGGCCCAGAGACTGCAGTGGCCCCAAGTCAGAGGGAACAGAGGCGGCCCCTGTGCCTTCCCCCAGGTCAGGATCCATCCAGAGGCATAACCAGCCCTTTACTCCCAATTCATAGTCCTGTATTTGCATGTTTTCTTGCCCAAGAAAATAGTGATATGGCTTCCTCACCAAATATTAAAAGATGCCCTAGGGCAGGAGCCTCTTGAGGCCTCTGATTCTGTCCCTGTGTCCTGAAACCCAAAGGCAACGAGGCTCAGGCATCTGTGAATGGTTCAACCTCGTTCGTGGAAGAAGCAGGGTTAGCACCCACCAACATGCTCATAGCAGATCTGATGAGTTGAGGGTGTTGACTGCTCTTTGGGGCTGATGTCAATTCTCTTTTTCTAACTTCGGTGCGGCCTGAAAGGTGAGCACCTCTGAGGGCACGTACAGCTTTCCGCCCGATGAGGGAAGCGCACGCTGGTGATGTGGGGTCACCTCATTGTGCTTCTCAGCTCTGTTCCCGCCTCTCCATCCCCAGGTCAGGCCTCCATCCCCTCCCGCCATTGCTCAACAATGACTTTCTAGAAAAATCTCCTGGCCTCAGGTCTTGCCCATCACAGTCTGCCTCCTGCTGCCCGACAGCATCAGGTGACACAGGGGCTGCAGTGGCTTCCTCTGCCCACAGGGAATGGTCAGCTACGGGACCAAGGCCGCCAAAGCCCCTCAGGTGGGACCACCTCCCACTGCAGCCTCCTCTCTAACTGATTCCGAACTTCTTACTTATGTATTTAGCCTTAACCACGCAACTCCTCTTGAAATCCCCTCACTTCCCCTGCGCCGCTTCCAATGACAGGCTGTTGTCTGCACCACTGCATCTGCGGTCCTCATCCCCGCCCCACCCCACCTCCAGGAAAACGTCCTGATGTGGAAGCTGCTGCTGAATTAGCGTTCTACCTCTGTAGAGTAAGTGCTTCCACATGGCACTCACCATGTTTTATTCTAACGCTTTCATTAAGAGTCTGTTTCTGATACTAGAACTGAATTCTGTGTACTGCTAACAGCTGCAGAGCCCAGGGCAAGAATTCACATGCAGGTCCACGTGCCAGCTCTAAATATTTTAAGGTTATAAATCAAGGGATCAAATTGCTAATTAAATATATAGTCTATACTCAGACCTTGAAAAATACTCCTTCATAATGGATCCAAGGCCACGTCCAGATTTAGACTCTCGCAATTCCTCACGGCTCTTTGCCAGAATGTGGACCCACCAGGAGAGCTGTCCTGGTTCCTGGAGCTCTCCTAACCCCCCTCCACTGGATCTAATCTGCCTCGCCTGGATCTGAGAAGGACCTGTGTACATGTATGGGGACACCTGAGGCCACACCTAGAGGCTCTGCCCACAGATTGGTTTGCTCTGCAACCAATCACTGCTTGAGCCTGGAGGTGCACACATGGCTGGTGTGTCTGTCTAGGAAGGACAGCCTTGGGGGACGGGCAGGAAATAATTTTGGCGGGGAACCTGTGATCTCAGTGCTTGGGGTACTTTATAAAGGGAGACCTCAAGATCCAGGTGACCTTGGATCCATACATTCATCCCTTCAAAGGAAATGATACAACTAGAGGGAGCACAGCTGGGGGCTCAGGGCTGGTGTCCCTCTTGCCCAGGCAAGGGCAATGCTGTCTCTAATCCTAGCCCCCTGCTAGCAGCCAAGACACGCTCAATAATTATTGGATGAATGAACAAATGAAAGATTGAACAAATCCTTTTTTACAAGTATATATAAAGTTGTACCTTGCTGGACACCAACAGGTAATGCAAAGCCAACTGCACCATTTAAGGACAATGAGAATGGGCTCTGAGCTTGGAAAAGAATGTGTATTTCAACATCATCACAGACTTTACTTTTTAAGTTTAGTTGCATTGTTAGATATCTTATTTGGACCGTGAGTTCATTTTGCACTAAGGTGATACAGAATGACAAAATGGGAAGAGCACGGAGTCTAAGTCAGGCTTCATCTTTATGGGCCTTTGTTTCCCGACCTGGCGGGAATATTCCTAATATTATTTATTAAAAAGATAAGTAGAGCATCTAGCACTGGGCCTGGCAGGTGAATTTTGTTCTCGTTTCCCCATTCTTCTGAACCTCGGAGAACAATTTCATGAGTTGCAGAAAGCTGTAGGGCTAGTTGAGCAGACACCCCAGTGTTCGTCGAACTTCAGTAAACTGAAACATAAACATGAAAGGATGGAAGATACGTGGTTCGGCAACATGGCAAACTCAGATCATACAGACTCGGGTCCTCTTTCGTCAAACCCATAGAAACGTCAGATACAATACAATACAGTACGACAAAAATAATTAAATATATTCCTGATTCCAAAGGAGAAAATAATCCCCTAGTCCCAGGAAAACAAACCAAGAGGGAACTCAACACCAGAGCACTCCAGTGAGCTGATACTGTGGGAGGTTATTAAGCCTAGATACTGACACAGGGGCTGGACAATAAGGTTTAAGGATCTACACAGAAACAGCCGGGGCCAAGGGTTCATATAAAACTGGAAGCTGAACTCAGAGACTTGTAAGAAGATACTACTCTCAAACATCCATCAATGTCATAGGGGGAAAAAAAGAATTAAAAAACTCTACCTCTGAACCCAGAGAAGAATAGAATCTGTCTGCCCTGGACTCTGTGTAAAAGTAACTGAGAAATCATATCCTTAAAAACATGTCACATGTAGATGTAGTGTCTGAAATCACATGGTGCTAAAATCTCACATAAACTCTGGTCCAGGAACTTTGAAACACCTGAGGCTCCCATAAAACAAATGTGAAATATGTCCTTTAGGAATAGACACAACCCAGGGTGCATGAGTGAGACTCCCATGGGAAACAGAGAAACAAGAAAATAAGAAATAGCCATTGAAGCATCAAAATGAGCATACCAGGGAAAATTACAACCGTGTATGAAACAACCCACCCTGCCACGAACCAATGGAAGAAACTAAAGGGATACCATAATGTTATCCCATACCATTTTGTTATCCCATAACAAAAGGGATACCAATGGAAGAAACAAAAGGGATACCATATGGCATACCATAACCAGAGATGAAAGACAATACAGTTGTTAGGTTTAACACAATTAAGACAACAAAAGAAGAAATAGAAAGAATGGCAGGCTATTTTAAAAAGAATATAGAGAGCTTTGTTAAAAACATAGTTTAGCATTTATTAAATGCTAGGCACTGTGGTAAGCATTTCATCTAATCATTTTAACATTTATAGCAATTCTCTGATATACATACTATTCTGCTTTTTTTCAGATGAGGAAACGAGGACACAGAGAGATTAGATATTGCTCAAGATTATACAGCTTTTAAGCAAATAAGTCAGAATTTGAAAGCAGGCTGTCTTGCTCCTGACAGTGTTCCTTTCATCCCCATTAGCAGCAATGGAATTTCAGAAATAAAAAGGGAGAGTCATGAAAATTAAAACTCCATGGTTAAGCAGAAGATTAGATACAGATGAAGAGAACAGTAAGGAAATGGAAAATGCATTTGAGAAATTCATCTAGACTGCATCATGAAGAGATAAAGATACAGTAAATATATATAAATCATACTGGATATTAAAGGCATTAATGAATGAAATTAAAATATCAAACATATTACCAACAGGAATTTTCAGAATTTAAGCATGAGACCTTAGACCCATGAAGGATACTCAATCCAAGTAGAAAAGGAAAATCTAAACATGGATATATCATAATGAAACTACATTACACCAAAGACATGGTGTTTACCTTAAAAGTAGCAAGAGAAAAAAATATAAAATATCTTAAAGAACAAAAGTTAGACTGATAACAGCAGATTTCCTATCAGCAAAAACAGAGGGCAGGAAACCATCAAATAATATTGCCAAAATAGTAAGATAATTTAAAAACAAAGTAAAATTGTCAACCTAGGATTTTTACAGTCAGTGAGCTATATACATGAGAGAAGCCTGAATAAAGTTCCCATTATCCACCCAAAGAATAAACTGGTGAAATTTAAGGGTTATTCTAAAATTCACATATGGAATTTCAAAGAGACACAGGCAATATTAAAAAAAAAAAAAAAAGAATAAGAACAGAGTAGGAGGGCTCACACTCCTCGATTTCAAAACTAACTACAAAGCAGCAGTAACCAAGAGAGTATAGTACTGGCACAAGGACAGATATACAGATAAATAAAATAGAATTCGGAGGACAGAAATAAACCGCTACACTTACAGTTAACTGATCACAGTCTTTTCAACAAACTGTTCTGGGAAAACTGAATAGCTACACGTAAAAGAATGAAGTTGAACTCCTACCTCATATCATATACAAAAATTAACTCAAAATGGATCATAAACCTAAATGTAAGAGATAAAACTATAAAACTCTTAGAAGAAAACATAAGGGTATATTTTCATAACCTTGAATTTGGCAAATTAATTTTTAGGCATGACACCAAAAGTACAAACAAAAGAAAAAATAGCTAAATTGAACTTTATCAAATGTAAAATTTTTGTACTTCAAAGGACACCATCAAGAAAGTGAAAAAAGAAACCCTACAGAATGAGAGAAAATATCTACAAATCGTATTTATGATAATAAGCTTGCATCTGAAATATACAAAGAACACTTACAACTCAATAATCAAAGGGAACCCAATTAAAAAAATAGGCACAGGATTTCAATAGACATTTCTCCAAAGAAGATATATCACGGGCCAATAGCATTAGAAAGGATGCTAAACATCATTAATCATCGGGGAAATGAAAGTCAAAACCACAATGATATACCACTTTACGATTGTAAAGGTGGCTGTCATCAGAAGATAATAACAATTGTTGGAGAGCGTGTGAAAGAACTGAAGCGCGTATACACTGCTAGTGGAAACGTTAACTGATTCCGCTGCTTTGGAAAGCATTCTGGCAATCCCTTAAAGAGTTAAACATAAAGTTACCACGTGACCCCAAAATTCCACTCTTAGGTATAAATCCAAGAAAGATGAAAATATATGTCCACACAAAAATGTGTGCATGAATGTTCTTGGCAGCATTATTCATAATAGCGAAAAGGTAGAAACAACCCTGATGTCCATCAACTGATGAATGGAGAAACAAAATTTTAAATCCATACAATGGACTATTATAAAATGAAATAAAGTACTGATATATGCTCCAAGAGGCTAGTCACAAAAGACTATATATTGTATGACAGAACATATCATACAGAATAATATTACATGATTCTATCCATATTCAAAATTCAGAGCAGGGAAATCTATAGAGACAGAGTACAGATTAACGGTTGTTCAGGGTTGCGGGGGTGATGGTGGAGGGACTGAGAAAAGAGGGATACAGGGTTTTTTTGATAGGTAATGTTCTATAATTGACTGTGGTAAAGGTTGCACACATAACTGTGGGTAGGCTAAAAAAACCATTGAATTGTTTTTAAATTTTAAATAGATGAATTATATACGTGAATTATGTCACAAAAAATGTTGCTTAAAAAAGAAAAATAAATACATTTGTTACTTTTAGACCATTACTAAATGTTATACTTAAAAAAAGTGGAAATTGAACCCAGAATGTAGATTGAATACATACAAGATAGAATGTAGGAAGCAGTAATCAAAGAAAAAAATCTGTAACCATGCTGGTATCTATAGATAGGGATTGATTACAAAAGAAAAAAAAAAGGATGATGAGAATTGAAATGTTCTGTGGTCCTAAAATTGTTTAGGAAAAGAAGGAGGACATCAATTAACTTCAGAATTTCAGTCAAATATTCACAGTAATTATTATTTAATATAATTAATAATACATATATATAAGAACACCTTGTGGTCTAGAATGTGGTTAGCATTTAAAAATGTGTTAGATGGGCTTCCCTAGTGGCGCAGTGGTTGAGCGTCTGCCTGCCGATGCAGGGGACACGGGTTCGTGCCCCGGTCCGGGAAGATCCCACATGCCGCGGAGCGGCTGGGCCTGTGAGCCATGGCCGCTGAGCCTGCGCGTCCGGAGCCTGTGCTCTGCAACGGGAGAGGCCATGACAGTGAGAGGCCCGCGTACCGCAAAAAAAAAAAAAAAAAAAAAAAAAAAATGTGTTAGATATGCTTGAAGAGAATATACATTATCTAAATTTTGGGTAGAAGATCTTAAATATGTTCAGTAGAAAAAGATTTTACATGCACATAAACACTCACATACACATCCAGTAATAAGCTTTTACAAGAGATGTAGATGAAAAAGAGATATTAAAGTTTTTTTTTAAGCATGGAAACAGATAAGTTTTAAAAGGTAATCTGGTACAGAAATGTTAATCTAAGTAAAATAACTAAACCAGCTAAAACAGCTAACATTTCTGCGTGTTGACTGTGTGTCAGACATAACATTTAGTCAGGTAACTAACTCATTAACTCAAGGCACCCTTATGAGGTACATCCTAGCAGAACTGCAGGATGAAATTGAAAAAGTTCAAAATTGCAGTGTGAGTTTTTAGTTCATCTCTCCCAGAAACCATTGCATCAGGCAGACAAAATATAATGAAGATTTGACCAAACAAACATATCTTAAACCCCACACCCCAAGTGTAGAAATTGCTTACTTTACTCATACACATCTGACGCATTTAAAAAGACTGACCATATCCTAGGGCATAAGCTTAATCTCAAAAACCACTACAGAATCACTATCATACAGACCATATAGTGTAAACAAAATGAAATCAAATTTCTAATCAATAAGTAAAAACTGGTGAGGAAAATCAACCACACGCTTATGTTTGAATATTACAGAACTTTGAATAATCTATGGGTCAAAATAATTATAATAAAAGGTATAAAATGCATAGGCCCAAATGACAATAGAAATTATACATATAAAACTACATGCGCACTGTATAAAATGAAAGGTATAGCCTTAAATGTATGCGTTAGAAAAGAAGAAAGAAAATTAATGATAAATGTTCAATTCAAGAAATTAGGAGAAAAACAGTACAGTAAACTTGAAGAAAGCAGAAGGAAGGAAATTAAGGTAAGAACATGATTTATTTATATGTCATTCATATTATAAATACATAATAAATATATTATGAATTTATTTATATATTATGTAGTTACTTAATATAATAATATATATTATATTTATATTAACTTATATTTAATATATTATAATAATATTATATGTATATTATACACATCATATAACATAATATGAATATTATACATATTATAATATGATAATATATTATCATGTTAATATACTATTGTAATAATATATTATTATTAAATTAATATGTTAATATAATATAATATTATTATATGTATTATACTATATAATGCATATTTCTAGAAATATATAATTATTATTTATATAATAAAAAGTAATAAACTAGAGGATCAAAGGCATATCCTTTGATGTAAAAGGCATATCCTTTTTATTCTCTTCAAATAAACCACTTATTTGAAGAGAATAAAAAGGATATGCCTTTTACAAGACTGATCAATACTAAAGATAAAGTGAAGGTAAGCAAATTAGTAACTAAAGATTGTCTATAGTAGAAATTCAGTATTGATTTTTCAAATCATAAGAAAATACCATGTTTGATGCCTATGATGCAAAACATATAATAAGCAAATTTTATGTAAATATTAAATGATCAATATTGACTCAAGGAAAAATTTAAAACCTGATTAGCCTTATCAGCGGTAAAACATTGACTAAAAAGACACATCGTTTTCACAGTAAAGCACCAGATGATTTGCCTGGTGAGTTTTAGGGACTCTTCAAACATCAACAACTCCCATGTAATGCCAGCTCTTCCGGGTGATGAGAAAGGGGCACGTGCATTGCATGTGGTCACCAAGGCACCAACCTAGCCTCCAAGATGGTCTGCGGTCCCTCATCTCCCGGTGCTCAGGCCCCTCCCACATGAGTCATGGCTGGTCTGTGGCCAATCGACCAGCACGGAAGTGTCACTGTTCACTGACTTCTCAGGAAGGCCATAAAACACACTGAGCTTCGGCCTTGGATTAGTTCTTCTGGTGGAAGCCAAAAGCCGTCATGAGGACACTTGAGCCATCCGAAGAGGGGCTCCTGCAGAGAGGCGCTGACACTCCCTGCTAACACAGGCTAACACTGTCACAGCCAGCAGTGACAGCGACCCTCCAGGCCCACTCGAGCCTTCAGATGACCGCAGCCCCAGCCAACGTCCTGATGGCAACCTTGTGAGAAGCCTCAAGCCAGACTGTCCAGCCAAGTCCCTCCCCAATTTCTGACTTACAGAAGTTTAGAGAGATTAAAAAAAAAGTTTATGTTCTTTTAAGACACTTGGTTTTGCTGAGTAACATACGCAGCAATAGACAACAAATGAATTAGTATATGCTTGATACGCGAACTCATAAAGGACAACACAGAAAAATTAATCATATAGGTCATCTTTACAAACAAAAATGAAAGAATCCTAAGTAAAGAATCAGTGCATCAAATTCAGCAATATATATGTATGTGCGTGCATGTATAAGTAAAACCAGTCATAAATAAAAGAGGTTTTATTTGGGGAATGCAAAGATAATTAAATAGCAGGAAATCTTTTTTTTATGTATTTCACTATATTCACATAGTTATCAAAGAAAAACATAAAAAGCCCAAGTGGTACAGGAAGATAATTCAATAAGAATAAATTCCAATTATTTATTAAAAATAAAAATACACTTCAGCCACTTAGAAATACAAAGAGTCATCCTTAAATGACCCTCCACCCTCAATAAAAGCATCTCTATCAAGAATCTACGGTAAATGTCCTACATGGTGGTGAAATATTAAATGCAAGGTGTTTTTCAAAGTAAGGACAAGAAAACTATGATTGCCATCACTTCTGTCATTAAACTTAAGAATAAAGCCTGTACA
This sequence comes from Aethalodelphis obliquidens, assembly GCF_003676395.1. Taxonomy (NCBI): domain Eukaryota; kingdom Metazoa; phylum Chordata; class Mammalia; order Artiodactyla; family Delphinidae; genus Aethalodelphis; species Aethalodelphis obliquidens. Next base: position 1,696,904 of record NW_020838026.1, on the reverse strand, counting down.
ATAAAAACACCAAGATAAATGGGGGTATAAGAAAATTTTAAATGCAATTTCATTAATTATAGTCATATGGATAATAACATAAAAATTCTCAGAGAACATATGAGATAATTAATTTTATGTGTCAACTTGGCTAGGCCACATTAACCAGATATTTCATCAAACAATATTCTAGATGTTTTCATAAAGTGAATTTTTGCAAAAGATTAATACTTAAATCGGTAGATTTTGCATACAGCAGATTACCCTCCATGATACGGATGGGCCTCGTCCAATCAGTTGGAGACCTTAAGAAAAGGACTGACCTCCCCTGCAGAAGAGGCAGTTCTGCCAGGAGACAGCCTTTGCACTCAAAATGCAACCCTTCCCTGGGTCTCCAGCCCGCCAGCCTACCCTGCAGAGTTTGGACAATTATGTGAGCCAATGTCTTAAAATCTCCCTCTCTCTCTCCCTCTCTCATTCTCTCTCTCCTTCTCTATTACATATATTCCATATATAATAAATAAAATAATACAAAGACGTGGGCTTTTTTATGTGACTGGTTTCTTTCACTTATCATGCTGTTTCAAGGTCATCCATGCTGTAGCATGCATCAGTACTCAATTTCCTTTCAAGGTTAAATAATATTGAATCGTATACCTAAATCAAATTTTTTATCCATTCATCATTTGATGGTCAGTTAGGCTGCCCCACTTTTTGCCTATTATGAATAGTGTTGCTATGAACATTAATGTACAAGTTTTTGTATGGATATGTGTTTTTGGTTCTCTTAAATATATACCTAGTAGTGAAATTGGTACGTGATATGGTAATCTATGCTTAACCTTTTGAGCAACTGCCAGACTGGTTTCCAAAACAGGTTAAACCACTTTACCATCAGCACCGTATGGGTGTTCCAATTTCTCCACATCCTCGCCAACATTTGTTATGACCTGTCTTTATGATTATAGTCATCCTAGTGGGTGTGAAGTGGTATCTCATTGTGGTTTCGATTTGTTTTTCCCTAACTCAAGGATCTTTTCACGAGCTTATCGGCCATTTGTATATCTTCTTTGGAGAAATATCTACTCAAGTTGTTTGACCATTTTTTTAATTGGTTATTTGTCTGATTGATATTGAGAAGTAAGGGTTTTTTAATATACTCTAGATAAATGTTCATTACCAGTACCTTATGATTTGCAAATATTTTCTCCCTTTTTGTGGGTTTTCTTTGAACTTCCGTGATGGTATCCTTTGAAGCACAAAAGTTTACAAAGTTACTAAAAACCCAACTTACTTTTTTCTTTTGTCACTTGTGCTTTTGGCGGCATATATAGGAAGGTTTTGTCTACATATGATATTGTGATAGAATAAGAAATATATGTATTTTTTTCTTCGTACATGGCTCCTCCTGGCACACAGCTCCTAAAACCCGTGTAATTTCCCAAGTGATAAGAGCTGGAGAACATCTTTTGTTATACCTTAGTTTTTGTTCCCAGCTCCTGAAATAGCTCCAGAGGATAAAGGTAAAAAGAGTGTCCTTTGTTATTCAAAGCAAGCCCCTTTCAGTCACACCTGAGTTTATGTCAATGAGGTGATTTCTGGAAAGCCCCTAGATAACCACTGGATGGAGGGCTGGTCACCAGGGGAACCAACACATTGATTAGAGGATTAGAACTTTCAGTCCCCACTGCCTACCTCGAGGGAGGGGAGAGGGGCTAGAGGTGAATTAATATCCAATGGCTAATGAATTAATCAGTCATGCCTATATAAGAAAGCCTCCATAAAATCTCTGAAGTACAGGGTTCAGCGCTCCTGTTCTTGGGACCCTTCCAGACTTCCCCTTTTGTAGTCTATAATATATCCATTGTAATAAACTGGTAAATCTAGTAAGTAAACTGTTTTCCTGAGTTCTGTGAGCGGTTCTAGAAATGATCAAACCTGCAGAGGGGGTCACGGGAACCTCCAATTGGTAGCTAAGTTGGACAGAAGTTGGGATTAACCTGGTGACCCACCACTCGCACTTGGCTCTGAAGCAGGGGGCAGATTTGTGGGGTGGACTCCTTAACCTGTGGTGTCTGTACTAATCGCAGACAGTTTAGTGTCAGAATTGAATTTAAAGTGTAGGATATGCAGCTGGTAAGGGAGAATTGGTTGGTATGGGAAACACCCACACATGTGATGTCAGGAGTGTTCCAGAAAGTGTCGGGTATGAATACAGTGGTAAGTAGAGAAGAGAGTGAATTTCTCTTTCACTACCCAGGGTTGTGAAGATTTATTCCCCATTTTCTTCTAACAGTTTTATAATTTTAGCTACTAGATATAGGTTTATGATCCATTTTTACTTAATTGTTGTGTGTGATGTGAGAAAGTGTTTCGACTTCATTATTGCCATTTACATATCCAGTTGTGCCAGCCCCATTTGTTGTAAAGATTCTTCTTTCCCCCAATGAACTGCCTTGGCATCCTCGTTGAAAATCAATTGAGTGTAAATGTGATGCTCTCTTCCTGGACTCTCAATTATACTCTATTGATCTACTGCCTATCCTTAAGTCAGTATTACACTTTCCTGATTACTGCAGCCTTGGAGTAAGTTTCAAAATTGGGAATTGTAATTTCTCCAACTTAGTTACTTTTAAAGATTATTTAGGCTACGTTGGGGTCCCTTATATTTCCATATAAACTTTATCTTGAGCTTATCCAATTCAAAGAAAAGCCTGCTGGGATTTTGATAAGAATTGTTTGGCATTGGTTGATCAATTTGGAAAAGACTGCCTTCTTTGCAATGCTAAGTCTCTAAATAGAGGAACGCTGGATATCTTTCTATTGATTTAGGTGTTCTTTAATTTCTTTCGACAATGTTTTGTAGTTATCAGAGTATAAGTTTTGTACTTTTAAATTTTTTCCTAAATATTTAATTTTTTGATGTTACTAGATATGGAACTGTTTACTTTGATTTCGTTTTGAATTGTTCATTGATAGTGTATGTTGATGTTTTTATATATTGATTTATCCTGCTATATAGTAGTTATTATAGAGTTTTTAGTGGGTTCCTTAGGATTTTCTAAGTATCATGCTTTTTGCAAATAGAGTTCATTCTCATTACTTTTTAATGTGAATGTCTTCATTTGTTTTTCTTGATGAACTTCCTTAGCCAGAACCCACAGTACAATGTTGAGTAGAAGAGGTGGGAGTGGACAGACTTGTCTTGTTTTTGATTTACAGGAAAAGCCTCCAGCCTTTCATCATTCAGTATGATATAAGCTATAGTTTTTTGTAGATGTCTTTTAACAAATTGAGTATGTTCCCTTCTATTCTAATTATTTCAGTGTTTTTATCAAAAAGTGGTGTTGGATTTTGTCAAATGTTTTTCCGTCTCAATAAGATGTCCATGTAGTTTTTGCCCATTATTCCATTAATATGATGGACTGTATTAATTGATTCTCAGATGTTAAATAAACTTTACTTTCTTGGTCATGGTATATCCTTTTTATATATCATTGTATTTGGTTTGCTTGTATTTTGTCGAGGATTTTTGAATCTATATTCTAAGACATATTGTCCTGTAACTTTTCTGCATATGATGTCTCTGATTTTGGATTAGAAAAATAATGGCATCACAGAATAAGTTGAATAGTATTCCCTGATCTTCCATTTTTTGGAAAAGTTTGTGAAGAAATGATGTTATTTCTTCTTTAAATGTGTGGTATAATTCACCATAAAGCCATCTGGGCCTTAGATTTTCTCTGTGGATAGTTTTTTTCATTACAAATTACATTTATTTACTTGTCATACGTTTACTCAGATTTTCAATTTCTTCTTGAGTCAGTTTTAGCAGACTCAAGACTCAAGGAGTGTTCCTTCCTAAGAATTTTCCCACTTAATCTAAGTTATCTAATTTGTAGACATACAATTGTTTATTATGTTCCCTTATACTCCTTTTTATTACTGTAAGGTCTGTAGTAATGTACACTTTTTCATTTCTGATTTTAGTAATTTGAGACTTCTCTTTTTTTCTCTTGATCAGTCTAGCTAAAGTTTTGTCAATTTGTTTAACTTTTTAAAGAACTAACTGATAGTCCTGCTTTAGAAAGATTTTTGACAAAGATTTCCACTTAATCTTTTTTTTAAACCAGAACTGAGAAAACTCCTAACGATTCATGCTTGTAGAGAACATTAGGTCTTCCAGAATGAGAATGCCAGTTCTCTTTACTCTCATTACACACCAGAATGATGTATAACCAATCCCTAGTACAACCAGAGGAACACTAATTAAGTTGTTCCTTTTTAAAATTCTAGGAAACTTCCTAATCCAAATAAATAAATGGCATTGAATATAAGCATTTAAGAAAACTCTGAGATTATAATTTGAAACTGCTTTTTAAAGGAAAGGAACAGAGACAAATAGATAATTTTCTCTTATCTTGAGCTTCCTTTTTCCTGTGTTTAGAATACATGCCAATGTCACTCACATTCAGATCCCAGCCTCTTGTCTCAGCTCTGGACTCACTATTTCAGGGAACATTTATTGTGTGTTCTTATTTGCCACCCAGTACTCCCTGCCCTCAAATCAATTACATTTTGCTCTGAATCAAACTTCCAACTTTGGAAACTCCCCTTCTTTGTTCAAAGGCGCTTTAAAAGTAACATATCCCCAATTCTACCCTTGATTTCTCTGTGTCCAAGCCTATCTCCTCACCACCACCACCCCTGCTGCCCTGAACCCAGCCTTCACCATCGCAATAAATAGCACCACCAATCACCAAATTCAAGCCAAAATCCTAGAAGCCATTTTTGATTATTCCCTTTCCCTCGTGACCATCAGAGAATCTTTTCACTTCTGACTCAGATTTATATCTGGAATAGGTCCACTTAACTGCACCTTCACTAGTCCAAATCTCCACCTTCTCTGATGTCTTAACTCTTCCTTCCTCCCTCTCTTGCTCAAAGTCCATTCTGTACTCAGAACCCAGAGTGATCTTTAGTTTGTAAAGAAGAGCATGTCTCTCCTCACCACCCACCCCTCCGCCACCCTCCTATTGTATGTGAAGTTAAATCTAAAGTCTTGTTTGCTAGGTCCTTCTGTTGCCTCTGCAGCTTCATCACGAGTCAGCCCCTTACCTCCTCAATATGATCTGTGCTCACTAGCCTTCTGTAGGCTGTGCACCTTTGTTCAAGGAATGTATGAAGAACTGATCCTTAAGAATTTCTTAGAAATGACTTCTAAAATCTTTGTGATCCAATTACAAAAGCTTAATTTTTATCTCCCCATTAGAGCGATTTTCTGAACCGTATACCCTGAACATCATAAAAACCAATGGCAGAAAATAAATATGAATTTAGGATATATCCCAGAATTGGATTATTCTCAACACCAGAAGATGCAGTTTCAACAAAGGGTGTACCTTCCTGTCCCGAATGCTAGAGCAGTACATCAGATCAAAGACATTTCAGAAATTAAACGTTCTCCCGGTTCCAGAAACAATTAGAGCCAAATCTCTCAACTCCCTCTAGAAATAAAGTCTGCTCTCCACAGGTGGATGGGAAGGGAAGAGAGTGGTCTCTGAAGCAATTTATTGTGCCATCCCCTACTTTCTTTTGATAGTTAAATGCTTTTTCTTCCTAGCGCTTAGACATGACTTAGAAATAAAGATGGAAGAATACGAACCATAACTTCTCTCTTCAAATGATCATAACTGCTGGATAGAAGGTATTTAACAAGCTCCCACTCTAACAAAGCTGCTGTTTTCATGTTTTGCACTAGCTTGATCCTGTACATGATAACATCCTCAAACAGCACGTGCATTAGGCTGTGACAGCTTTCCACTGACCTAAGCCATTACATTAGGAAGATGCCATTAGCAGCTCCCTTTCTTCATCTGTTCTCCCCTCCTCCTTCCCACCAGTAAAAGCTATGCTCAATACTACTATTAAGTTACCCTTAGAAATACGCTCCTCAAAGAAAAATCAATGCACATGTGTTTTAACACTTGTCACAGACAGATCAAACGACCAATCTAACATATATTTTTCCACCCAAAGGTTTACATTTTAAACGAGCTTCTTTGGGTGGCACATTTATGAGCCCACATCTACACTCAGAAAAAGAAAAGCAATGAGAGAGAGTGTGGGCAGGAATACAAATGAGTCTCACTATTACTCCATGCACTTTTTCTGGATGTGTGTGGTCCTCAGTGGTGAACACAGAACAAAATGGTAGGATGGGGTAAAAGTGGCGGCACGTGGTAGGATTAGCTAAAGCCCTAAGCTCAAACGTGCTATGACTCAACTGGTAATACTCACCCCCTAGTCATGAATTTGAACGTGCTTTTCATTATGATCCTTTTCCCCTGTTTAGTCATGACCCACTTTCTACCAGGAGACAAAATGTACAGTTGTTAAGGTACAGGAGCTAAAACCAGGGGAGTGACTCAATAATTTTGAAAATGTATGAATTTTGGCCGTTTATTTAATATATCTGTGTTTCATTTTCTTTGCTTAGAAATAGGGACAATAATATTACCTAACTGAGAGAGCTGCGGTAGGGATTAAACGAGTTTAAGAGGTCAGGCATTCAAAGCAATGCCTTTGCATACAGTAAACCGCCTTAACTACTAACTGTTGTTATTTAGTATGTTTATTAAGAAGAAAAATTACCATTCCTAATAAGGATACTTGCTACAGATTATACAATTAAGTTCCACTTCCAGCCACAGTGGAGTCACTGTATTAGACAAGCACTATGGCTATAAACAGCTATAAAATACATGACACAGCTGTTTTCAGACAATGAAGAACAGGCAGCATAAGACTGCTGAGAGGGCTGAGCGGGAGTGAGTCCCAAAGGCGGCCAGGTTTCTATCTCAAGGCAATTTCCCAAGCTCATTGCATAAAGACAGTGTCACAGCAGAGAACCCTGTTCCTGCTGAGCTGAGGTGGCAGAGATCACAGTTTGGGGCAGCTGGAGATGCTGGGGTCTACAGGGTGGGAAATTGAAAAGGAGCAGATTGTGCAAAGAGGGAGCCTCAGAAGTGTCTCTGGGAGACCCTTACAAGTTTGTGGCTGAGGGGACCCTCCAGTGAGAAAGAGAGCCAGAGGTCTGTGGATAGCAGCTGCAGCAGACTTAAGAATAGAACATGGGTAACACAGGCACTGCTGGGGGAAGAGCAGTGCCCAAGGATTATGGAGTTTGGACCCTGCCAGAATAATTAGCACTCCTTAATACACCAGGCTCCAGCCAAGACAGCAAAAGGTTGCCCTGAGGAGTAGTGACCACATATACATGACCAACCCTCAGCCCTTTCAGCAAAGCCTAAAATGAAGCCCTAGCGAGGTCCAAAGTGGACTCAGAGTTTGGAGGTTGAGTCTTGGCAAATTATATCAGTGTGATCATCCAGTGAATGAACTGCCTGCCAAAACAAGAATTAATAGTCTTCAGAGCAAGGTTACAGAATCCAGAGACTCTACAGTGTATTAGCCATTATTCCAATGTTAAATCAATAGGCATTAAAAAGCAGGAAAAAAAAGTGATCTATACTTAAGAATAAAAAACAAAAAAAAACTGAATTCAAGATACCCAGATGTTGGGCTCATCAGCCATATTTAAAGCAGCTCTTATAAATATATTCACAGAATTAAACAAAATGTGTTCACAAAATTATAGGAAAACATGGTCTAAATGAGTAAGCAGACAGGGAATCTCAATGTACAAATGGAACCATTAAAAAAAAAAGAACAAAATGGATATTCTAGCACTAAAAAGTTACCACCAAAATGAAAGACTCACTGGATGGACTCAATACCAGATTCCAGATGGCAAGCAAGTCAGTGAATCGTTGGTCTGATAAATAGAAATTATCTAATTTTAAGAACAGAAATTTAAAAATACGTATTAATAAAAGTAAATAGAGCTTCTGGGACACAGAGAACACTGTTAAATAGGCTAATTTATGTGTAATCAGTGTCCCAAAAAACAAGACAGTGATAGTGGGCAAATGTTTGAAAATATCATGGCAGAGAACTTCTCAAAATGTATTTTAAAATCCCTGCCAATATATAGATTCAAGAAGTACAGCAAGCATCAAAAAGGACAAATATAAAAGCAACCACACTAGACAGATCATAGTCAAACTGTTGAAAACCAAAATAAATAAATAAACAAATAAATAAATTAATTAATTAATTAATAAAAACACTGAATAAAAATACTCTGACTTATCAGAAAACTAGTGTGTGGAAGACAGTGGCACAAACTCTCCAAGTCGCTAAACAGAAGGGAAACGTCTACCCAGAATCCCATGTCTAGAGAACAGTCCACAAGCTAGAGTGAATAAGACCTTTTCTATAAATGAAAACTCAAAAAATTTGTTGCCAGAAGACTTGCCCTACAATAAGTGTTAGAAGATATTTTTCAATTCAAAGGACCAGAAAGGACAAATGTGTAAGCAGACATAAAGGACTACGTTTGCTTACTTCTCATAATGTGCTTTCAAAACCACCAAATGTTTAAAGTAAAAGAAGAACAATAATAAATAATAACAAAAAGAGTTATAGCTAAGAAGTTAATAGAAGAAATAAACTGAAATTCTAAAAGTACTGAATTAACATAAAAGAAGGCTTAGAAAGAAAAAAATAGCAAACAAAACAAAACAGAATGTACAAATGAAAAACAAATAGCAGAAGGGTAGACTTAAGTTGAACCCCAACAATAATTACAGCAAATATAAATGGATTAAAAAATCTCAATTATAAGGCAGAGATTATCAGAATGACTAGAAAAGCAAAGCCAATTATAAGGTATCTACAAAATATGCATTTTTAAATAGAAAGATATAGACAAGTTGAAAGTAAGTGGATGAAGAAGAGATGCCATGCAGAAACAAGCATAAGAAGGCTGGTGTGGCTCTATCACTGTTGTACAAATAGACATCAGAAAAAAACTATGTTACAAGAAATCATGAGACATATTATATGATAAAAAAGAGCAACTTGGGCTTCCCTGGTGGCGCAGTGGTTGAGAGTCCACCTGCCGACGCAGGGGACATGGGTTCATGCCCAGGTCCGGGAAGATCCCACATGCCGCAGAGCAGCTGGGCCCGTGAGCCATGGCCACTGAGCCTGTGCGTCCGGAGCCTGTGTTCTGCAACGGGAGAGGCCACAACAGTGAGAGGCCTGCGTACCGAAAAAAAAAAAAAGAGCAACTTGCCTGGGGGGCACCCCAACTGTCAATAGGAATTCATCCAGTACCAGAGTATTTAAATACATAAAGGAAAAACTGAGAAAATTGAAAGGGAGAAATGAACAAATGCACAACCAAAATTGAATGTTTTAATTCTACTCACTTGGTAATCACTACAAAAGAGTAGGCAAAAATGAGGAAGGAAATGGAGTATAAAGGACAAGCAACTCGACGTAATTGACGTTTACAAACACTACACCCAACAGCAGCAGAATATGCTTTCTTTTCAAGTGTCTGTGGCATGTTCACCAAATAGACCATCTTCTTGGCCATAAAATAAGTCTGAATAAATTCCAAAGCCTCAGTGGGAACTTTAGTACAGTAACAAGCCAAATGAAGTTCTCTACCTAAGGACGTTCACAACTCAGAGAAGGTAGACAGACGTCTACAGAGACGTTTACAAGAAGGTGAGATGCTTCTCACAAGAAGGCGAGTCATGCTCTGACTCTAGCGGGATGAGGTGCTATAATGGCACCGTGGGCGCGTGGATGAGGAATCCCTCCTTGCTGTCTGGACGTGAAATGTGAGTGGGCATTCAGCAGGCCAAGAGGAAAGACATTTGAAAAGACCAATAAACATACACAGAAATAAACAAATACAATGGAGATGACCAAGAACGGTGATGGGATCATGACACATGAGGTAAAACTGGAGACTGGATCCAGAAGGTTACCACTTTCTTTTTTCAAGGAATTTTAATGATAAGTTTTTGATCTTACGATCCCTATTTCGGTAAAACCCAAGCAACAACGTATGCACTTCACTAGTCAGTAAAAACCAGACAGGACGGTGAATGGCATGATCGTCTTCTTTTCTTACTTTGTTCTCTGTTTCAACACACTTGCTGCTGAATAATTATTGAAACAGATTTGAAGCAATTTGAGAGGCACAGAATTTCTCTTGGCAAAGCACACAGAAACACAGAGCCGAAAGGAACTCTCCTAACACCCACTAACATGTCATTGATTATCCTATTAATATGCTTTCCATCCCGCATTGAGAAGGTCTCTGAGTGATGCCAGGGCCTCTGGCCAAACCAGGGTACTGAGCTGTCCGAAGTGCACACTTTCAGTTATGAATATAATTCAGCTGCCAATACCTCGTTCTTCTAGAAGTCCAAGGAGAAAAGTCTCTCTTTGCCCGCGCCATCAACTGGTAGCCTCGGGAAGGCCACACCAGAAGAAGCTCTCCAGAGAGCTGAAAGAGGAAGTGGTACTCACTCTTGGGATTTCAAAGGAAACACAGAAGAAGCAAAAATGAGTGCTGAAATGATTTTAGTCAATAATGTTAACCATTTTCTTGACTAAACTATTCACTGAAGCTAAGAAGCCACAAAAGCATGCGTGTGAAGGGACCCGGTAACCCAGCACTAGTCACCTACTCCAACCTCACAGTCCAGGGATGACTTAGGAACCTCATGTGGACAAAGCAGGTACCTGCAATAATTAACACTTAAGTCATATTCACTGTGTGCCGGGCACTGCCCTAAATGCTTTACCAGGATTATTTCATTTAAGTTCGTGTGAGCTTATTCCTGTTTTTTTTTTTTTTTTTTTCAGTTTTCCTTGCTACAGATTGTAAATCTTAACAACATTTTAATATTATGTTCCTAAATGTTCCCTAGGGTTAATACACTGATAGCCCATTTATTTGAAATGTCATCTTAAAAAATAAAAACTTTAATTAAAGAAAATGCCATCTCTGGGTATCTGTTTATGATTTATAGTTCAATTCTACGAAAACTGGTCTCTGAGTGGTGTAAATTCGTCCCCACTTAATGCACACTGATTCCGGCCAAGAAGCCAGTTCTTCAAGTGCTGAGTTCCTTCAGCTCTGGTAGCAGGTACACAGCCCTCACCTCCATTTTCTCAGATGGGCTTCTGAAGGCCATTCCTTTGTGTGGGCTGCCCGACGTGAAGGAAGAGAAATCAGGAAATCATGGAAGGACAATGGCATGTCAGACCTCAAGAATGGTTTTGCCCTGGGAACCCTTTCTGTTAGATATTCAGAATTCCTGCTCCCAGGAAACCTGGCCCAGGTGGATCCAGGTGTGGAAAGAAAGGAAGGGCTCTAGCAATGGAGATTTCTGAACACCAGCAGGTCTGGACTCAGGTCGGAAGAAAAGACCAGAGAGCAACGTTGAATGGAGAACTGGGTGGCTGGACTTTCAGAATGTCTGCCCCTGGTACCTCAAATGCATAGCATCTGGTGATGGAGGGCCACCCTTCCTAGGGGTTCACTCTGTACAGCCAGTTATCCATCTCAGCAAGCCAGATCCTTAACCTCCGTTGGGTAGATTTCTTTCTTGTTTATAAAGACCTTGAATGGGGAGGGAATTATGTAGCTTACTTGGGAATTCAGTCCAGCAATTAAAAATCTTCAGAGTACTTCCTGGAACCTCAACTGATCGATTTGGCATCAGTGGGAAGGGATTCCACAGCAACATCTGGCACGGTTTTAGGTACCCCCAAGAGTTGTGTACTAACTACCTGCCGACTCTTTGAACGAGGTTTAGTATCTTGTAACAACCCCCCAAATATTAATTAGGCAATCAGACTGCTCCCAGCTGTAATCTAAATGCATTTCCTCTGTAGTTTGGGAAACGGAGAATGTGGTCATTATTCTATTAAAATCCTACCCAGACACAATGACAATTATTACATTTTCTTCCTCCTGTTTTCAACACCTAGGAACTTCAGGTCTTTTCACCTCTCCTTAGACTTGCTATTCACAGAACTGCAGGTTCAGAAGGGACTTCACAATATAAACCAATCAGTAATTCTTTCCAGCGCTGATCTAGACCCCCTCAGACTTTCTCCCACTCTGTGCCATCCATCCCATCCACATGCAGTTTTCTAGAAAAGCCTGATTGGGCCCCTGGAGAGTGTGAGGGAAAAAAACAGGGTGGTTATTTTGACTTAAAGATCTTCCCTGGACATGTCAACACCTCTTTCTTCCAGTTACGGTTTTATGTTTGTTCTTATACGTCTATATTTATAGCTTCATTAGATATTGGAATGAAGACAGAAACGAATCCTGTGCCAGCTAATTAGAGCCCTACATGTTAATGAACTCCCACCACTCCACTGTCTTGGAGTGCCAGCATCCCTACAGGAAATTAATAAGAGCTTTAATGACTCAGTGGCTGGAAAGGTCAGTGCCCACCAAGGGTTCAAACTCAGAGATGGCAGCACAGTCATCTCCTATTTTACAAGCATCACAACAAGAACCCATGGGTTTAAAGAGTAAGACAGTCTATCGACACGCAGGTGGATGAAAGCATCAACCTGGTCACAGGACTAAAGGAACATAATCGCAGAACAATTAGTTGCTGATGCTTATGCAGTGATGCTGCCATCTCGTCTACATTTTGGTTCATTTCTCCAACTTAGATGCACTGGTTTTCAGCAAAGAATACCTGCACTAGAATGGATCCCCAAATTGACCCTAACATTCTTCATTGCTAGCTGTATATCATCTTCACTGGTGGCCCTTTTAACTCAGCCTTATGGATTCGGAATCGTAATAAGTGAAGGGGATTGGGAAGAAGCATATCTGAATTTGTGCCATTCCCCTGAGCGGCCAGGATGGAGGATCCCTGCTCTGCTCCATCCTCCAGCACCCTAGTAGGACAGTCTTTACACTGGCCATTGCAAATTGCAGGTTGGTTTCCTCAGTTTTACTACCTGTGTCTGGGAGGTCAACCTGAGCTGCAGAAGACAAGAAAAGGAATAAGCCATAATACAGATCTGCTGCACTAAATGGTCCTGACCACTGTACAGGCGGAAAAAAGTCCAACCAAAAAATACACCATTCCATTGGCACTCAGAAAATTAACATCACAGAAGCCAGGGAGGGAGGAACTTTTAAAATCAAATTCTGCAGAAAGGGTATGAACTGAAAGCTGAGGAAAGATCATTAGAGCCAGCAGTTAGTGGGTTATTAGAATTGTTCCAGAGTATCATTTCAACAGCATGATGAAGTAGAAAACCAGATGGTCTCCCTCCTTTCCTCTGACTATTAAAAGTAAACCCAAGATTTAGAAGTCAACTAATATTCCACTTCAAGCCAAATTAAATTGCTCACTCCTCAGAACTACAATGATCTTGACTATCTTATCACTCATTCATTTCCTACTCTGTTATTACAAAGATTGTGTTACAGTTATCTTTTTGAGTATAGCTCCCTCACTAACTTAAATTTTTCTTGAGGGCAGTAGTCCATTTTCACTAATACTTTTCTATGTTTCTGTAGCGCTTAATATAGTGATTTGCACATAGTATGTGCTCAAAAAAATGTTTGCTGAAAGCAAGATAGATTCGATCTTCAAGGAAGCTCTATAATTAGAAGTCGCCTGTCAGTTAATAAATGAGACCTCCCTGAAAATACTAAGCTGTTCTATGTAAGATATTAACTCTCAAGTTAATATAAAACTTTTATGAAAATCAATAAAATATTCCCTTTTTGACTCATATTGGTTCTCTTTTTTTATAATTTCATTGCTTTTGGATTTAATTTCTGTGAATTTGATATATGGTTCATTTTAGACAACTGTACATTTTGTTGATGTCTTAAGGAAATATTGGTTCTGACTTTATAGAGTTCAAAGATCATGCCCATCTGTATATTTATTTTTTAAGCCTATAACATACCTAGAAATAATGCGTGAATTCTGAATTACAATTCCATGCTACCATTTCTGAAATCCATTCTTAAGGTGGTAATTAGAACTCTTGAACATATTTTCCCATAGAAAGATTATCAAGAGACTTGATGGATTTACCAGGTGAACCTATAAAAGCTTCTTTAATCCTGCAGAATTATCAGGACCTTGATAGACACTAACCACATGCCATATTAACTTTACTGCATATTATACACTAAAAATCAGACCACCATCGTCGGAAGCCCACACCATCAGTATCACAGTACCTAGTCTGCAGTAGGAGCTCTCCCTCCTCTTCTGGATCCTTATCCTAAACCTCACTCTTATCTGAATCCTGTCTGAATTGGAGGGAACCTCTTTAAAGATTCACTACTATGGGTCCTCAGTATCAAGTCCAGACACCTCAGTATAGAAACTTTTCATGACCTGTTTCTTCTCCAGCTTCATCTCTCACCTTTGAACCCTTCCTTCCAGCAACACTGAACTATTAATACTTACACTTGTTAACTGCCCCCGTTTTCTCTATGGCTTCCCCCCTTTCATTGCTCTCCCCCATCCTACCTTCCCGTGGCTAATTCACATTTGTCCTCAGCTTCGCCTTAAACATAATCGCATTCTGGAAGCCAGCATTCCCTCCCTCCTCGAGGTAGGTACTTGCTTGATGTGAACCAATAACACCCTTTCAAAGAATGTCTCCGCTGTATTGGCATTGCGTCTCTGGTAGTCCCCTCCACAAACTAGACTTTAAACCCGCAAACAAGACTTTAAAACCAGCAAGTTAGCAAGTTTGTCTTCGTCACACTCAAATCCCAGTGTAAGAACCGTTCTGACTACCACGTACCTGTTTAATTGATAATTAATACATGTTAGATAAATGACCACAGTCATTTCCAAGTTCACGGCTTCCTTTGTTCATTCACTCACTCAAAATATTTTTGAATGTTTACTACGCACCAAGTGATGCTAGGCCCCGGAGTGGTGTGTACCAGGCACTGGAGAGTGATGAGTTGGATCCGTTGCCTGCCCTAATAGAGTTTATCATGATGGGAACTTGCTATGGGGGTGTTACGGGAAAATCAGGATTTTAGACTTCAGAATCCAGTGGAATAGAGGATCCTTGTGGCCACAGCTCCACAAGAGGCAAGGATTCTCACTGGAGTGATGCGGAAGGAGCTGAAGACACTGCCTACAAGACCACAGAGTTACGCATATATGTTCCGAACTGAATGGAATGTGCACCTTTAGAAGTGAAAAGGTTATACTTAATCACTGTGAAGTCTTTATTGTAAACTTAAAACAGGCATCGTTCCCCAGGGTGCTCAGTTTCATTTCTTGCCTGATTTTAGTGACTCTCATAAAACCTCTGCTGTAAGCAGAAGCCCTTGACCCAAGCTATCATTACCGTCCAGCTGGACTATAGTAATAGTTTCCTCACTTATCTCTTTGCTTCCAGGTTCACCAAGTTAAATTTATGCCTCATTCTTTCATGAGTCAGTTTTCTAAAACATCCTATCAGATTATGTCTTTCCTTTTGAGGACCCACCAGGATTTTCAAGTCATTCTAGGAGAATACAAGGCTCATCATCTTGACCTCCTGGTTCACTGAGTATCTGCAGGATCCTGTCTTATACTTCAGATGAAAGGGACTCCTTATGAAGTATGTGAGGATGTGAGGAGGGTACACAAACATGGAATCCATCAGAAAAAAAAAATAGATAAGAGATGAAGATTGAAATGTTCCAATGACTCCCTTCACTCTTAAGATCAAGTTCAAAGTCCTTAGCAATGAAATTTAAGGTCCTTTTAAACCCGACTCCTGCCCTTATCTTAGATTCTTTTCCCCCAAATATTTCATGTTTTTTTATGTCTCTCTAAGATTTCACAGGTTGAATAGGGGATGGTTAACAAGAGTGAATATAGGGTCCTCTTTCCAGTAGCTTAGTTGTGAGGAGAATGAGAGAGATGATGGTGGTTAAAGGAAGACACGGAGTTGACAATACACGTTTCTATGTTTCTATGTTGTGACCTAGTTGAGCGTGGATGTCTAGAGGAGGAAAACAATATTTGATGGAATAAAATCCTGGAGGAGAAAGAAATATATGTAAGTAAAGGGATATGTGTTAAATGCTCACCTAAGATGTATGGAAGGGAGACAAGATGGGTACTAGATGCAAATAAAAGAAGGACAGGAAGAAGCAGCTTGAGTTAGGTCACACCTGATGGCCTAATTGTCCACTCTGAGGAGCAGCAAATGAGGTCAGCTGGTAAGAGTATGAAGGGTGGCCAGGGAGTGTGGAATCTGGAGGAAAATGAAAAGGTTTGGGAGAGCTGCACTGTCAAATGAGAGAGATCGGACTAAGGATCCAGAGGGTTTCCAAACATCATGAGAAATCACACAGGATGGTATTGATTCAATCTTCACGGTATTATGACTTAACATGACCACAGACAAGCAGTCTCTCCTAGGTCAGTTCTGCTCTAGAGCAGGGCTTGGCAAACTGTTTACGGAAAGGGCCATAGATAAGTCTTTAGGCTTTGCAGAACATACGGTCTGTGCTGCAAATACTCCATTCTGCCATTTGAAAGCATCCATAGACAATGAGTGTGCATGCATCAACCAAATTTTATTTACAGACACTGAAATATGAATTTCATGTGATTTTCATGTATTATGAAGTATCCTTCTTCTTTTGATTTGTTTTCAATCCTTTACAAATATAAAAAAACATTCTTTACTCATGTGTGATGCAAAAACAGGGAGTGGGCAGGATTTGGCCCACGGGCCACAGATTGCTCACTTTTCTCAGGAATCTGACCAATGATTTTCCTATTCGTTCACACACTTCTACCGTCACAGGTATTTAGTCACTGTGCATTATATCATTTCTCATTCAGTTCTCACGGCTGAACTTTCAAATAAGAGCTACGTGCATTTACCTCCACCTGCAGATAAGACTTCTTATTTACAACAGGAAGAGATACCTGGTGCCTGGTGTTCAGGGAGCAAGGGTACCACTCATAGGAGACGAAGAAAACTAAAAATCACAAAGTGAGTTCGAGAGCCTTGAGAGAGTTTTTGGTCCATTGTGAGACTGCATTAGAGCATTTCCACGACCCAGATAGAACACAGATACACAGCCTGCATTTTCCTTCATCCTCAGCTACAATCTCCTCCCTCCAGAGCCATAGCCCTCGTTTTCAAAATCAGTGGGACTGGGGCAGATCGGTGTAGTGAGTCAACAAATAAAGCAGGAGAGTTTCAGGTCTTTATTGATGTTATAAAAATCATAGGTGAGTAGGGATCTGGCATCAGGAGACTCCGGGATTGGAAAGAAATAGTTTCCCCTCACAAACACATTTCTGTGCTCCTGTTCTCTCCCAATAAAGGGACTAAGACCCTTTAGTTGACCTGCAAACTCACTGAAGATGGGAATAAGCAACAGTGGATGCTGGCTCAGGTGGTATAAGATGTGGGTACCACTGGTAAAGATGATGGATGTTGCCAAATGGTAATTTTCTCTGTGTGGCAGCTATGACTGATCTGTGGCTTGATGCAATGGTCAATCTTAAAGAAAAAAAAATCATGTCATCATACAATGGAAGTTTCAGATGACTGGGGTGGGGGTGGGAGCTGGGCTATTGCTTTGCTTTTGAAGATGACTCACTATAAAAAAATAATGTTTATCTAAAACCCAAATCCACCAAGCCGGTAGAGGCCAGTATATATAATTGTATTAATGGAGAATTCCCAAAGAAACTTACTTTGTCTCTTAATTGGCCCTGAAGTCCTTGGTAGGAAACTGAAGGACTTGGGACCACAGGTGGTATTTTCATCTCTTCCTTCTTTTTGTCTTTAGAAAATAGGATTTGTAGAGCAGACAGCTGGATAGGTAGATGATACTAAAGGAAAATAACATTCGCTTTTTCTGGAAAGATGCCTATGCTCTCACATGGGTGATCTCATGACAAGGGCAGAGAATATCTCATAATTCTCTGAAATACAATAATGAATCTGGCAGGAGACAACTCAGCTTTACCAGGAGGGCTTCGAATTTAAATTTCAGGGGCAAAGGCAGCGGTGAAATTAGATATAACTATATTTTTAGAAGATAAGTGCAATCTAACAAAAAACAAATTGTAAGGAAGGAAGTGCCTAGTAATTATCAGGAGAAAATACTTAACGGCTACTGAAGTCTATATATCAGTGTGAGGAATATTTGTAAAACACAAAAGGAACTTTAAAATTTACTCTAAAGAGTTGAACTAAAATAATTTAAGTATCACCAAGACATGATGAAACAGTGACCATAACATAGCGGTACAAGTGAGGAACTCATCCTAAAGTAACCTCTGAAGAGGTAGAAAGAGGCATTTTATATTAAGAAAGCATCAACTTGAGAACAGCTATTTCATGATTATTGGAGCCCCTTTAGCAGGTTTGGACCATGCTGAGAACTAGGAGAAGAGGGCCAAGGACCCAAACATTAACAGATGAAAACTATGAAAACTCTGAGCCTGGAAAAATACCACCAAAATCAATCTAAAAACATGTATTCTCTGCAAAACTTTCTTTTCATTTCCCATCTTCACCCATGGCTAGATTTAGCATGTTCTCCTGCATTGCTGTTCTATCTTATACATCCAACTAGTACTCTATCTTAACACTCTATTTTGCGATCACTGGTTAAACAGCCATCTCCTTAGCTAGACGGAGTTACATGTCTTATTATTATTTTGTTCCCTTAAACCAATTGTCAAGGACATTTGTAAAAAGTATTCATAAATGTGTATTAGACAAACGGACAGGGAAAGGAACGGACTAAGAAGCAGAGCCCAGCTGGAAATAGGAAAGCACTGATTTGTGCATCAAAATTTTGGGAAACATAAAGCACTGGTGAAATGCCAACAGTAAATACTGCTTGGCTCTCTCCTTTGTTGCTAGAGCAGCCCACAGAATGTGGATGTAGGGAAAGGAGAGTAGGTAAGACAGGACATGAATTTATACATGAAATGGATGCATATAGAGAAAAGAAGTTGGAAATAGTAAGTCATTGGTCAGGTAAGCTGAGGGCTCTAAATTGGGTAAATTGCATATGTGAAGCCCCTTGCATTTTTCCTATGTTTCACGTACATGGTTTTGATGAGCAGTCATATTCAAGAATCATTAAACTAGATGAATAAAAAATGCATAAAACTCCTGTTTCTGTGTACAATATAATAGTCATAATGGACTAATGTTCTTCCTAACATAATTTTAAAAGCTGTATAAATCACAAAAATAACACTTTTAAAGGTAATCAGAGAGCTGCAGACATAAAGACGAGATAAACTCAATTCCAGAAAGGAAAGACCATTCAGGGCTCATCAGCTTCTGTCTCCTTGCTATCCCCACCTGCAACTGGGCTGGAAATTGGGTTTGGTTCAGGCAGAACTTTATGCAAAAAAAAAAGAGACTCAACAAAGCTTTTACCAGTAGTGTAAGGCTGGAATGACAAACTGAAACCTTCAGACACCTGAAATGCATGGCTAGCTTTCACTATGAGATATCTGCTGTGTCCTCGGGCTGCACAGGAGGTTGGGGCACTAACCAAGTGAAATGATGTGCAGTCTTGTGGTGCCCACCAATAAAACATCTCCCTCAAGGTCCTGGATTCATTTTATGGATTTAATTTTCCATTGAGCTTCTCCATCCTTTCATCTGTTTAATCTAATTCTTAAACACGTGTTGGTTGATTTTATGTCAACTCGGCTGGGCCATAATGTGCAGTTATTTGGTCAAACATTCTGGATGTTTCTATGGGGGTGTGTTTTGGATAAGATTAACATTAAAATCAGTGGACTTTGACTAAAGCAGATTGCCCTCCATCATGTAACTGGGCTTCATCCAATCAGCTGAAGGTCAGAATAGAACAAAAAACTCACCTCCCCCAAGCCAGAGGGAACTCTGTGGCTGATGACCTTTGCACTTGAATTGTAATACTGGCTCTTCTCTGAGTATCTAGTCTGCCCGCCCACCCTGCAGATTTTGTACTAGCCAGCCTCCATAATTGTGTGAGCCAATTGATTAAAATGAATCTTTCTCTCTCTCTCTTTCTCTCTTATATATATATATATATATATATATATATATATATATATATATATGATGATACACATCATATTGTTTCTGTTTCTCTGTAAAGCACTGACTGTACACATGTTAATTACAGTTATTTAAAACTACTTGTCTACTAAATCATATATTGGTCTATTTC
Source organism: Aethalodelphis obliquidens (assembly GCF_003676395.1). NCBI lineage: Eukaryota > Metazoa > Chordata > Mammalia > Artiodactyla > Delphinidae > Aethalodelphis > Aethalodelphis obliquidens. The sequence goes on along the minus strand of NW_020838026.1, from coordinate 1,676,770 downwards.
TATTATCTTGTTTTCTCTTTACTATCAGTCATATGTTCTCACCTTTTCACATATCATATATATTATATACAATAGATATATGTATAATGCCAGATATTTTATGCATAACAGAGGATATAGAAAACTTCTCTAGAGGAAAATGACATCTGTAGCCTCCATAGTTCCTTTATGTGTCATGTCAGTTATTCAGTACAAAGTCACTCGAGGCAAGAAAACATGACTGATAATCAATAGAGAAAAGAAGAAGGCATAGAAACGGACCTACAGAGAATACTTATATTGGCACTAGCAAACAAAGAGTTTAATAACTATGGCTAGTAAAGAAAATATAGAAAACTGGATAAAATAGGTGGAAGAATTGAGAATTTTAACAAAGTATTTTGATCTATTAGAAAAACATCACATGGAATTTCTAGGACTGAAAGATACAATATCCAAAATCATTAATACAATAGATGGATTTAATGGTGGTTGGCACAGAATTAGCAAAATAGAATATAGGCCAATAGAAAATATCCAAATTGAAGAACTGATATGAAAGAAGAGTGTTATATAGCATGCTACCATTTGGGCATATAAAAAGAAAGATATAAATTTTTTTCTAGGACTAAAATATCCCTGTTAATACACACCAGACCAAAAACTAGGAACATAGATTGTCTCCAGGAACTAGGTTGCTGAAAGACAGAGGTGGGAGACAGTCGTTTCACTATTTTCACTGTGTTCCTTTTGAACTTTTACTCTACTGTCTATTGAAGTAAAATGCAACTATAAGGTAAAAGTAATAAACAAACAAAAAAAGGTGATGTACTTTGTTAGAGGAGGGAAAGGGCCCTTAAGAAAATTAAGGAGGACAGGATAATGAAAACGTTAGGAGAGAAAACAAAAGTGGTAGTTTTGTGGATGAAGACTAATGTCACCCACACTGACACAGCCTGTGTATGATATTTTGCTAAAACAAGTTGACAAACTGGCGCTGGTTCATTCATTCAACCATTAACTCAACAAATATTTACTAGGTGCCTATCGTGTGCCAGACACTATCTGAAACACCTAAAAGACAGAGGTGAAAAAGATGAGCAGGTCCCTGACCCCCAGAAGAGAAACAGGCATTAAAAAGGCCATTATAAGCATGACAGGTATTTAAAGAGCGAGACAGAGAAAGAGAGATGTACTGTATTAGGGAGTGTTAGAAACAGTACAGACATGTACCTGCAGCTTGGCCATACTAAAACAGGCCCATATGGTACATTTCAGATTAATCTTGAAAATTTTTTATCTCTTAGAAGAAAGAAAAATAATGAGAAAGTTATATTTGGATAAAACGAAGTTATTAAGTGATTTAGAGAACAGAGACTTTCCCACTCTACTTATTTATGACATTCCCAGAATAATAGGGCAGTGTAGGCACAAAATCAACATTTGTAGAATAATGTAATCGATAAGAATGCTTTAAAATATGCATTTGAAAAAAAATTCTGAAACTTTCATTACAAATGTACATTCCACCTATTTATGTGTTGAGTAGGCTTTTGGATATGCAACATGTAATTTGATGTTAGTCATAAGGCTGTTTCTTGTAGAAAAAAATACTTAGGAATTAATTAAATGAAATACAGTACAGCATATGGTGAACTACCCATTGCAAATTACTTGGTAGAAGAATACTTAAATGACCTCCAAATATATATGATCTAAAAAGTGAGTAAACTGATTACAAACAGTTGTACATGATAGTCTCCATTTTTGCTAAGAAGACACAATATATGTATGTTTGTAATTAAGATATCAGAGATTAGTTCGAGTCATGGGATGAATGAGTTGTACTTTTCTTCTTTTAATTATCTATACTTTCCTCAAGAAATATAATAAGGGACATCATCATGAGTTATGTTAAATGTATTTTAATTTCCAAATAACCGACCAAACAACTTACATAACATAGCATGTTTGTAACTGCAGCCTCTGCTGTGCTGTTCATAATGGTCTAGAGGAAGAACAGGGTCCAACTTCCTTTAATGCCCTTTGTTAACCCACAGCCTGCGGAGTGTGGGGATTATTCTTTTTTTTTTTTTTTTTTTTTTGCGGTACGCGGGCGTCTCACTGTTGTGGCCTCTCCCGTTGCGGAGCACAGGCTCCAGACGCGCAGGCTCAGCGGCCATGGCTCACGGGCCCGCGCGGCATGTGGGATCTTCCCGGACCAGGGCATGAACCCACGTCCCCTGCACCGCCAGGCGGACTCTCAACCACTGCGCCACCAGGGAAGCCCAATGTGGGGATTATTCTGAATGCTTACACTCCTCTTCTCATTCCAGGGATATCCCTGCTGGCCTCCCCACCTATGGAAATATTAGGGGGTCTTACACATAGCCTGCACACAGTAAAACCTGAATAAATAGATGAATCAAACAAAGGAAGAAATAAGGAAAAGGAAGTGTGGAGTATGAATTTCCTTCCTGCTGTCTTGAGTTCTCAGGGGCCAATAATAGGCAGGACCATTAACCTCTAGATAGCGAGGACCCTGCTTTCACATGCAAGTTCTGTACTACCTTCCTTGTCATCATTGCCGTGAACCACAAAAGTGAGAGCAGAAGCAAAGCATTTCTTATTCCACTTACGGATATTTGAGGTTGAATCTAATCAGGTCATCCAGTGTCTTACAAATACCTAGCCAGACATTTAAGCTCCTACTTCAAGGAAGCAAAAGACTTAAAAAATGAGAGATAGAGAGATGATAGATAGTTGTTAGATTAGATAGATAGATAAATAGATAGATGATAAATTTTAGATGGTAGATAGGTAGATAGATACTGTAGATAGATGATAGAGCGATAGATGATAGATGTTAGATATTTAGACAGACAGGTAGATGAATAGATGATCAAAAGATAGATAGATAGACAGATAGATAGATAGATATGTACATACATACATAGGGTCTGGTTTGAGAACATGCTGATCAGTGTTGCACTCTCCTTTGCCCTACACTAATTCACTGGGATGAGTTCCTTGGAAACCAGGGAGTTTAATGGGATATGGCAGGGTGGGGATGGGGCAGGGTTCCAGAAACTCTGCTGAACTCACTATATACATCTAAATAGTTAAAGTTCTATCTCAGACCAGTTGGTGAAAGGAGGTGAGGCTAACAATAGGCCAGTTAAAGCTTTCCCCAAATTATAAAGAGCTCCCTTTTGGCCTGTCCTTGCCTTACCAGGACATTCACAATCTGTAGCCGGTGAGCTCTTTCCCCTCCTCTCTTCCCCCGACCTGTCCTTCTGAGCGGGTCCTATTACAGATACTTAGCACGTATGTTCAGCCCAGACCTTTTAGGCTTCTGGACCAAACAGCATTAAACATTGAATAGAAAAGCCTACACTAATCAAATCAATCAACTTTCAGGTCACTTAAACTTATTGTGAGCCACGAGCCCCTGGATACTGGGATGACCCAGCTGCATGGGCTAGAAAGGGGTCAGGGCTGCTGCTTCGCACTGCTCTTTTGCCCAAGCTGACATGCAAACCCATCAGGGTCACAGGTAGGTGCTTCACATGCATTTTTCAGGGCAAGTGTCCTGTTCCAGTGATTTCTAGTGGCATCTAGACCGTTAGCATAACACAGGGGCTGGTGGGGGGCCCTGGAGTCGCTTCTCTCCTCCCCTGGGAGGAGATGCAGACATCCCTCAGCACCCAGTAAGGCAGAGCAGAGGCCCCTGCTCTGCCTCGATGTCGGTTCTGGAAGAGGATCTGCTCCCAAGTGCCAGACAGAGCAAGGCCTTTGGACAGCGACAGGCAAGAACAGCCGATTTAACGTGCTCTGATTCCCTCCTGTAAAGACGGGGAAATTATCTGCCTGCCTCGAATATCTTCATTAAAAATGCATTTAAGCTGTGAAGTTCTACGAAGGAGAGACCTGTAATACATGGAAGATTAGCCCCAGACTGCTGATTGGCCTGTTTTACATCATTATGGTAATTAAGCTCGCGAGTCTGTTGTGCTGACTTCAACACTTTCCTCCCTTTGCCTTTGTCTCCAATTCAAGGTATTTCCCTCTCTTTCCGTCTTACAACCTTGCAGCCTTCTTCCAATCCTCCCCTTCCCTCACCCCCATCTCCAAGCATCTCCTCAGAGCCTGGCTGGTCCAGCCTCATGCATATGCATCTGACTTCAGCCTGATTCAACTTCTCATGGCTTCTCTGCCAACTTCGTCCTGACTCTGCGCAGAGGAAAGGGAAGAAATTAATGGTAATTACAAGGTGTGAGTGGGTATTACAGCTCTCTATCTGATTGTCAGTGAAACCAAATAAAAATGGACCATAATCAGCCAATTATTAGAATGCAGAGTAAACAAACAAAGACTTATCTCTCTTTTTTTTTTTTTTTTTTTTTGCGGTACCCGGGCCTCTCACCGCCGTGGCCTCTCCCGTTGCGGAGCACAGGCTCCGGACGCGCAGGCTCAGCGGCCATGGCTCACGGGCCCAGCTGCTCCGCGGCATGTGGGATCCTCCCGGACCGGGGCACGAACCTGCATCCCCTGCATCGGCAGGTGGACTCTCAACCACTGCACCACCAGGGAAGCCCCGAAGACTTATCTCTTATTCACCTTTTCTTGCTTACTTTCCATCCTCAGGCCAAAGCCTGGCTCAGGGAGGGATCAGAGACCCCAGGACAGTATTTTGCACAGCCCCCTGGGACTCCACTGGCCCTGCACTGCACAGATGGTGGGCAGGGCGTGGGAGGTCTGGAGAGCCAGTTCACAGCTGCACAGCCCCGAGGACCCCTCGGCCTTCCAGGGTCTCAGGGATCACCCCCACCCTCACCCCTGCCACCTGCCGGAGTCACGGGTATCCCTAAATTTCCCCACTGGATGAAGAGGTTCCATATTTCTTCCTGCCTTTTGTAAATACCTTGGACAGTTTCTTGCAATGGATGGGAACTCTGCTCTCAGGGACACCAAGCAGATCTGGGACATTCCCCTGAGAAATCAGGACTCTCCGAGGCAGCGGATGGATTACAAGGAGAAACCAGAGAAAGGCTTTTCATCTGTGACAGAGAGACCGGGTGTGTGTCTGTGCAGGATGCCCGGTGCAAAAGCAGTTCCTAGGGCCCAGCCGGCCGCCTCCCATTTCCTGATGACCCCTGGTTCCAGATCACTGCTGGCAGAGTGAAACACACAACAACCAGACCCAAGCCCTTCTCTTCCCCTAATGCCAATTTGTGGTACACAGCTGAGATTTTTAATAATAGAAAAGCACTACATATGTGTGTTCCCATCTATGTGCAAGCCTCACCCGTCAGCAGCTTCGCTGTGCTCTAGGATGCAGCAGGGAGAGGCAGGGCACACCTCTGTCCCTGAGGAGACCGTTTCTACCCTGCCTGTCCACGTTCCCTGTCAGGGGACTTTCTGTAGCTCAGTTCACTTCTCCAAGTCTCAATCACCTCATTTGTAAATGAAGACTGTAACGGTCTCCATCTCATGAATTTGAAAGGATTATATGAAATAATGCACGCCAACTGCACCTAGTGAATATTCATTATCATTGTACCACGATGTATATAAGTTGTCGGCTTTTAATCTCTGAATGTATTTCTTCATAGATGATACACCTTGCCAATGATCTTGAGAGAATGTCATATCTTATTTTTAGGACTCTGATGGGCACCCAGCTCTGCCGGGTCATCCTTCTCCATTTCTCCAGTCTGTTTGCTCATTTGCTCACTCAGTCTCCACACCATCTTTCTTCCTGGGTTCCTCAAACCTTCACACCTCCACGCACCCTGCCATCCCTCCCCTCCCAACAGACCCTCAACTTCAGAAGCTAATGAGAACACAGGAACACTGGCATGGGGACAAACCTTTTCTTCCCTTCAGCATATTTAAGAAACTCTGAACACCTGTCCCCAAGCTCTCTCCCCTCTACTTCTCGAAAGGGACATCGTGTCTCAGCCACTCTCAGTGGCCGACCCCTTCTTCCGAGATTCCTAGAATCTAGATGCCCTAGGTTCCAAACCCCTTGCCTGGTGTTCAAGGTCTTCATGACATGGTCTCTGCCACTCTACTGCATCATCCATGTGCTTCTCTCCTGGGTCGTCCCTGTCAGCATCCAAACACTACCTAGGATGTCTCACCTTACAAAGAAGCCAACAGAAGAGACAGAGGCTCTCTACTTACCTCTCAGCTCTCTCCTTGACCACCTCAGTTCTTTGCCCTGTCACAGAGGGATGTTATACACTCCCAGCCTTCACTTGCTCTCAGTTCATTTTCTCCTGAACACACCCCATCAGGCTCTCTTTACCATTCCTCTGAAATTGCCCTTTGAGGTCTCAGATGACCTCCACATTGTTGAAACTGGTCCACGATGGGTTAGTAGCTTCCCACACAGACAACCACTGTCTTCTTGAAAAACGCCCTGTGTTTCCTGTGACACTGGCTTCTGCCTCATTCACTGTTCCTACCCTGTGTCGTCCTGTTGGATACGACCTGGAGAGTCTTAGGATTAAGTCTTCATGTTCCTCTCTACTTGCACCCTTCCCTCCTTGAGCTCATCAGTACTCTTAGTGGACATTCTGTATGCGGGAGACCCCCAACTTAAATCTTGGCCGGGATGCTGACCACTTCCTGGACCTCCCCCATTTGATATCTAATAGCAATCACCAGTTCTAGCTAAAGACGTGCTCTCTGTACCATCACCCACCTTCCTCCAAGAATAACTAGTCTTCTTTCTCTGGCTTTCACTTTCTCTTCTGAACACAACTACCGTTCATGTAGCTGTTCTAGATAAAAACCCAATCATCACCCTTGATTGCTCTCTCTATTTTTTTTCACATCCAACCCATCGGCTGCCTCTGTCCATTCTGGCTCCAACATATATCTAGCGTCTGCCCACTTTCTCCATCCCCTCTGCCCTCCTTCCCAGGCCAAGTCACTCTCAGGTCTTCCCTGGACACTGTAAAGGGACCACCAGCCTCACTGCTTCTACTCACCTCTGAACATACATTCCCTACCCAGCAGCCTCCTTTCTAATCTGAAAATCAGAGAGCACCTGCCTTCAACACATCTACCAATGGCTTTAAACCTCAACTGGGGAAAAAAATCAATCACATTTCTATGTTTCCCGAGCCTCCCTCTGGAGCCCCCTGCTCACTGTGCTGCCATCACGCTGGCCCAGGTGGTCCCATCCGTCTAAAGCTGGTGTACTTTCTCAGCCCTGTATCGGGAAGGCTTCTCCTGCAGACCTTTGCGCAGGAGGATGCTCTGTCCTCCAGGTCCAAGGTCAGAGAGGGCTCCTCAGATATGTCATCCAGAGACACAGCTCACCCCACCCCCTCAGGCTCTACCACGTTGCTATTGTTTCCAGTCTTTGCTGCCTTTATCATTATTTGATTTCTCCTCTTATTTATACACTTGGTTATTATCTGTCTCCCCCTATTAGACCCTGAGCCCCATAACAGTAGCCACCAGCCTGTTCCATCTATCTCCACAACCCCAACAATTTTAAAAGTACCTGGTGTACAGTCTAATTTAAGACATAGTGATTTATTTAATGAATGAATAAGCTGCTTAGAGTCTACCACTAGGACTATAATGGGCCTCTAGATACCCTGAAATCTAAGGATGCCTGTAACCCAACCTCAACAGTGCCCTTCCTGCGTACCTTCAGGAGCAGCTCCTTCTTCCTTCTCCCCCATCAATGCTCCCACTCATGACCAGCACAGACCTGGATTTAAATCCCACGTCCTCCACCTGATGGGTATCATTGGACAAGTTTACACCCGTGTAACGCCTCCACTTTCTCCACAGTAAAATGAGATAAGAGCTCCTACTTGGAAAAACTACGTGAAGGTTAATGAGATAAAGTTCCTAGAATGACCAGGCTTTGCTCTCAGTAAATGGTCATTCCTTTCCTCTGCCCTCAGTGTACATGAGTTCGACTTGCCCCCGGGAAAGGGGGTTGGAAAAAACGAGTCTAATTAAATTAATTTACACCAATGTGTGAATGACGCTTAGCCCTTCAGCCATTCCAGAGGAAGCTTATTAACCTAAATGCATTACTAATTGGTAGAATCTCTGTTAGTTTAATAGAGTGAAGGGAACAGTTCAGGCAGACAAGGCATATACCTTTGGGCTAGGATGGTGGGCCAGCAGACGGGATACACCTCTGGGCCAAGGGGGTCTCCTCCCACGGACTGTTCATCCTTTTCATGTTATTTTTTCTCCTCTTCGTCCATAATGAACCTACCACCTCCTGGAGCACTCAGGTTTTTTATTTGTTGGTTTTATTCTTAGAGTATTTTTTCATCCTCTCCGAAAGGAAGTTTCTACAAATGCCCAGAGATGTGGCTGTCGTGTGTCTGGAGCAGCTCCATGGGGTGTAAACCTGTCTCCTTCTGGGAACGGTAGGTGTGGATGTAGGTGATAGATGAGCAATTAGATGCACAGGTGTGCTTTCCATGTGCCTGCAGACACTTAAATATGCGTGATTGTCTGTCACACCGTCAGCCAACCGTCCGAAATTTCAATACAAGCAAGCTCTTTCGGGCCTGGAAACTATGAAAAATGCATTTGAAAGAGCAAGTTTTTGATGACAATTGTCATTAACAACTTTATTTTTGAACACATTTCACAGTGCATTTCATGCAGAGAAGGGTTTCTAATCTTCTGAAATTCCAGTCTGCCAGGCTGAGTGGAGAGGTGACACTTCCCTTTGAACACAGGTAGCGAAGGAAGCCCCAGAGAATGGCAACCGCAGAGGGAAAATGCGGACTTGGGGGAGAACACAAGAGGCATCTGTGTTTGCCTTCACAGACATGACAAACACCCACGCGACCTTTGTCCCATGATTATTGCAAAGAGCAGAAAAGGCTGGTTTATAAAGCATGGCCAGAGCATTTCCCCAAATGGTCTCAGTTGTTTTAATTATCAATTGTCCGTTTGTCTGGTAAGAAGATATTTCTCTTAACTTACCCCTTACTGCATTATACCCACAGAACTTATCTTACTCAGGCCTCATTGCTCTGAGTCCTGGTTATAGATAAGAAGGTTGGTAGCCATAGGAAAGGTGGTATTTGTGGTTACTCTCTCTCTAATAAGAGGTAGGGTGAGGCAAGATTCCCTTGTATGAACACACACAAAGAGGACTTATCTGAATACTTTCAGTAACAGTAAATAGCCTATACCAGGAATCACCATGCTTGAAGCGGAGCTTCTAAGGAGAGATGGAGGCCAGAGAAGAAAGACGTGAGGAACAAACCGGTAAGTCTCCAGGTATTGACCTGTTCAGCATCAGATTCATCTCAACATTTTGTAACTTAAGTTAATAAAAAAATTTCTTCTTGTTCCACTTTTATTTCCTTTTTAAGGATGGAAAATTACTTTTGAAAGTTCCACGGACCACCCAGAGAATAAGACAAGCCACACAGAGGGGTAGAAAACATCCGCCAAAGACACATCTGATAAAGTGCCGCTTCCCAAACTACAAAAACAACTCTGAAAACTCAACAATGAGAAATCAACAACCCAATTAAAAATGGGCAAAAGATCAGACAGCTCATCAAATATGACATACAGATGGCAAATAAGGATATGAAAAGATGTTCAACATCATTTCTCATTAGGGGATTGCAAATTAAGACGACGAGATAACACTGCATACCTATTACAATCGCTAAAACCTGGAACGCTGACAGCACTAAATACTGACAGGGACATGGGGCAACAGAAGCTCTGATTCATTGCTGGTGGGAATGCAAAACGGTACAGCCGCTCTGGAAGACAGTTTGGCTGTCTCGCACAAAACTAAGCTTATTCTTTCTATACGATCTGGTACTTGGGTACTTGCCCAAATGAGTTGAAAAGTTATGTGCACACAAAAACCTGCACACAATGTTTATATCAGCTTTATTCATAATTGCCAAAACTTGGAGGCAATCAAATGTTCTTCAATAGCTGATTGGATAAATAACTTGTATATCCATAAAACGGCATATTATTCAGTGCTAAAAAGAAATGAGCCATCAAGCCTCATCTGAAAAGGCTACATTGCTGTACAATTTCAACTGTAACACATTCCGGAAAAGGCAAAATTACGGAGACAGTAAAAAGATCAGTGGTTGCCAGGGGACGGGGGAGGGAAGGGTGAGTGGGTGGGGCACAGAGGATTTTTAGGGCAGGGAAACTATGCTGTGCGCTTCTATAATTGTGGACATACACCATTATTCATTTGTTAAAATCCATGGAATGTACAATACAGAGCATGAACCTTACTGTAAACCGTGGACTTTGGTTACTAATGATGTGTCGACATAGGTAAACCTAAAACTGCTCTAAAATATAATGTCTATTAATTAAAAAAAGTTCTATGAACAAGAAACTAAAATTATTTTATTGTTTACCAAGAGAAGAAAAAGTAAAATTTCTCTACGGTGTACCAGTTTTTCCTCATGTCATGCGCAAATGGGAAACTTTAGACATAATATCTAGGCTGGGAAAAACTCTGTCTTGCCCCAAAGAAAGCTAGTGTTAAGTTTGACGTTATCTAGAATATCTGACTATTTATTACCGATAGAGTGCTGAATTCCCTAACAAATGACTAAGTAGGCAGGAAATTCTGGACAGAGAACCAGATTTCAGTGGCTGGCCATATGCTGGACCCCTGGCCAGACGCGGAATGGAGCAGGTGGCCTTGCCGCCATCAAACTACCCTGACGAGAGCGCCCTCCTTTAAAGACAGGGAAACAGAGGCACTGGGAGTTCAAATAACTTTCCCAACATCATAGCAAGGAACTGGAATGACTGACATTCAAAATCCAGATTAATCCCACTTTGAAACTTAATTACTTTCATCAGAAGGTTTTAGTTAGGACATTATTTGTTCTGGTTTCCAAATAATTAGGTCAAGCTAAACCTGTTCCTGCTAGCCTAAGTATAATTTGACATTTCCGGAGGGGTAGCATTAGCCCCAAAGGGTGATTACACTGAGCTACACAGATGGAAATTTGGTTTAAAAATAATAGCAGCTGGAAACTATTACCTATAGGATGGATAAACAACAAGGTCCTCCTGTATAGCACAGGGAACTCTGTTCAACATCCTGAAATAAACCAGAATGGAAAAGAATATAAAAAGGAATATATATATATTATATATATATATAATATATATGTATAACTGAGTCACTTTGCTGTACAGCAGAAATTCACACAACATTGTAAAGCAACTATACTTCAATAAAAAAAAGTAATAGCAGCTGGTCTACACTGGCTGTTTCTCATGCGCTACATGCCTTATATGAATTAGCTCATCTAACCCTTACTGGGACCCTCTGAGGTAGATAGGACTGTTATCTCTATTTGGCAGGTAAGGAAACTGACGCAAAAAGAGGATCACTTAACAAAGTGTATGTATCTAGTAAGGGTTAGAAAGCATATTTGTAAAGTCCAATGACGGGGTAGAATGTGTAGTAAACGGCGGCTTTGATTATGAATAAATGAGTGAATATTACTGAATGCATCAGTGAACGAATGATGGGAAAGTGGGACAGGCCCCGAGAAAAGCACGAGGCTGGAAACTCACATACAAAAGAGCTACCCTGTGCAGGTCGTATTTGAGGAAGCCCTCTGCTCTCCCCTGTTGACTAGTTTTCCTAAGGAGAGGCAAAAAGATCAGAGGTATGACAGCATCGGACCCTGCCTCTCACCTGCTGTCCAGTGACGGTCAACGTTCAGAGCCTTACCGCTCAGCCCTCATGACATGCTTCACATCTGCCTGGTAGAGACCTTCCTGCCCGGTATCAGGGCTCACAAACTTCATTGTTCTCATGTATGTCTCACAAATGCTCGCAATCCCTGCATTCTGGGTCCCTGCCGGTCTACATCTGTTAACATTAACTATATACCGATAATATACATTTAAAATTAAGTATAATATTAACTGTGTATTGATAATCCAGACTTCAGTCCAGGGAATATAGGTAGAGAAATAAAACACCCTCTATTAACATTTAAAAGGGCATAATGATTCTGGAGATGTCAGGGTGTGTGTAACCCTCTGGTCTGAAATAGCAGAAGAGAAGGTATTAAATGCCTTTTTTCCCAATCCGCACTATTTTCATATGCGTACGTTGCATTTATACTGGCTCACGCGCTGATCTTCCTCTTTATTCACTAATTTAGCCTGTGTAATGCTTTCCGTCAATTGCCTGTGAGGCAACTGCACATCTGGTGTTCCTTCCAATTACGGCAGGGCTGGCCTGAGCTTCAGAAACCTCTGTGAGATTTTAGTCTTCCCCAAAATGGCAAGCACGTGATTTGTAATTTCATCTCAACAGATCCACAAAGCTGGTTTGGACTGTATCGTCTACTTAACTGGAATCACCTCTACCTTGACCTGTGAGGCTGGGACTGGGAGAACACGTGAAGTACCAGACAGGAGCCTTGAGTTGATTAACCAGCTCGCGGCTCAAGCCTTTCCTGCACCCGCGCTGTCTGCCCTGGAATGCCGGTTCACCAGAATCCCCTGAAATTCTCACTTTATCACCAGCCCCTTTATCCGTGCTCTCCCCTCAAAGAATATCAGATCCCAAATCATAGTGCCCAACTACAGACAATGCCAGGGGTGCTGGCTCGTGGACGGAACCCAGACAGATTTCTAAGAAGATGCGTCTGTAGGGCATGACCCACGAGAAACAGAGGGCTGGGGTTACCTTCCTCTGACGGATTCTGCCTCTCTTCCTTTTCCCTTAAACTGCACATGTGTCTTGCCTTTCTAAGGACAAGAACCATACATGGGCGTTATCTTCTCAGCGAAAAGTGGAAATATGTTTTAATTTCAAACTACAAGGGAATGCATCTCTTTACACCCAGCAATCCTGATATTCAGCAGTATTGGTGAAAGAAGGGGCAGAGGAAGCATAACTAAATTTGATAGTTTTGATGCAATAGTATATATTTAGAATATGTCTGTGTGAGGCAAGGTCTCTTTAAGTTCAGAATCAAATTTATTCCACCTGCAATTTTTTTATCATCGAGCTACAGTCATAGACTCAGATAATGAAGGCTTAATTTTGCTCACTGACTCGTATATCCCAGTATCATAATCCAGCCTTACTACTTGTACATGAACTCAATTGGGCAAATCATAGCAATTACATTCGGCATTAAAAAAAAAAGACCCGCACAAAATACAAGAGGAAATTTTGAAAGCATAAGGTTAATACACCTCACTATCACCCAGTGAACAGAGGTCCAAACTCCAAACAACAAATTGGTGTTCAAATACTCATTTAGCGGACAACGGAAGGCAATGATTCAACACCCTTGGAAGAAACCAGATAGAAATGATTTTCAGTCAAAGGGGAATAATCTACATTCATGAGCACACAGGTGATGACGCGCTACCACAGCTCCATGACGGGCGGAGGAGAACTGCTATTTTCAGCCACATTAATGCAGCTGTGTCAGTTTGTAGGTGAATCAGTCCTGCTTCATCAGATACATCAACAGCCAGAATCGGAACTGCCATTCTCCCTCGACTTCGACATATTTTCTTAATTGCCACCTTTAAATAGACACTGTTCCTCTTGCCTCTCCTAAGCCATCCATCATCATTGGTAATAGGGCCAGAAATGACCACTCTAGTCATTTTCTCTTGACCTTCTCTCCCAACTCCCCCCCCGCCCCCACCAGGCAACATCCCCTACACAGCCGCTCCCTCTCTGCTTTCCGCCCTTCACATCCTCAACACTTCAAAGTCAGGTTGTCAAATCTGTGTAGGTACCAGAAGCCCTGCACAAACCTTGTGGCAATGGAGACCTTCATGGCTGTTTTACTTTCTTGTCCTGTCCTACAAAATATGGCCACCGAACAGCAACTGTTTTCTCTCCAAGTGCGCCTCCTGTCTGCACTCTTCATTTTCCTTTCTTGCTTCTGCCATCTCTTGTCTCCATTCAAGGAGAAGCAGGCTTGCCTCAATCCTTCCCATGAAGCTTACCTCTCCTGTGGGACCGTGACAGCCTGACAACACCGTCTCAAGGCATGACCATGGATCTAGTGGTCCTGGTGAACCAGAGCCTCCTTCTGCAAGGCTCTAAGCAGCTAAAGAATCCCTAGTCACACGCCCCAACTCTACAACCCTTAGCCTCATCAAAAGGCAATTAAGCATCTAATTGCATGTTCATTGCCAACCTCTTTTTTGCTTGCGATGAAAAAAAAGATCATACTACTTAAAGTTCCAGAAAGAACAATCCAAAATAAAAGAAGGGAAAATTAAACCAACATTCTTCAAAGCTGGAGATGCAAACTTCAAAACAAAACTGGAAGAGACCCAGACCATGTTAAAATGTAATGTATGATTTCTCGCTGAATTATTTATCCCAGTCAAAGAATAGATACCCTCCACGGATGGACAAGCATTCAGCCCATATAGACCATGGACAGGCTTCAGACAATATTTGTTAACCTCTTGAAATGGTACACAACTTACACTTACATACACATACACACACACACATACCTCTCACACAAAAAACACACAAATATATATACACATATATGTTACATATATATATATAAATCAGCATTAATCAGATCCTCAAAGGAGTCAACACTTAAAAAAAATCAAACAAAACCCTGAGAATTAGTGATTCATACCTATTCCTTCATGAATGGTTTTAACAATTTGTAATGAATAGGAATTTTCAAATATTTAAAGGCAACCCTATAAGAGTATCTAGGATGAACTATATAGTTTGGAGAAAAAGCATCAAATACAAAAAATAAACGAGGAATATAAGGCAAAACTGCCTATTTATCCTGGCACAGTCAACAGCTTAGAACAAAACAGAGTTGCTCACTCTTGACCTATTGGTGCCTTGATTCCAGATCACGTTTGAGTCAACTCATGAGATTAAATGAATTGCTATTTTACATTTCTAGGTCATTAATTCCTAGCTCATAGCTCCCTTTTCTGAGAAGTTGTCTGATGTTGGGTTACATTCCACTCAATAAACAACAGCCCTTCTTCGTAAACAGGCGAAGGATGGTAGGAAGATACTGAAAATTACAGGAGTTAGATCCAAATGCCTTTGGGTCTGTAGGATTCAACTTTAACCTCTGCCTTCTTCAGAAAACACACGTGGGGTAAAAACTCTAGGTCCCATCAAACCCTAAGTGAACTCTCGGTTCCGGTGAAAGCTAGCCAGAACCTTTGGGCCAGCTTCCCACGTGTGTTACAACCAAGTACCATAGCCTGGGGCTCCAAGGAAGAGAAGTTGACCTTCTCGCAGTTCTGGAGACTAGAAGCTCGAAATCGAGGTTTTGGCAGGACCCTGCTTCCTCCAAAGCATCTTGGGGAGGGTCTCTCTTTGCCTCCTCCAGCTTCTGGTAGCCCTAGCCATTCTTTGACTTGTGGCAGCAGACCTCCAGTTTCCTCCTCTGCCCTCATGGAGTCGTCTCCCTTCTGTGTCTGTGTGTTCACATCGTGTTACCTCTCTGTGGGTTTGTGTTCAGATTTCTGTCTTCTTATAAGGGCACCAGTCATTTTGGGCTAGGACACACCCTAATGACCTCATCTTAACATGATTACATCTGCAAAGACCTTATTTCCAAATTAGGTCACATTCACAGACAACAGTGGTTAGGACTTCCGTATGTTTTGGGGGGAGGGATGAAATTCAACCCATAACATCTTATTAGCTTGAAATTTTACCAGTGCAATGACATTAATATTAAAACAAGAAATCTGAAGTGGAAATGTGCTGCAGGGATGTTGGAAATTATGAGAAGAAGTCAATTAGCCATTTGAGGCAGGGTCCCCTGGCTGGCAGCTCTTGGAAAGGGGGCCACCAGGACACAACCGCCTTTCCAGAGCCAGGGTGCCCAGGCTGCAGGATCATAACGTCAACTTCATCAGCTCAACCAAAGGCGATCAGGCTGTGAAGGACTGCTTCATGCCCACCTAACCGGGAGAAGACGGATTTGTAAACCACCATGACAGCATTTATTACTAATGAAGAATGTCCCCGGCAGGAGAGTAGGAAGGGCACACGCTCTGGCCGTGCCCCTTCCCTGGGCAAATCCACTTGGGAGGATGCATATTACAGGTGAGCAAACTAGCAGTTAAGTGTGGGAGTAGTACCGAAGGAAGTAGAAATGGCCTTAAAGAACACAACTGCATTATAAAGTATCAGAAGTTGCCGTTCCCCATTTCAGGAATATGATAATTAAACACCTAAGTACTGGGTGCAAAAGAAGTACTTAATGATGCCGCTGATTAGCTTAATCAGCTAATCAGAGACCCGTGATCTCGAACCAGAGTCTGTTTCTCCCTGGACAGAACCAGGGAATTGGTAACGCGCTCCTGTTCTGGGCTTACTTTTGTAGATTCCAAACAGCACTCTCTATTTGCACTTGTTTGCATAATAGCTGGAAGTTTACGTACCTCTGACAGATTTTAACCCCCTGTGAGATGCCCGTGTATTATGCTCATTTGTCAGACCCAGACCCGAGAAGAGGCCCAGACACACAGAAAACATCTGTGCCACCTTGCCCCTGGGGGCTGCATCCAACTCCAATGCAGGATGTTGACATCCAAGCGAGCTGTGGTCCTCCCTACACCTCCTCCATCTCTGTGCTCAGAGGTGACACCACTTACAGACTAAAGCACCCATCCTAAAAAAGTCTCAAACATTCTCCTTCATCCTTCTTCTTTGCCTATCAAGAAGCGGGAGGACTTTAACACGCACTGTCTACGTGCACGCACTCATCCTTCTGTTCCAATCCTCCGCCCTCATTGGCTGGGAGCATACGTTGAAGGAATCCATTCTATATAACTGGGCCCTAACACACTCATATATGAGTCTGTACGCAGGCTCCTGCACCCGGGTGGGTCATAAGGGGTGTATTTCAAAATGCAAAACGAAGCAGGGAGAACACTAACTGTTTATATTTTTAATAGGAAGCTTAGGCAGGAAGATCTAAAAGGCTTATCACCTGTATACGTGGTGTCTCATCCGCAAATAAACATTGTGTTGGCCTTTCCCAAATAATGAAAAATACACACAGGAGAACGCTGTATAGAATCTCATCAGTGTTAGGAGAAGGAATACCCTGTCTGCTCAGCGCCGTCGGCGGGGTCAGATCCCGGCCGAGGACTATTTGTGCAGGAGGGGACACGCGGAGGCAGCACCACGTGACCCTGTCCCCTCGGGATTCTCTGAGAAGTAACAGATCTGTTTCAAGGCTCTGAAGTTCAAGATACGTATGATGTGTGTATATGAGATTTTAATGGCAGTAATTAAGATATTATAACTTTTAAGGGAACCTCTGATGTTACTCCATCTATTTGAGGATAAATTTAGCCTCATGGGATTTTGACAGTTCAAATCAAGAGTTTTACGAATATTACCCAAGCGTGAGACCTCTCTTCATCTTTTGGCCACCAATACATTATCTGCTAATATTTGTTCTATATTAATACAGACATCAAAAGACAGATAGGTTTACCACTGAGAGCTGGAAGCAGGGATGTGCATGCCAGGACTGAATAAGACTTGAAATGTATTTAAGCCCTAGCTGGAAAATCAATGGGGAAGGAAAATCTAGACCATCGTACAGAACACAGCGGTGCATGCGTGTGTGTGTGTTGGGGGCAGGGGTGGGGACTCTATAGACAGTCAAAGGTGGAAATGGATTCGAGGCATTTTTAAAACTCACTTGATGAGGACTGTGGACCAGTTGTCACAGACACAAACACAAAAGGAACCACAGAAAATAAAAATGCTTACGGAAGGAGAGTCTGTGAGACGGACAAACAGAGAAGGCCAGGTTTTTAAAATAGGAATCATGAAATCCTAAAAACGGAAAAAAAACCTTTCAGTGGCCTTCTATTCTCCTCATTTATACATTTACCCATTGTCACAGGTACCCACCTGGCCATTCATCTAATAAATAACCACGAAGAAGCTACGGTCGGGGTCTGTGCTAAACGTTAGACATAAAGGGGGAAATCACAGTACCTGCCTTCAAGGGACTTACCGCTCAACAGAGGAAACACGCGAACAAACGAGAGAGAGAAAGGTTAGGTGACGGATACTAATGTAAATATGTGAAGGGGACAGTGTGTATATCACAAAAGGACATCAGTCAGTTCCCTTGGGGAGACGGGACCCAGGGAAGACTTCACCGAGGAGATGATTCCTGACCTAAGTCTTGAGGACAAACAGGCAACCACCAGGAGGGAAAGTGCATTCCGGGGAGAGGGGCCGTGTGGATGGAGGTCAGGGCTATGAACCCCAGAGGCTCCTAGCACGTGCCTCCTTCGGCTCTCCTCACCTTGGTCTTCTGGGCAGGCTCGACCTCCCCAACCTGGCATTTGAACCTGGAGCACCCCAAGTGCAGTGAGGGGCCACCGTCACATCGCCCTCTTTTATTCTGTCCTCAGGATGCATGTTGTTTTTTTATGTGTCTCTGGTTTATTTCCTGTTTCTTCATTTACCTGACTGCATGCTGTCCCCTTGCCCTGCCAACTTGTACACCTGATGAGAGAAGGGGCCTCGTCTGGCATGTTCATGCCTAGAGCAGTCTGGCCAAATGGGCAGTCTCTAGAAATACTTATCAAATGATTAAACAAGCATTTATTAAAAGCCTACCGTGAGCCCAGCACTGGGGATACGGCCCCTGCCTCTGACCTTCAAGAGGGACAAGGCAGCTAACAAGCAAATAAAATGCATGACGATTTTAAACAGTAATACATTCCATGAAGAAAATAAAACTAATGCGGTAAAAGGGACGGGGTGGTGGGGACTAAATTACACAGGGTAGTTAAGGAAAACAGCCCTAAGAGAATGTATGCTGTGCTGGCATTGGTCCTGAATGAATGGCCAGATTCTGCTTACAGGGAATTGACTCTGTTATAGAACAACCGCCTGTCCAGTGGCAATGCTGGAGACACAGGTACCAGTTGTGATCCTGGACTAATAACTATATTATATAAGACTCTTGAAAGTATGATTAGCATAATTTTATTTCTGATGGCATATAACACGATCATGATCTGCTCGATTAGATTTATTTTCAGGCAGCAGACTTCTTAACGTTTCTTTTTGTATTACGCAAGTATTGCATTAATGCATTCCGCCTGCAAGAGATTCAGACGCCATAGACGTACACACAGAGCAAGAGAGAAAGAGAGAGAAGCTTCAGAGATTAGAGTCATTAACAGTGTGACCTCGCTTTGGGGGCCCTGGGGAAGCTGCCTTGCTGTGCAGAGCATCTGAAGAAGTGACTTGGTTCCAGGATGCAGAATAATCACCTCTTCAGCATCCTCTAAGACGGGGAAACAAGTCTAGTCCAGCACACGGTTGTTAATTTGACAGGAAGGGGATCCTTGAGGATTGATTCAAAGACATTCCCGACCACATACAAACAGAGAAAAATGTTGCTGAGAGATTTTCTGTGACACACTATTCCGTGAACAGAAAACGGGTCTCTGGAGGGAACGGGGGCATGAGCTCCTTAGCTTCCCAAACACCACATTTTCCTCAAGAGAAAATGCACGGAGACGTCCACTTGTATTTCCCCACGGGGAGAGCATTTTCATCAACTTCATAGCCTTGGAAAACCTGTTTTGTCTTGTCAGAAAAAAAAAAAAAAGAGAGATCTTGAACGGCCCTGGGAAATCAGGTGGGAGGCAGGTGAGTCCCCCTCGGGGTCCGCCTGACGTTTTTTCTCAGCAGCAGGTCACGGGGAGGACCCCAGAGGGATGCTCCTCAGTAGAAGCACAGAGGCTGGGACCCGGGAGCTCTCAACTCTGAGCTCCAGGACCTAGTGCCCCTCTTGACTCTCCCTAAGGCGTCTCCCTCCACCCTCCCAGGGCTGCAGTGGCTGCTTTCCCTAATGGTCCAATGCTTGCGTTACAGTTGCGAGAGCTCTGTAACAAGTCTGTGCAGGCTGCTAATTAAATGCTTCCCGCCACCCCTCCCATGTTAATTCCACGTGAAGTGGGGGCGGGGCGAGGCTACACAGGGCTCTTCCTAGTTCCTCCACAGACCCATGCTGCTTTTGTTGACTCTGATGATTTCATCTGAAATCTCCCCTCCCCCCACCAAGCTCGCTTCCTCCCTCTCACCCTCTGAATAAAATATGGATCAGATGCTGCAAAATCGCTATTCTTAGGAGGAACAGATGCAAATACGGTTGCTTTTTCAATTATTTGGCAACCGATCCAATGGTTCCAAGACAGAAGCTAATTAAAACCTAATTGAAATAAAATCATTTCCCATTCTGCTTCCCTCCATCGAACTGCCTGAGTAGAGGGCTCCTTGCTTTGTGGACAGAGGCTCCTCCGTCCTATTCCTTCCTCCTGCATTGTAAACAGCCATTCGTGATTCATCCCAGGGCATCCTGGCTGCTGGGAGGAGACACTGGCAGGGATGGGGGAGCCCCTGAGAAATTAGAAGCGGGTGTTTACCATGAAAATGGCCACCAAGAGGAGGGTACAGATGAGACAAGAAAGGGAAACAACAATAGTCAGAGCAGTCACCAGACACTTAGGAGGAGAAGGGACAGTAAAGGGAGGTGGGGGTCTAGGGTCCGGTGGAAGGCTTGGGAGCTGGGGCCAGGGGACAGCATCCAGCAAGCACAAGTGTTACGTGGGACCCTTGGGGTCTTATTCAGATACGTGGAGTCACTGAAAGACCAGGACATTTCATTTAAACATTCAGATTTCTGGCCTCCCTGGAAACGTTAGAAAAACCCTGCAACCCTGTCTCCTTCCTGCGTGGCCAGCGCGGACTGGGGAAGGTCCACGTCCCAGGTTCCCAGTTCCCTATGGGCGCCTCGTGCTCTTTCTCATGGCCGTTGGTCCCACAGGACTTTGGTTTTGAAATTTCCTGGTGAGTGAATGCCCAGCAGAGCCCAAGGATACAGGCATGCACTGCACCTCTGTACTTTAATGTCCCCAAACCTCATTTCCCTCACCTGTAAGAAAGGGTGGAATAAAATTGCTGTCATGGGGTTGCTCAAATCAAAAGCACTCATCTGTCTTTAAATGCTCAGGACACTGTAAAATCTTATTCATATGTGTTTTTACAATTGTACCTTTCTTCTAATAAACAAGAAGAGTTCTTTCTAAGGCGGACAGTAGAAAATATAAAGAGGAAGAAGGGGCTGGAAAAGGGCAGTGACAGAGTATAGGACAGCCACAGGGGAAGGAGGGAAGTGTGGAGATGCAGCAGGAAGCCCACGGCTGCCCCTCACTGGCTGTGTGGTCCTCGTTCTCCAATCTCTCGGACCTCAGACTCTTCACCTTTAAAAGGGGGAAATAAAACCTATTCCATAGGGCTGTTTGAAAATGGAGGGAGAAAATCTCCTATAAATTACCTGGCAAAGTAAGGGCTCCCCAAGCATCAGCCATTAAACTAGCCATTAACGAATGCTGCATGCAATTATCTAAGATTACACACTGCATTAAGGGGAGAGGGATTTTCTTTTTTTTGGCAAACCATAGTGCCATATTCTTGTCCCTTTTTAAATCTAAGGCAGAAATTTGAATTCATCTACCCAGCACCTGCTGACCCCTTGGCCCTGCCCAAACAGCACCACTAACGATGCCCTTCACTAAAGAAAATGGGCAGAAGAGGTCCAGTGGGGACCCTGAGTATAAATAAAAATGTGAACTCAAGGATCTGACGTGATGGGCTGGCTGGACCCATCACTACTCCTGCAGCCTGTGGCAGGGAGCTGCCTGGCCCAGAGGGGTTTCATTCAAGTGAGGACAAAGCTTTTTTTATAACTGTCCTCGAAAGTATTCAAAAATCCCCCCAGGTCGGGAGAGGGGCTTGAGTACCTTAGGAAAAGACTGTCCCTCAAAAATACAATACACCTTTGGAGGAGGAGATACAGTCTGCATTAACAATTTATAAAAACTATATTTTTACCTAACAGTCTCAACAGAGGACAAGACACCCAGGCCAATCTATCTACATCCTGTAGAAAGAAAATGACATTTGCAATTACATCGTCAGGGGAAATTTTAAGGAGACAGCCTCTCACTGATACAGAAAAAATTTGAAGAGCCATGGTAATGGGGTGGAAGTCTAAGAATCAAGGCAACTTCTGCTTTCCTATTCAGGAAGTCAGCTTCATCCCCTGAGCCAGGGCCCCTAGAATGTCCTGTGTTTTTCTGTAGCCCTATTTACTATCGTTCCCTTTCTTCTCCCCCTACAAGCAGCGTAGTCGCCTAGAGCTCCCATTGCCCATTGCCAGGTTTCCCTCTCACCTGGGCCAACATTTCCCTCGAGTGAATTACTCCCCATTATTAATCTTTGCAAGAGTTCTCCAAGCCTTATGCTGATGAGGTGCTATCTGTGTTCGCAGGATCTCAGGGAAGCTGTCAAGCATTACTCGGCAGCTCTGACCACAGCTTTCCTTCTTCCCAGCAATATTCACAGTAGCTTCAGGGCTAAACAAACTCGGTTTGAGGACCAGGGAACTGAAGCAATTTGACTCTCTGTCACTGTTAACCAAGGGATTTAGGAAGACAGTAGTAGCCCTCTCAACCCAAGGGGGAAACCCTGATCATCACAGAAGGTAAGGAAGACGCCTAACCGAGGGATGGATAGTTCAGGGATTTCATGTTTGCCCCTTAGAGTTTTTCCCACTTCTACGGTCTGTCTCCAACTCCTGGTCTTATAAACAGAAAGGATTCCTCCCTCCAAACCCATTCAAGGGTCCCAGGCATCTACCTGGACACATCGCCACAACTTCCTGTGAAAAGCAGACAGGCTCAAAACCAAACCCTCCTTACATGTTCCTCCTTCAACCCTCTCAGTCGATACAGAAGCCTTATACCCACCCTGAAACGTTAGGTGATGTTGAGACACGGAGGGTTAGAAAAGTTGCACGATCTGCTCACATTCATCAGCCAAAGGTACTGGATTTCCCAGCTACTCACTCACACGTGGTTGGTTCTTGGCTTTTCAAAATCTGTTGATCAGTTAATCTAAGACATTACATTGATTTGTAGAAATAACTTACCAAAGACCAGCCCTACTCCTTTAGACTTCTAACATCGTAAACTGTGATTTTAAATCAGGAGTGGGCATCAAACTCAACTGAGAATCTTTTTTTCCAAGATAAATAAGTTCTACCAGCAAGATTCTGATGCCACAGAACTATTACAGGATATTTTAATGAAGCTGATACACACCCCAGAAGGAGAACTCTGTGTAAGACACAGCACTGACATGATTTTAAATGCACGTGTGCATGTGTGTCCATGTAGAACACGTTTGCTGGGCACTTAGAACAGGCCCTGGCACAAAACAGATGCTCAAGTGATACTTGTTAAAGAATGAGCAATGACTTCAGAGAAATACTTTATGAAATGTTAAGCACAGTCATTTAGATTGTAGTGGACGGGTCTGTATGAATGAGAAAAAAATCTCCCACAGATGTTAAGGACAGAGGTGTCGTTCTAGATTACGTTGTACCTGACCACTCTTGTTTAGGCTTTGCTGAACTCATGAATTTAACATGAGCGTGAGGTACTGATGACTAAAATGAAATCATGCCAAGCAATAACTCTCAAGTCTATTTACAACGCAACCTACCTCCTGGTCGCGTTTAGTTTTAGAAAAACATATAGTTTTAGAAATACATATATATGGAAGGATTAAAGAAGGGCTGCTCAGTATCTGAAGACTAAACCACTGCATGGAAATCTTCACGTATGATGTAACTATGGACAGAGTTTCCTCAGGGACACACCTGGCATATTGGGACGAACAGTCATTAACTGATTGATTTCATACATATTTCTTTGGCCAGCAGCAGGAACTGTGGTAGGAAAATACGGCAGGGATCCAGTTTTCAAGAACTTATCTACTGGTCGAAAAACAAGTAAGCAGACAAATTACAACATGGTGTCATAATGATGAACACTATGGTGCAGATATACACGGGGCGATGGGAACAGAGACAGTGAAATACGGTGCTTAGGAAACGTCCCTGGCAGGCTTGTACCTGGACTGGGTTTCACGGATGGGGTGACCCAAGGAAAGGAAGAAGGAGTCATTCCAAACAAATGAATCCCTGCTTGTGATAGCATAGGTTTGGGCAAAGGGAACGCAGCCCCTCTAGGGAGAGGAGAGAGTTGACTGGAAGGGAAGCAATGAGAAATGGCTTTGGAAAGGCTGCCGTGGGAGGGAGCTAGATTTCCCTTGTGGGAAGAAAGGGAAGGGGAGTGGCAGATTCATATTTAAGTTTTAGGAAGATCCCTGCAAAATACATATGTAGGTCAGAAAGATGAGAGATCAGACCAATTTGGGAACTTCTGTAATCAATTCAGATGAGAATGCCGAGGCTAGATCAGGTGCTGACACATGTTTTCTGGAAAGCGTTAGACAGGAAATACTTTAGGGTTTGCAGGACTCTGCCACCTTTAGCACAGCTACTCAGCTCCGCTGTTGTTGCTGGAAGGACCCCATGGATTTTTTTTAATTGAGCAAGGCTTTGTTCCTATAAAACTCTAGTTTCAAAAACACATGTGGAGCCAGATTTGGTCTCTGGGCTGTAGTTGGCTACCCGTGGTCTGGATCAAGGAAATTATCTGTCTGGATCACCATTTATAAACTACATTACTCACAAGAGGGTGGGCCTACATAGTTGATTACCTGCTACCCCCATTAAGAGATGTAAGAAAGGTGTGACGAATAAAAAGGAAATGTTAAAAAAAAAACAAGTTCACTATAGTTTTGGAAAGAATATCAAAAAGACATTTCCCTGTATAGACAACAACCCTATGCCCACTTCCACACTCCCCGCTCCTGACTCCTTTGCTCAGTGCTGTAGGACCAGGGCAAGGGTGCGGGGACTCCTCAAAGGCCATTGCTGAGAAACCAGGAGGTAGGTCACTGTAAATAGACTTGAGAATCACTGCTTGGCATGATTTCCTCTTAGTCATCAGTATCTCATTCTCATGCTAAATTCATTAGTAATTTCTTTCTCTTGATACAGTTAGCACTTGAATTTCTACAAATAGGATAGACCTTCACCACCACTCACCATGTGCTGAGGCCACCTCGGTTATCTGGAACGGACAAAGCACACTCCTTTTAACAACAGCTTAAGGAAATATAGTTAGGAAAGAAAATATGGAGCAAAGCATCACATTTCAAACCCATACAGCCTTTAAAAGTGTGTGGAAGATTGCAGGACAGGGTCACAGTCCTGACTCTTCTCTTTCCTGTAGACTTAGAAGGGATTAGCTTCAGGTAGCCAAGTGCCCTCTGGCTCTCGGGGTGGGGTCTCCAGGAGGTGGATAATACTCATGTTTCCTAGTGGGCCCTGCACCCTCTCATTTCGACAGAGCCTTCTTGAAACTTCTTCGTATGTTCTGTTCCATAGAGTTCCTCTGTGCACCACTGGTAGACACACTGAAAGCTCCTCGCCCCCTCCCCTCTCCCTCCCTCTGCCCTTCTGCCTTACTGTTTCTTCTAGACCTAGTAATGATTTGGGTCCACACACCCCATTCCTCGCACAGCCTTCCATGTCATGAAGACCTTCCTGATGACTGGCTCACATTCAACACGGCAGACTGGATGAAGCCAAGCCACCTGGCTCAACATGGACACTTAACTTTGATCCCTTCTATTTTATGCTCAGAACGCTGAGAGCAGTAGCTCTGTCACTATCACTCCTTCACAGTGTCACAGAAATTAAAAATTAATTAAAGAAAAGGACAGAACACATTTTCATTAAGCATCACAACACTTAAGGGCAAATCCACTTACAGAATCCTCTAGAGCTACTGTTGATCAGGGTTTTCTTCACCGGGTTTCAGTGAACTTCCTTGAAATAGGGTCCAAGAGTCTAAGATTTACAGCCAAGGGCTTCATTGTCTCAACGTACAGAGACAAGGCCAGACAAAATTTAACCAGCTGCAAAAGATAAACCCCACACTTGGGATTGTTCTCCTAAGCCTTTCTCACTGGGGCCTGCAAACACTAAGGTTAAAATGGTTCCCGAGGTCTACCAGTCAACTCTACCGGCAGTAGGGAAATAAAGTCAGAAGTGTTTGGGAAGAACTTCTTTCAGCTGCTGAGTACCAAGTACTTTTCACTTCCCTCTCATAAATCCGTGCTTGCTCATGGCCACTAAGAGGAAAGAATAATTTTGTAAAATCTCTCAAATAATCCAGAAATAGAACAAAGACTAAGACTTTACTAATAGCAAAGACCTTCTAATTCTACCACCACATGATTCACATTGGACAAAAAATAGTAAATTATAGAATCTGAGGACTACAGGAGCCTTAGTGTCAGTCTAGTTCAATAGCTTAGCATACTCTCCTAACATACCAAGGGGACACCTGTCATTGGGCCATAGCTGATTGTTGAGAAGTTGCCATTTGCCAGGCACTGTGTGAACACTAGGGGTACAGGAATGAGACTCCCAGCAGCCCCTTCTTTTTACTTTGAAAACTTCTAGTGATGGGGACCTTCCCACATACTCCACTCTTACCTGGAATAGCTCAGTGTGTCTGAAGTTTTTATTTACGCCACTCATGACCCTAATTCCATCCCTTGAGATTCACGTGGTGCACTTTCTCTAATTGTAATATAAGCCTCCCCACAAAGGTCTCATTTTCCTTCTTCATAAATGACTGAGCAGAAAAATTAGAATATATAACTGCATCCCCCAACGCCAGTAAAAGCATGAGATGATACCCTTCTTGATGGGTCACAGATAATGTGGCCCATCTCGGAGAGTCTGGCCACTCATCACCCTGAACTGTCTCTGGGAACTGAGGGTAAACCCTATGGCTGAAGGTGAACAGGTGAACAGGTGTGTTCTCCTGGGCAAGCGTAGGGTAAAAAGACCCTTCCAGAGCCAGCAAGCTCGAGCTCCTCATTATTTTGTTAAGTATTTTATGTCTTTCTTATTAAAATGTTTCTTTGGCTAGCCAAAGGTATATCCGTTACATTAGAATAAGAAGTATATCTTATCAAAAGATATGAACAAGTCTTCTTGGTGTAAGACTCCAGAATTGTGCTAATTTGTACATTGTTATTAGGATTAAAACCAGCTAAAATGATGCAACTCACATTTCTTAACTTGGACCTAAGAGAATGCCTGGGCCCCAGCTTCTTAAATGATAGTAAATGTTAGTGTTACTGATTTCTAACACTTATTTTTTCTTCTACGTGCATCCACTGTTCTCAGTAAGTATTTCTCCTAATTCTTAGAGGGAGACGGGAGAGTAACATAGGGAATTCAAAACTCTTTTTCACTCTTTTTCAGGAATCTCAGGTACCACTAAACATGCTGTTGTTTTCGTCAGGTATTTGAGCCTGAAATTAAACTTCTGAAGTGTAGTCTTCAGAGGATTCTTCTCTTTTCTTCTCCCCTTTTGGTATTGATTTCTCTCCTTTCACTAGTTGATGTTACTTCTTTTCTCGTTGCTGGGGATTTGCTGGAGCCACGTCTGTACATGATTTCTTATTTATGTTTGTTTTGTACATAATCACCAGATGCTCCGACTTCCAGCTGAACTCAATCCATCAGGAAGAGTTCTGTAGTAGAAGTGCAGGCTATCGGCAGACAGACTGAGGAATCCGCAGCGCCCCTGCCCCCAACCCAGGGCAGGCTCCTCAGAGAACAAACCAGACTGTCCTGCGTAGTGTCGATCATGCACGTGTTGTGCTGAGAAGGAAAATGGTAAAAACACACAGCACCGAGTCGCCAACACCAGGATCCGTGGGCATCAGTAGCAAATAGGCAGTAGGACATTTCAAAAACTTTGTAAATATTCCCAGGTGAGATCGTCTCTTCCAAGGGAAAGCACTGACTCCAGGCCTCCTGGGGGAGCTTGCACTCACTCCTGTGACTGCACTGCTATCTCACGGGTGTGATGCCACCTTTAAGGGATAGTCTCCCTGTGGGAAACGCGGCGTATACGGTCCTGCAAAGGTGATGGATGAGGCTCTCCGCTGCGGCATTTTACATACTCACACACCTTTCCACTCACCTTGGAAAGGAACAAAGTCATCCCTCAAGACCTTCCAAGTAAGCTCCCCACCCGAGATTCTCTGCTTCACGTGTGTGGAGCACGTGGTGTTTGCTTCTGGTGTTGAGGTTACTGTGGACTTGTGCTCTGCCAGCAGAGCCTCTGAGAAGATGTGACAGCTGCAGGCATTCCCCCGGCCTTCCTGTGATTTTCGTGAACATTTCCCTGACCTTCCTGTGATTTCTGTGAAGACCAGAAGAGGAGGACATTGTGATGGGCGCAGATTTGGATGCGGTATGGAATTCTGTGAGTATAATATACAGTGACCTGGACATGAGACCTTTCCCAATTTAAGGTAATAAGATATAGTAAATAAAATATTGGGATGGACTTAGGAAATCCAAAGTATTGTCCTTACTCTGCCTCTTATCAGCTACGTGATCAGCAAATCTCTTATCTTCTCTGTCTTCCATTTCCTATAAAATGATAATAAAAAAACTTCCCTTTTTTTACAGAGTAATTGTGAAAATCAAACTAGATCACGCCAGCAATAAACTTTATAGCGTCCTCTACAAGGTAAGGGGGGGCTGCAACTGGCAAACCCGGTAAAGATGAGCCCCGGGCACCGCGGGTAGTCCTCACACGCAATCACGACCTCGGCAATGATACTGCTCCCTGGGGCCACACACAATGGCGACCAAGCAAATAGGATCAGAGCCTCTTGGGCTTTGGTGCTTGTCTACTAAACTACAGCTGGCAAAGTGCTAAAGAATTAGCAATGTTCTTTGACTTGCATTATCCTCTATCTCAAGGCATCAATACTACTTTCACCATTTGATAGCCAAACTGATGTTGAAAGAGGTTAAGAAACGTGCTCAACCTCAGCATGGGTCATGAGAAGAACTGAGGGATAAGGGCAAGGTTTCACTGGAGGTAGCACTATCGTATCAAGCTACCAACTGTCTATCTGATTCATCTATATAAGCAGCATGTAGGTACTGAGCACCCACTCTATGCCATGGGGCTCTTCTAGGAGACGGAGATACGCCAATGACTAAAAGAGGCAAAGCTTTTGCCTTCGTGAAGTTATCTTCTAGAGCAGGGGTCCCCAACCCCCAGGCCACTGACAGCTACCTGTCCATGGCCTGTTAGGAACAGGGCCGCACGGCAGGAGCTGAGCGGCGGGCGAGCGAGGGAAGCTTCACCTGCATTTATAGCTGCTCCCCATCGCTCGCATTACCGCCTGAGCTCTGCCTCCTGTCTGCATTATGGTGAGTTGTATAATTATTTCATTATATATTACAATGTAATAATAATAGAAACAAAGTGCACAATAAACGTAATGTGCTTGAATCATCCCAAAACCATCTCCCCCCCCATGCCCCGCCCAGTCTGTGGAATAACTGTCTTCCACAAAACCGGTCCCTGGTGCCAAAAAGGTTGGGGACCTCTGTTCTAGAGGATGGTGACCATAAACAAACACATGTGCCAAACACTTGTTAGTGCTCTGAGAAGAACCGAGCAGAGAAAGGGGAATAGGGATGGCCGTGAAGAGTGACAATGCTATTATGCAATCCATGTACCAGGGGAGTCCTGTGTGAGGAGGTGACGTGTGTGCAGACACCTGGATGAGGTCAGAGATTGAGCCACGTGAACGTCTGACGGAAGGATGTCCTCAGCAGAGGGACCGGCAGGCTCAGGGCAAGTGCACAGCCCTCAGGGAGACCAAGCAGGCCTGTCTCAGGACCGGCAGGGACGACAGGGTGGCCGACATGGGTCACCTGACCGAACACGGTCATTGCTGGTGCAAGTGAGGCAGCACATAAATGGAGACACAGATTACGTAGATCTTTGTTGGCCTAAAATTTGATGCTGAATGATGCTTCATGAATCTCGGGAGGTATCTGCTGTTTTCACTTGAGCAGGTGAGATGCTGGCTCCATCCCATCTTCCAGTTTTAACCTGTGCATTGTAATCATTTCCCTAAACACGTTCATCTTTAATCTTAAAGTTAACGGGAAGGACAACTTTTTCTGTCCCTACTAGGAAGTTCAAACTAGACTGTGTGCATTTCATCTAAAATCTTGTATTTAACCCTCCTCCCTTTTTTAGTGAAATTATTCTCCAAAGAGGCATCCTCATTAATAAAGTCTCAAGTCCTTATAGGAAAGCTCCCTTCTCCATCAGGGTCTGCTTCTCACGGAATAAAAATAAGCCCTTCTTCCCCAACGGTTATAGATGACTGTTCCTACCTCATCCCAGTACACCAATCAGGTGCCACTTAACATATTCCCCAGCCATCTTGAGAAATTAGATCGATCCCCCTTTGCCCATTAAAAGGCTCATAAACAGTTGCAGCACGGAATTAGTGCTGGTAGATTTCTCCAACTTAGAACACGGTTAAAATGCACAGTTGAGTAAGAAGAATCAATTAGGGCCAGACAGGGTGTTGGAAGCTAAGCAATTTGTCTGTCTTATGATTCTGCACCGTGGAAAGGGTGTGCATGTGTGTTTACATTTCAGTTCAGATTTAAAATCACTCATGTGTATAGTATAATTCAATCCATGATTGGAGCGGAAACTACCCATAGAGCCAGAGGTGATTGTTTGAAGAGTCAGAGAAGCCTTGTATTTGTAACTTTGTCATTTGTAAGTAAGCATTTTGTAGCTCTCCCATATTCTAAATCTGGAGCGATGGTAGTTATAGGGGAGATGAATAATTATTTTGCAAACAGGCTTTGCATCTAAATATTCATAATCCAGGTAAAAACATAGACCTGGCTAGTTAGTTGCCTCTGCTCCCAATTTCACCAGACAACTGACAATTCTCCAGCGCTTTTCCCCTCCTGCCTTTAATATTCTTTCTAACTATAGGCAAACAAATAAGTAAATAAACAAAACAAACAAATAAAAAGCTAAAGGAGATATTATAAAGGTTATTAATCTAGGATCCACTCCTTACCCCCGAGAGGTCTGTGTATAGAATTCAGGGAGGTCCATCAATTCCAGTGGGGAGGAAAAGTACATCTTTATTTCCCTGCCCTCTAATTGCAATGCAGCATATCCTTTATTTATTTATGCATATTCAGAACCTGTCACAGCAGTGTCAGTAGTGCCTGTGTGTCTATCACTAAGAGAAATCACAATTACTCTCATATGTTATACTTGTTACCAATATCTTGAAATATCCTTTATCACTCCACACTTCTTCAAACTTATGTTGGACTCACTCCTAGATTTTATTTAATGCATTAGTCATGAAGCATGTGCTCCATCACATGTTAAAATATTTTGACAGCTGCATCCTAACACACTTGGTTTCCTTTGTAATCCTAAGTATATGTCAAAGGGGTCTAGAGCTTAAAATACAATGGAGGTGCCCAGGTCTCGAGGGACATGGAGCTGCTGTTCCTAAGGAGCTCTGTTGGAGGGTCCAGTGTGGACAGGCTCCAATTCAACAGACCTCCCTGGCCTTGGGTGCACAGTGCCTAAAAGCACACCAACAAGAGAGTCCACGTTGAATACAATATTTCCTCTGTGCACATAAGTAACAGCATGAAGGAAATTCATTCGTAACATAAAAAGAAAAAGTTACAACCGACAATAAAGTAGTTACTATCCCAGCATTCTGCTAAGTATTTTGCTTAAAATCTCATTTAATCTTAAAAAAACAAACAAACAAACAAACCCATGAGTGGGTACTGTTATTTTCCCCATTTGATGGGTGAGGAGACTGAAATTCAGAAAGGTTAAGTACCTTGCCCAAGAACACCCAGCCAGATCCTTTCTGAACTAAAGTCAATAGATGCTGGGAGTTACTTTTATGTGATGCTGTTTCACACTAGGAACATGATGGGAAGGAAGGATGGAAAAAAACATCTAGACAAGCAGTTTTCCAGGGTGGTCTGCAGGCCCCTGGAGGTCCCTTAGGCTTTTTCAGAGGGTCTGTGAGGTCACAGCTCTTCTCAGAATAATTCTATGACATTCTTTCTCTTTTTCATTGTGTTACATTTGCACCAAAGGTGATAAAGCAATGGTGGTGGGGCTTCCCTGGTGGCGCAGTGGTTGAGAATCTGCCTGCCAATGTGGGGGACACGGGTTCGAGCCCTGGTGGGAAGATCCCACATGCCGCGGAGCAACTAGGCCCGTGAGCCACAACTACTGAGCCTGCGTGTCTGGAGCCTGTGCTCCGCAACAAGAGAGGCCGCGACAGTGAGAGGCCCGCGCACCGCGACGAAGAGTGGCCCCTGCCTGCCGCAACTAGGAAAACCCTCGCACAGAAACGAAGACCCAACACAGCCAAAAATAAATACATAAAATAAAAAAAGAAAAAGCAATGGTGGCTAAAACTTCTGTGCCTTGGCAAGAAGCAAAGCACTGGCACCCAACATGCCTGCACGGTAAAAAAAAAAAAAAAAAGAAAAAAGAGAAAAAGAAAAGGAAAAAAAATGTCCATTTCACTTAAGAATATCATTGATAAAGCAGTGAAAGGTAATAATTTTAATATATTCTGATCCTCAACTGTATGTATTTTTATTAGTCTGTGTGGAAAAGAGGAAGCATACATACAGCACTTCTGCACACCCAAGGATTATGGCTGTCTAGGCATAGGTGTTGGCAGGCTATGGCCCTGGGCCACATCTGGCCTGACCTTATGTGGCCCAGCAAGCCTAAAACACTTACTCACTGGCCCTTAGCAAACAAAAACCTGCCACCAGGAGCAAAGAAACTGTGTGATTGCTTGAACTGTGAGCTGAACTTACTGCATTTTTCAAGACACACTATTTTTCCTTGAATGGTCTAGAGACAGACAAATGATGGTTATTCAGAATTGGTATCTTGCAGACATCTTCTCAAAAATGAATGAAGTGTCACTTCAAGGAAAACAATTGGTATTATTTATTGCCAGTGATACAATTTGAGCTTTCATGGGGAAAATGAGGATTTTGGAAAACTTGAATTTGTCACCTTGAGCTTGACAGCTTTCAAATATTTAAAGAGACTTTTATGAGATTGGAGGTGTTCAAACAAGTGTTACTTTTTATACTGTGTAATGAAATGTGTCAATACTTGTGAGATCTGCATAACTTTTGAATCAATGTTTTCCAAATGACCACTGTGCAATTTTATAAAATGGGGCATGATAAAATATCCAAGTGCAAGATAGATCAGCGGATGGATTGTGAGAGAAAATTTACTTATTACAGAATTCACCCTTTTAAAGTGTACAATTCAATGCATTTAAGTAGATATGCAGAGTTAAAGCGACTATGACCAAAACCTCGTTTTAGAACATTTCTATTACCCCAAAATGAAACCTCTTTCCTGTTCAAAGTGACTCTCTATCCCAGTGCCGGGTAGCCACGAATCTACTTACTGTCTATGGGGTGGCCTTCTCTGGGTATCTCCTTCAAATAGAATTATGTAGCATGTGTACTTTTGTGATTGGTTTCTTCCACTTGTTATAATGTTTTCAAGGTTCATATTTATTGTAGCATGTATCAGCACTCCATTCCTTTTTCTTGTCAAATAGTATTCTTACATGGATAGACCACATTTTGTTTATCTATTCACTAGTCAACAGACATTTGGGTTGTTTCCCCTTCAGGCTATTGTGAATAATGCTGCTGTGAACATTTGCACACAAGTCTTTGTTGACAGATGCTTTCATTTCTCCTGAGTGATTGGACAGGAGTAGACTTGCTGGGTCATATGGTAACTATGTTTAACGTTTTGAGAAACAGCCAAAGTAACTACACCATGTTACATTCCCATCAGCAATAAGTGAGGGTTCAATTTCTCTACATTCTCCCCAACACCTGTTATTGTTCAAGTTATTATAGCTATACTAGTGGTTATGAAGTATTATCTCACAGTGATTTTGATTTACATTTCCCTAATGATTAATGATGTTGAGTACTTTTTTGTAATACACCTTTATTGGAGTATAATTGCTTCACAATGCTATGTTAGTTTCTCTTGTACAACAAAGTGAATCAGCTGTATGCATACATATTATCCCCATATCCCCTCCCTCTTGTGTCTCCCTCCCACCCTCCCTCCCACCCCTCTAGGTGGTCACAAAGCACGGAGCTGATCTCCCTGTGCTATGCAGCTGCTTCCCACTAGCTATCTATTTTACATTTGGTAGTGTATATGTGTCCATGCCACTCTCTCACTTCGTCCCAGCTTACCCTTCCCCCTCCCCGTGTCCTCAAGTCCATTCTCTATGTCTATGTCTTTATTCCTGCCCTGCCACTAGGTTCATCAGTACCATTTTATTTTTTTTTTAGATTCCATATATATGCATTAGCATATGGTATTTGTTTTTCTCTTTCTGACTTACTTCACTCTGTATGACAGACTCTAGGTCCATCCACCTCATTACAGATAAGTCAATTTCGTTTCTTTTATGGCTGAGTAATATTCCATTGTATATATGTGCCGCATCTTCTTTATCCATTCATCTGTCGATGGACATTTAGATTGTTTCCATGTCCTGGCTATTGTATGTCGAGCATTCTTCATTTGCTTATTCACCATTCATATATCTTCTATGGAGAAAAGTCTGCTTAAATTATTTGCCTAATTAAAAAACTATTTTGACGTACTTACAGATTCACAGGAAGTTGTAAAGATGGTACAGAAAAGACCAGTAGATTTTAATGTAACAGGGTAAGATTATGTAGTTGATATGGTTTCAGATCTCACATCGTAACTACTCTTTCAGAAATTACCACTTGTTGAGTTCTGGTACAGCATCAAAGAAGAAAATCCACAATTTTCTTAAAAGTCTACTCAAATGCTCTTTCCCTCACAAGTACAATCTATGTGAAGCCGTACTGTCTTTAAATACTTCAAATAAAATGATATATTACAACAGAATGATCATCGAAGCAGATATGGGAATGCAGCTCTTAGCTAAGAGATTTTCAAAAATGTAATGTTGCTTTTCTCATTAATTTATCAGGGGAAAATAAAACAGGTTTTCGTAAAAATATGTTAGATTAACATGGAATGGGCTTTTATTTTTAATTTTAAATGAATGCATAACCATTGATTTTTTTCTCAGCTCTCCAGGATGGAAGTATTGACAGATACAACCCACGTGAACAAAAGGTCTTCAGGATCCTCAGACATCTTAAACGTGTAAAGGGGTTCTGAGACCAGAAAGTGTGAAAGTTGCTGATCTAAGCCCTGGGAAGGCAAGGTGGGTGGGCCCAGGCCCCTGAGGAGGTGAGGACAGTGCTACCCTTCTGAGGAGAGGGTGTGGGTTATGTGAAGTGAGACAGAGCCTGATGTCTTTGTGTGCATATATACACATGTATACAGACAGCCATTCACTGAGGGGAGCTGGAAGGAAGGGCATGTGTGTCTTCTTTTCTGTGCATTAAATGCAGAGCAGCACACACTGTGAACATTCACATCCATAACTTACCCCCGCAACACTCAGGCTCTGGGCTTGTCACTGAACTGCCTCACTAGGGCCCTTCTCCAGCTATTCTGATGTCCCCTCCCAGCTCGGTCTGTGTCCCTGGATCTCCTTCTCCTCATCTACAGTGGCCCCAGACACTGGGCCTTCTTCTTCTTCTCTTGAAACACCTGCACGGTCTCCTCCATCTGACAGCAGATGTATGCAGCCTCCTCAGCCATCCCTTCCTTCTCCTGCCTAAAGGAAGCACAGGTGCCCTTGAAAGTGATGGCTTTTTGCTAAACACTGCTAGGAAATAGGGAAGGGAGAATAGGGACTCACAGGTTGTGAGCCTCCACTCAGGGCTGGAGAGGCCCCACCCAACCCAGAAGGATTTCCTGTAGAGCCTTTCTTCACAATGAAAGAAAGAATATTGGCTTGGGTATCAGAACTCTGAATCCAAGCCCTGACTCTGTCACCTTCACTTAGCCATTCAGAATCTCATTTTTATCGTCTACTCTATGGGGGTTACGGATTCTTTTCATATTTATTGAAGAAATCCATACACAAGTGCTTTTTCAATACAAAACTCTCATCAATGTAAATCTAAAAGCACTCATACCTGACTCAACGGGTCATTGTGAGTATTTCATAAACTAACATAAATCTATTTGCCTATGGGTTAATGCAGCATAGAAATGCAAAAGACTGTAAGTAGCACTGTTAACACATATATACTTGCAATTCGAAAGAGAACATTCTATATCCTCTTTATTTTCTGAGCTGAGAATACTTGACTTTGATTAATTTAAATATTGTATGTGTTCCTTTTTTCCCCTCTATTGGGTTGGATTTCTCTCTAAAATATGAATATTTACTGTCTCTATTTCATTTTTCAATTTGTGTAGAACCAGAATAGGAAAAAAAAATTAAATAAAGGAGCTGACATTCTTGTGATTTAAAATAATAGTGATGAGAGGGGCATCAAGATGGCAGATTAGGAAGACCCTAAACTCACCGCCTCCTGGGACACAGCAGAATCACAACCTGCAGAGCAACTATCTATGAGAATGACTTGAAGACCAGCAGAAAAGAGTCTCCACAATTAAAGATATAAAGAAGTGTATAAATGAGGTGGATAGGAGGGTTGGAGATGTGCTTTCGTCAGGACCCATATCCCTGGGTCAGCAGCCCACAAACAGGAGCGAAATCCCAACCGCAGAGGTCCTGCCCAAAGAGTGAGGGGTCTGAGCCCCATATTAGGCTCCCCTGCCTGGAGTCCTGCTCTGTGAAAATAAGCCACCAGAAACTTGGGTTTTGAAGACCAGTGGGGCTTACACTTGGGAGAGCCAGAGGGCTATAGGAAACAGACTCCATGCCAGCAGCCTCACCTACCAGCATGCCCACAGAATTTGGCCCTGATATAGGGGACATTCCTGGAGCAAGCAGCTCTGGTGGCCAGCTTGGGGCATGCCGCTGGGCCCATAGGAAGTCTCCTACACAAGGCCACTTCTCCAAGCTCAGTAGAAGTAATGCGCTTCCCTAAACATAAAAATAAACACAGAGAATTAGGCAACAGGAAGAGACAGAGGAATATGTTCCAAATGTAAGAACAAGACAAAACCTCAGAAAAAGAACTAAACAAAGTGGAGATAAGCAATCAGCCTGATAAAGAGTTCAAGGTAACGATACCAACAATGTTCAATGAACTCAGGAGAGAAATGTATGAACACAGTGATAGGTTTAACAAAGAGTTAGAAAATAGAAAGAAGAACCAATCAGAGCTGAAGAATAAAATAACTGGAAAAAATCCAGTAGATTAAATGATACAGAAAAATAGATTAGAGACATGAAAGACAAAGTAGTGGAAACCACCCAAGCTAAAAATAAAAAAAGGAAAAAAAATTTGTAAGGGACAGTTTAAGAGATCTCTAGGACAACATCAAGCACAGCCACATTTGCATTATAGGGGTCCCATAAGGAGAAGTGATAAAAAGTTTTACAACAAAAGCTAAAAAAGTTCATATCACTAAACCAGCCTTACAAGAAATGTTAAAAGGACTTCTCTAAACAAAAAAGAAAAGGCCACAACTAGAAACAAGAAAATTATGCAAGGAAAAATCTCACTAGTGGGAAGGTTAAAAGACAAAAGTAGTAAAATCATGTAAACTCGCAATAAGAAGTTAAAGAGATACATGCAGTTAAAACGTGATATATGGTGTCAAAAACATAAAATATTTGGGGGAGAGTGAAAATGTAGGGTTGTTGAAATTTGTTCCACCTTGAGAGATCAACTCAAAGAATATCTATATACATATATAGATATATATGTTGTTGTGTATGAACTTCATGGTAACCACAAAACAAAAACCTATAATAGATAAACAAAAAGTAAAGAGAAAGGAATCCAAACATAACACTAATGACAGTCAGCAAATCACAAGGGAAGAGACCAAAAGAAGAAGAAAAGAACCAAGAAGAACTACAAAAACAACCAGAAAGCAATTAACAAAATGGCATTAAGAACATACCTATCAATATTAGTTAAAACATAAATGGACTAAATGCTCCAATCAAAGACACGGAGTGGCTAATGGGTAAAAAGTCAAGACCCATATACCTGCTGCCCACAATAGACTCACTTCAGATTTAAAGATACACACAGATTGAAAGTGAGGGGTGGAAAAAGATATCTAGAGTAGCAATACTTATATCAGACATAAAAGACGTTAAAAAATAGTGTAAAAAGAGAAAAAGGAGAGCACTGATGAAGGGATAAATCCAACCAGAAGATATAACACTTGCAAATATATGTGCACCCAAAATCGGAGCACCTAAAACATAAAGCAATTATTAACGAATCTAAAGGGAGAAACCGAAAGCAATACAATCATGATGGGGGACTCTAACACCTGATTTACATAAGATCATCCAGACAGAAAATGAATACGGAAGCATTGGCTTTAAATGCCACATTCAGCCAGAGTGACTTAATAGATATATACAGAACATTCCATGCCCAAACAGCAAAATACATATTCTTTTCAAGTGCATGTGGAACATTCTCCAGAATACATAACATGCTATACCACAAAACAAGTCTCAGTAAATTTAGGAATATTAAAATCATATCAAGCACCTCCCAAACCAGAATAGTATACTATAAACCAACTATACGAAAAAATTGCAAAAATCACAAACACATGGAGGCTAAATAATATGCTACTGAACAACTAACCAATGGCTCACTAAACAAATCAGAGAGGGAATAAAAAATACCTGGAGACACATGAGAATGGAAACACTTTGTTCCAAAATCTATCAGAAGGAGCAAGGGAAGTTCTAACATGTAACTGATAGTGGTTCACGTCTACCTCAGGAAACAAAAAATCCAAATACACAACCTTACCTTACACCTAAAGGAGCTAGAAAAAGAGGAACAAAGAAAACCCAAAGTTAGTAGAAGGAAGGAAATAATAAAAATCAGAGTGGGAATAAATTAAATAGACACTAAAAAAAAAAAAAAGATCAATGAAACTAACAGCTGTTTCCGTAAAAAGATAAACAAAATTAATAAACCTCTGATCAGACTCATCAAGAATAAAGAGAGCAAACCCTAATAAATAAAACTATAAATGAAAGAGGACAGATTACAATTTGACACCACAGAAATACAAAGGATCATAAGCCAGTAGCACAGTTATGTACCAACCAATTGGACACGCTAGAAGAAATGAATAAATTCCTAGAAAAATACAATCTTTCAAGACTGAATCAGGAAGAAGTAGAAAATCTGGACAGACCAATTACCAGTAATGAAATTAAATCAGTCATCAAAAAAAATTCCTAAAATAACCCAAAAGTCCAAGACCAGATGGCTTCCCAGGTAAATTCTACCAAACCTTTAAAGAAGAGTTAACACTTATCTTTCTCAAACTATTCCAAAAGACAGAAAATTTTTAATAACTTTATTTTATTTTACCTTACTTTATTTTATTATATCCTCTTTCTTTTTTTCTTTCTTTCTACTTTTTCTCCCTTTTATTCTGAACCGTGTGGATGAAAGGCCCTTGGTGCTGCAGCCAGGAGTCAGTGCTGTGCCTCTGAGGTGGGAGAGCCAACTTCAGGACACTGGTCCACAAGAGACTTCCCAGCTCCACGTAATATCAAATGGCGAAAAATCTCCCAGAGATCTCCATCTCAACACCAGCACCCAGCTTCACTCAACGACCAGCAAGCTACAGTGCTGGTATGCCAAACAACTATGCCAAACAACTAGCAACACAGGAACACAACCACACCCATTATCAGAGAGGCTGCCTAAAATCATAATAAGTCCACAGACACCCCAAAACACACCACCAGACGTGGACCTGCCCACCAGAAAGACAAGATCCAGCCTCAGCCACCAGAACACAGGCACTAGTCCCCTCAAGCAGGCAGCCTACACAACCCACTGAACCAACTTTAGCCACTGGGGACAGACACCAAAAACAACGGGAACTACAAACCTGCAGCCTGCAAAAAGGAGACCCCAAACACAGTAAGATAAGCAAAATGAGAAGACAGAAAAACACACAGCAGATGAAGGAGCAAGATAAAAACCCACCAGACCTAACAAATGAAGAGGAAATAGGCAGTCTACCTGAAAAAGGATTCAGAATAATGATAGTAAAGATGATCCAAAATCTTGGAAATAGAGTAGACAAAATGCAAGAAACATAAAACAAGGACCTAGAAGAACTAAGGATGAAACAAGCAACGAAGAACAACACAATAAATGAAATTAAAAATACTCTAGATGGGATCAATAGCAGAATAACTGAGGCAGAAGAACGGATAAGTGACCTTGAAGATAAAATAGTGGAAATAACTACTGCAGAGCAGAATAAAGAAAAACGAATGAAAAGAACTGAGGACAGACTCAGAGACCTCTGGGACAACAGTAAACGCACCAACATTCGAATTATAGGGGTTCCAGAAGAAGAAGAGAAAAAGAAAGGGACTGAGAAAATATTTGAAGAGATTATAGTTGAAAACT
The DNA here is from genome assembly GCF_003676395.1 of Aethalodelphis obliquidens. Lineage (NCBI taxonomy): Eukaryota > Metazoa > Chordata > Mammalia > Artiodactyla > Delphinidae > Aethalodelphis > Aethalodelphis obliquidens. The sequence continues at coordinate 1,636,319 of NW_020838026.1, read as the reverse complement.
TCCCTAATATGGGAAAGGAAATAGTTAATCAAGTCCAGGAAGCACAGAGAGTCCCATACAGGATAAATCCAAGGAGAAACATGCCAAGACACATATTAATCAAACTGTCAAAAATTAAATACAAAGAAAAAATATTAAAAGCCGCAAGGGAAAAACAACAAATAACACACAAGGGAATCCCCATAAGCTTAACAGCTGATCTTTCAGCAGAAGTTCTGCAAGTCAGAAGGGAGTGGCAGAACATACTTAAAGTGATGAAAGGGAAAAACCTACAACCAAGATTACTCTACCCAGCAAGGATCTCATTCAGATTTGATGGAGAAATTAAAACCTTTACAGACAAGCAAAAGCTGAGAGAGTTCAGCACCACCAAACCAGCTTTACAACAACTGCTAAAGGAACTTCTCTAGGCAAGAAACACAAGAGAAGGAAAAGACCTACAATAACAAACCCAAAACAATTAAGAAAATGGGAATAGGAACATACATAACGGTAATTACCTTAAATGTAAATGGATTAAATGTTCCCACCAAAAGACACAGACTGGCTGAATGGATACAAAAACAAGACCCATATATATGCTGTCTACAAGAGACCCACTTCAGACCTAGAGACACATACAGACTGAAAGTGAGGGGATGGAAAAAGATATTCCATGCAAATGGAAACCAAAAGAAAGCTGAAGTAGCAATTCTCATATCAGACAAAATAGACTTTAAAATAAAGACTATTGGAAGAGACAAAGAAGGACACTACATAATGATCAAGGGATTGATCCAAGAAGAAGATATAACAATTGTAAATATTTATGCACCCAACATAGGAGCACCTCAATACATAAGGCAAATACTAACAGCCATAAAAGGGGAAATTAACAGTAACACATTCAGAGTAAGGGACTTTAACACCCCACTTTCACCAATGGACAGATCATACAAAATGAAAATAAATAAGGAAACACAAGCTTTAGATGATACATTAAACAAAATGGACTTAATTGATATTTATAGGATATTCCATCCAAAAACAACAGAATACACATTTTTCTCAAGTGCTCATGGAACATTCTCCAGGATACATCATATCTTGGGGCACAAATCAAGCCTTGGTAAATTTAAGACAACTGAAATCGTATCAAGTATGTTTTCCGACCACAACGCTATGAGACTAGATGTCAATTACGGGAAAAGGTCTGTAAGAAAAACAAACACATGGAGGTTAAACAATACACTAATTAATAACGAAGTGGTCACTGAAGAAATCAAAGAGGAAATCAAAAGATACTTAGAAACAAATGACAATGGAGACACGACGACCCAAAACCTATGGGATGCAGCAAATGCAGTTTCTAAGAGGGAAGTTTATAGCAATACAATCCTACCTTAAGAAACAGGAAACAACTCGAATAAACAACCTAACCTTGCACCTAAAGCAATTAGAGAAAGAAGAACAAAAAAACCCCAAAGTTAGCAGAAGGAAAGAAACCATAAAGATCAGATCAGAAATAAATGAAAAAGAAATGAAGGAAACGATAGCAAAGATCAATAAAACTAAAAGCTGGTTCTTTGAGAAGATAAACAAAATTGATAAACCATTAATCAGACTCATCAAGAAAAAAAGGGAGAAGACTCAAATCAATAGAATTAGAAATGAAAAAGGAGAAGTAACAATTGACACTGCAGAAATACAAAAGATCATGAGAGATTACTACAAGCAACACTATGCCAATAAAATGGACAAATTCTTAGAAATGCACAACCTGCCAAGACTGAATCACGAAGAAATAGAAAAGATGAACAGACCAATCACAAGCACTGAAATTGAAACTGTGATTAAAAATCTTCCAACAAACAAAAGCCCAGGACCAGATGGCTTCACAGGCCAATTCTATCAAACATTTAGAGAAGAGCTAACACCTATCCTTCTCAAACTCTTCCAAAATATAGCAGAGGGAGGAACACTCCCAAACTCATTTTACGAGGCCACCATCACCCTGATACCAAAACCAGACAAAGATGTCACAAAGAAAGAAAACTACAGGCCAATATCACTGGTGCGTATAGATGCAAAAATCCTCAACAAAATACTAGCAAACAGAATCCAACAGCACATTAAAAGGATCATATACCATGATAAAGTGGTGTTTATCCCTGGAATTCAAGGATTCTTCAATATATGCAAATCAATCAACGTGATACACCATATTAAAAAATTGAAGGAGAAAAACCATATGATCACCTCAATAGATGCAGAGAAAGCTTTCGACAAAATTCAACACCCATTTATGATAAAAGCCCTGCAGAAAGTAGGCACAGAGGGAACTTTCCTCAACATACTAAAGGCCATATATGACAAACCCACAGCCAACATCATTCTCAATGGTGAAAAACTGAAAGCATTTCCACTAAGATCAGGAACAAGACAAGGTTGCCCACTCTCACCACTCTTATTCAACATAGTTTTGAAATTTTTAGCCACAGAAATCAGAGAAGAAAAGGAAATAAAAGGAATCCAAATCAGAAAAGAAGAAGTAAACCTGTCACTGTTTGTAGATGACATGATACTATACATAGAGAATCCTAAAGATGCTACCAGAAAACTACTAGAGCTAATCAATGAATTTGGTAAAGTAGCAGGATACAAAATTAATGCACAGAAATCTCTGGCATTCCTATACACTAATGATGAAAAATCTGAAAGTGAAATCAAGAAAACACTCCCATTTACCATTGCAACAAAAAGAATAAAATATCTAGGAATAAACCTACCTAAGGAGACAAAAGACCTGTATGCAGAAAATTATAAAACACTGATGAAAGAAATTAAAGATGATACAAATAGATGGAGAGATATACCATGTTCGTGGATTGGAAGAATCAACATTGTGAAAATGACTCTACTACCCAAAGCAATCTACAGATTCAATGCAATCCCTATCAAACTACCACTGGCATTTTTCACAGAACTAGAACAAAAAATTTCACAATTTGTATGGAAACACAAAAGACCCCGAATAGCCAAAGCAATCTTGAGAACGAAAAAGGGAGCTGGAGGAATCAGGCTCCCTGACTTCAGACTATACTACAAAGCTACAGTAATCAAGACAGTATGGTACTGGCACAAAAACAGAAAGATAGATCAATGGAACAGGATAGAAATCCCAGAGATAAACCCACGCACATATGGTCACCTTATCTTTGATAAAGGTGGCAGGAATGTACAGTGGAGAAAGGACAGCGTCTTCAATAAGTGGTGCTGGGAAAACTGGACAGGTACATGTAAAAGTGTGAGATTAGAACACTCCCTAACAGCATACACAAAAATAAGCTCAAAATGGATTAAAGACCTAAATGTAAGGCCAGAAACTATCAAACTCTTAGAGGAAAACATAGGCAGAACACTCTATGACATAAATCACAGCAAGATCCTTTTTGACCCACCTCCTAGAGAAATGGAAATAAAACCAAAAATAAACAAATGGGACCTAATGAAACTTCAAAGCTTTTGCACAGCAAAGGAAACCATAAACAAGACCAAAAGCCAACCCTGAGAATGGGAGAAAATATTTGCAAATGAAGCAACTGACAAAGGATTAATCTCCAAAATTTACAAGCAGCTCATGCAGCTCAATAACAAAAAAACAAACAACCCAATCCAAAAATGGGCAAAAGACCTTTATAGACATTTCTCCAAAGAAGATATACATATTGCCAACACATGAAAGAATGCTCAACATCATTAATCATTAGAGAAATGCAAATCAAAACTACAATGAGATATCATTCATGCCAGTCAGTATGGCCATCATCAAAAAATCTAGAAAAAATAAATGCTGGAGAGGGTGTGGAGAAAAGGGAATACTCTTGCACTGCTGGTGAGAATGTGAATTGGTACAGCCACTATGGAGAACAGTATGGAGGTTCCTTCAAAAACTACAAATAGAACTACCATATGACCCAGCAATCCCACTATTGGGCATATACCCTGAGAAAACCATAATTCAAAAAGAGTCATGTACCAAAATGTTCATTGCAGCTCTATTTACAACAGCCAGGAGATGGAAACAACCTAAGTGTCCATCGTCAGATGAATGGATAAAGAAGATGTGGCACATATATACAATGGAATATTACTCAGCCATAAAAAGGAATGAAATTGAGTTATTTGTAGTGAGGTGGATGGACCTAGAGTCTGTCGTACAGAGTGAAGTACGTCAGAAAGAGAAAGACAAATACTGTATACTAACACATATATATGGAATCTAAGAAAAAAAATGTCATGAATAACCTAGGGGTAAGATGGGAATAAAGACACAGACCTACTAGAGAAGGGACTTGAGGATATGGGGAAGGCGATGGGTAAGTTGTGACAAAGTGAGAGAGTGGCATGGACATATATACATTACCAAATGTAAAATAGCTAGTGGGAAGCAGCTGCATAGCACAGGGAGATCAGCTCGGTGGTTTGTGACCACCTGGATGGGTGGGATAGGAAGGGTGGGAGGGAGGGAGCCGCAAGAGGGAGGAGATATGGGAACATATGTATATGTATAACTGATTCACTTTGTTATAAAGCAGAAACTAACACACCATTGTAAAGCAAATATACTCCAATAAAGATGTAAAAAAAAAGAAAAGAAAAAAATGATTGAAGAGTATGCTTTTGATCTCATTCTACAAGGCCAGCATCATCCTGATACCAAAACCAGAAGAAGATACCACAAAAAAGAGAAAATCAGGCCAATATCACTGATAAACATAGATGCAATAATCCTTAACAAAATATTAGCAAACCAAATTAACAATACATTAAAAGGATCATACGCCATGATCACGTAGGATTTATCCCAGGGATATACGGATGGCTCAATATCCACAAATCAATCAATGTGATACATCACATTAACAAACTAAAGAATCAAAACCATATGATCCTCTCAACAGATGAAGAAAAAGCTTGAGAACATTCACCATCATTTATGATAAAAACTCTACACAAAGTGGGCATAGAGGGAACATACCTCAACATAATAAAGGCCATATATGACAAACCTACAGCTAACATCATACTCAATGGTGAAAAGCTAAAAACATTTCCTGTAAGATGAGGAACAAAACAAGGATGTTACTTTTATTCAGCATAGAACTGGAAATCCTAGTCAGAGCAAAATCAAAGAAGAAAAAGAAAAACAGACATCCAAATTGGAAAGGTAGAAGTAAAACTGTCACTGTTTGCAGATACGTGATACTATATATAGAAAACCCTAAAGACTCCACCAAAAATCTATTAGAGATAATAAATAAATTCAGTAAAGTTGCAGGGTACAAAATTGAAGTATGGAAATCTGTTGTGTTTCTATACACAAATAATGAACTATCAGAAAAAAAAAATTAAGAAAGTAATACCCTTTACAATAGCACCAAAAAGAATAAAATACATAGGAATAAATCTAACCAAGGAGATAGAAGACCTGTGTTCTGAAAACTATAAGACACTGATGAAAGGAATTGAAGAAAACATAAACAAATGGAAAGATATAAAGACATACCACATTTTTTCATACTTTGCTTTATCATGTCTCACAGAGACTGTGTTTTTTGTTTTTGTTTTTTTTTACAAATTGAAGGTTTGTGTCAACCCTGCCTTGCCAGTTGATACTTAGCATTTTCTATCAATAAAGCATTTTTAAAATAAAGTATATACATTGTTTTTTAGACATGATGTTATTAGACACTTAATAGACTATAGGATAATGTAAGCATAACTTTTATGTGCACTGGGAAATAAAAAAATTTGTGTGCCTTGCTTTATTGTGACATTTGTTTTATTGTGGTAATCTAAAACCAAACCTGAAATATCTCCAAGCTCTGCCTGTACTTTGCTCTTGGAGTCGAAGAATTAATATTGTTAAAATGTCCATACCACTCAAGGCAATCTAGAGATTCAGTGCAGTCCCTATCAAAATACCAGTGGCATTTTTCACAGAACTAGAACAAATAAACCTAAAATTTGTATGGAAACATAAAAGACCTTGAATAGCTGAAAAAATTCTTATGAATGAAGAACGTAACTGGAGGTATCATGCTCCCTGATATCAAACTCTACTACAAAGCTACTGTCCTCAGAACAGTATGATACTGGCACAAAAACAGATACACAGATCAATGGAACAGAATATAGAACCCAGAAATGGACCCACACTTATATGGGCAATTAATCTACAGCAAAGGAGGCAAGAATGTACAATGGGGAAAAGAGAGACTCTTCAGTAAATGGTATTGGGAAAACTGGACAGCTACATGCAAAAGAATGAAACTATACCAACTTCTCCAATAATGCACAAAAAATAAGCTCAAAATGGATGAAAGCCTTAAATGTAAGACCTGAAACTATAAAACTCCTAGAAGAAAACATAAGCAGTATGCTCTTTGACATCTTAGCAATATTTTTTTGGATCTGTCTCTTCAGGGAAGGAAACAAAAGCAAAAATAAACAAACGGGACTACATCAAACTAAAAAGTTTTGTCACAGTGAAGGAAACTATCAACAAAATGAAAAGGTCATCTACTGAATGGGAGAAGATATTTGAAAACAATGTCTCTGGTAAGGGGCCAATATCCAAAATATACAAAGAACTCATACAACTCAATATCAAAGAAACAAACAACCCAATCTAAAAAGGGTAGAGGAGCTGAATAGACATTTTTTCCAAAGAAGACATACAGATAGCCAACAAGATCATGAAAAGATACTTAATTCACTAAGTCTCTGGGAAATGCAAGTCCAAATCACCTTACTCCTATCAGGGTAAGCTGTGACAAAGCGAGAGAGAGGCATGGACATATATACACTACCAAACGTAAGGTAGATAGCTAGTGGGAAGCAGCCGCATAGCACAGGGAGATCAGCTCGGTGCTTTGTGGCCGCCTGGAGGGGTGGGATAGGGAGGGTGGGAGGGAGGGAGATGCAAGAGGGAAGAGATATGGGAACATATGTATATGTATAACTGATTCACTCTGTTATAAAGCAGAAACCAACACACCATTGTAAAGCAATTATACTCCAATAAAGATGTTAAAAAAAAATATCAGTATGGCTATTAACAAAAAGACAAGAGATAGCAAGTGTTGTCAAGGATGTGGAGAAAAGGGACTCCTCATGCACTGTTGGTAAGAATGTAAATTGGTGCAGCCACTGTGGAAAACAATAAGCTGGTTCATCAAAAAATTAAGAGCAGAACTACCATACTATCAAGCTATCTCAGCTGTGGGGATTTATCCTAATAAAAGAAAAACACTAATTGTAAAAGATATGTGCACCTCCATGTTCACTGCAGCATTATTTACAATAGCCAAGATTTGGAAGCAACCTAAAAGTCCATCAGTAGATGAATGGATAAAAGAAGAATTGGTATACACACGCACACACACACACACAATGGACAGTTACACAGCCATAAAAGAATGAAGTCTTGTCATTTGTGAAAACATGGATGGACCTAGAAGGCATTCTGCTAAGAGAAATAAGTCAGACAAAGAAAGACAAATACTGTATGATCTCAATTATATGTAGAATATAAAAATCAAAACAAATGAACAAATTAAACAAAACAGAAACAGACTCATAGAAACAGAGAACAAATAGGTGGTTGCCAGAGAGGAGGGAGTGGGGGATGGATGAAATAGGTGAAGGGGATTAAGAAGTACAAACTTCCAGGTGTATAAGAAATAAGTCTTGGGATGTACTATGCACCATAAGGAATATGAGCAATAATAATGTATTAACTTTGTGTGGGGACAGATGGTTATTAGACTTATCGTGGAGATCATTTTGAAATGTATTTAAATGTCAAATCACTACGTTGTACACCTGACACTAACATCATATTGTATGTCAACTATATTTCAATAAAAAATAAAATAAAACAAGAAGAATAAAGTAAAATACTGATGATGATGATGATGATAAATGAAAGCTCATATTCCTTTGGGGAAAAGCAGCCTGGACGAAGGAAAGGAACGGGAGAAACACCCCAGGCAGCCACAAGAAACAAGCAGACCTTGAATGCTATGCTCTTCTCCATACGCCCCTGGAGCAAGCATTAAGGACTAAAGGTAGCAGATTTTCAGAAATGTGACTTCTTAAGGGAAGAATTTAGGTCACCATGCCTTAAAAGTGGGTAACTGTATTTGGAAGAAAACCTTCAACTTATTTCAATTGTCTGGACTGTGCAGAGGAAGAGAATCAGTTTCTAAGTTAACCAGGTCTCAAACCATACACAGCTGTGCAGATTAGATTTTATATCCTGACACACATTCTTTAGTAATTGAGGAAACTTGTTTGGACTTCTTCAGAAGTGAGAGAAATCTTCACCATCCAAGAAAGCTCCTCGGGTAGCATCTGTGTCCCAGGAAATAGCTGGACTGGACCAGAGCAAGCAGGGCTTTGACAATTATGGATTGATCCCTACCTTGCCAGACAGAGCTTCTTGAACCTCCCCAGGAAGTTCTAAGGTTAAGGGTCAGAAACAGGCTTACTTTTAGTAAGAGGTGATTACAAGAGAAAGCAACACAAATATGATCACGTTCCTAATTACACTTCACACTTCAGAGACAATTTTCAACATTTTATTTCCAGTATTTCACATTCTTAATTTTGTAAAGTTTGCTATTTCTTGCATGCCTGTTCATTCCCGCCCCCAACTCTCAGCTGAACTGTGAGCTCAGGTACACATAACTATGTCTCAGCCTCCTGACACTAATCCAGATGCTTTCATTTTCCACATTCCATTCACTTAAAAAAATAAGGGGAAAATGCAATAAAACACTCAAATAACTGTACCAGCAAACACTGCTATACGAAGACGGAAAGACCGCTGGCTGCCAGACAGCACCTCGTAAGACTCCTTGAAAGGTGCATTCATCAGTTGCATTAACTCAGAAAAGTCTGAATTTGGCATATGCAGGGCGGTGTAGGGGAGTCAACACTTGATCATGTATGTAAATATTTTAAAAAGGGAACTCTAGGAGAGTAGGAGGGGCCTCACCAGGGTTGTCTGATGATGTCATCCTACTTCAGAGACCTTAGTCACATGCAGACATACATGAGAGGCTTCCATTCCTGAACCTGACTCAGAGCAAAGACCTGCAGGCCTGGTGTCCACCTGCAAACCTGGGTTAAACTAAATGTCCACTGATTCATGACTCACTTGCCTTGTTTGGTAGCTGAATTTTAAACGGAACAGTAACTGACATGCCTTTTATAAAATAGTGTTCTTGAGTCATTTTATAGAGGCAAAACATAATAACCTTATTAAATCCCCTGCCCTTGTAGACAGGGTAATGTGACAGGCCTGTCCCCCGAAGGCCTGGATGGAGACAGGACTCCTGGCAAAAGCAACCACCATCCATTTTGTCTAGATTCAAGGTGAGTCTGACCAGAGGAAAACTTTCGCTTTCAAAGCGCCTAGAGCAAGACAGACTCTTAAGCTAGGGGGATGAAGGCCTCAGGCAAGGCAAGGGTTAGGGATATTTTTAGTTTCCAAGAGTTCAATTTAACAACAAAGCACTTTGAACTCCTGGGAACATTAAAAGCCCTGGGATCCACATCACTGAACTTGACAGTTAACCATCACAGCCCCACAGGGAAGATTTCACAATGATTATCTGAACCAACTTTGAAGTTTGATACATAAAAAGTCATAACACAATAGAAGGCATTCAGTAAGTATTTTCTTACTTCTTTGAGGTAGTAAGCACATTTTTTTCCAACATGAAAAAAAAGATCCAAGGCCAAAGGGAGTTGGAGAAGGTGCAGCTGATACACTGCACCAGCCGATGACCCGCCGGGAACTTGGGCGGAAAATGTTGTCATTCCTGAATGGCACTGAATCCTGATGACAGCCCCCTGAGGGAGCTCGTTCTATTCCTCCTTTTACAGATGAAGAAATCAAAGCTCAAGATAGTAAGTAACTTGTGTAGCCTATTTAAGTTAAATTTAGCTGTTTATAAACATCAGGCCTCCAGGATGTTTTACAAACAGGCTCTTCCTTCAGAAATGGGGTATAATGTAAAAGTAATGAACTGGCTGCTTCCTTTACTAGTTTAGGGGCACCTGATGATCACTTCTGAATCTGTTTCTTTAATTGAAAAATAGGAAAATAACTCCCATATGTTAAGATTGCATTGACTACGCAAAGTATTCATATATTCTTATTTATATGCATATACATATAAACACAAACATACACTCTCACACACACACATATACATGTTTGTATGTATGTGCAGCACAGAATCTGGCACAGAGTAATCGATCTACCAATTAAAACTATTTTGCTAATCTTACACTCTCCCTAAGCTAGCCAAGTTGGTTTTGAAAATGAGTTTAATCCTTCTAGATACTACGATGTGTTTATCTATTTTTCTTCTTTAAATAGTGTCTTCAAGTTAAATTATATTAATCTGAATACAGTAAGTCCCCTACATACGAACGAGTTCTGTTCTGAGAGTGCTTTCGTAAGTTCAATGTGTTTGTAAGGTTGGTACCCAACTAACACAACTGGCTATATAGTACTGCACTGTAATAGGTTTATAATACTTTGCACACAAATAATATATAAAAAACAAACATAAAAAATAAAGAAAACATTTTTAATCTTACAGTACAGTACTTTGAAAAGGGCAGTAGTACAGTACAGTAGCTGGCATCCAGGGGCTGGCATCGAGTGAACAGGCAAGAAGAGCTACTGACTGAAGGAGGGAGAGGAGGTGGGAGGCGGTAGAGCTGAAGGATCGTCAGCAATAGGAGACGGAGGGCAAGCTGCAATGTCACTCACGCCTGACGCTGATGGCACAGGTTCTGGTTCTTTGTTGGATTCAATTCCATCTACCCGCTTGAAAAAACGATCCAGTGACATTTAGGTAGTAGCTCTTTTTTTCTCATCATAGATGACACGATAGCACTGGACTGCATTCTGAACGGCTGCTGCAACCTTCTGTGTTCAGGTCCTGTGCCTCTAAAACTAACAGTGCCTGCTCAAACAAAGAAAACCCCCTTGCCATTTCCTGCGTCATAAATCTCTTCGCTTCCTCAGTTACTTCTTCCTCTTGTATCTCTTCGTCCTTTCTCTGGGCCTCCTCAGGTCTTCATTAGTACGCTCCACGTTCACATCTATGAAAGTTCGCAACTTGAAGGTTCGTATGTAGGGGACTTACTTATATACTCTTAACCTGGATGAGTAATCATTTCTAGTTCATATTCTTACCTATTTTGAAACTTAGAATGAAAAACAAAGGCAGCCAAGAAACTAGAAGAATCCAGTCTTTACAGAGCTGGCAAGGGGCACTGTGATTTCAGGAAGTAATAATGCACCTCAGACATGATAACTTTTCTAGGTACTAATTATTACATTTTTAAAATTAATTAATTTATTTTATTTTATTTTTTTGAGGCACTGGGTCTTCATTGCTGCACGGGTTTTCTCTAGTTGTGGCAATTGGGGGCTACTCTTCATTGCGGTGCACGAGCTTTTCAGTGTGGTGGCTTCTCTTGTTGCGGAGCACGGGCTCTAGGTACATGACCTTCAGTAATTGTGGCACCTGGGCTCAGTAGTTGTGGCTCACGCGTTCTAGAGTGCAGGTTCAGTAGTTGTGGTGCTCAGGCTTAGCTGCTCTGCAGCATGTGGGATCTTCCCGGACCAGGGATTCAACCCGAGTCCCTTGCCTTGGCAACTGGATTCTTAACCACTGCTCCACCAGGGAAGTCCCTACTTTTTTTTTTTTTAACGTCTTTATTGGAGTATAATTGCTTTACAATGTTGTGTTAGTTGCTGCTGTATAACAAAGTGAATCAGCTATATGTATACATATATCCTCATATCTCCTCCCTCTTGCGTCTCCCTCCCACCCTCCCTATCCCAGCTCTTTAGATGGACACAAAGCACCAAGCTGATCTCCCTGTGCTATGCGGCTGCTTCCCACTAGCTATCTATTTTACATTTGGTAGTGTACATATGTCCATGCCACTCTCTCACTTCGTCCCAGCATACCCTTTCCCCTCCCCGTGTCCTCAAGTCCATTCTCTATGATTGCGTCTTTACTCCTGTCCTGCCCCTAGGTTCTTCAGAAACTTTTTTTTTTAGATTCCATATATATGTTAGCATACAGTATTAGTTTTTCTCTTTTTGACTTACTTCACTCTGTATGACAGCCTCTAGGTCCATCCACCTCAATACAGATAACTCAATTTTGTTTTTTTTTTATAGCTGAGTAATATTCCTCTGTGTATATGTGCCACATCTTCTTTATCCATTCATCTGTCGATGGACACTTAGGTTGCTTCCATGTCCTGGCTATTGTAAATAGAGCTGTAGTGAACACTGTGGTATGTGAGTCTTTTTGAATTATGTTTTTTTTCAGGGTATATGCCCAGTAGTGGGATTGCTGGGTTGTATGGTAGTTCTATTTTTAGTTTTTTAAGGAACCTCCATACTGTTCTCCAGAGTGGCTGTATCAATTTACATTCCCACCAACAATGCAAGAGGGTTCCTTTTCTCCACACCCTCTCCAGCATTTATTGTTTGTAGATTTTTTTGGTGATGGCCATTCTGACAGGTGTGAGATGACACCTCATTGTAGTTTTCTCTATTTCTCATTAGAGAATCATTATCTAATGATTAGTGATGTTGAGCATCCTTTCATGTGTTTGTTGGCAATCTGTATATCTTCTTTGGAGAAATGTCTGTTTAGGTCTTCTGCCTATTTTTGGATTTGGTTATCTGTTTTTTTGATATTGAGCTGCATAAGCTGCTTGTATATTTTGGAGATTAATCCTTTGTCAGTTGCTTCGTTTGCAAATATTTTCTCCCATTCTGAGGGTTGTCTTTTTGTTTTGTCTATGGTTTCCTTTGTTGTGCAAAGGCTTTTAAGTTTCACTAGGTCCCATTTGTTTATTTTGATTTCCATTTCTCTAGGAGGTGGGTCAAAAAGGATCTTGCTGTAATTTATGTCATAGAGTGTTCTGCCTATGTTTTCCTCTAAGAGTTTTATAGTGTCTGGCCTTACATTTAGGTCTTTAATCCATTTTGAGTTTATGTTTGTGGATGGTGTTAGGGAGTGTTCTAATTTCATTCTTTTACATGTAGCTGTCCAGTTTCCCCAGCATCATTTATTGAAGAGGTTATCTTTTCTCCATTGCATATTCTTGCCTCCTTTATCAAAGATAAGGTAACTATATGTGTGTGGGTTTAACTCTGGGCTTCCTATCCTGTTCCATTGATCTATACTTGTGTTTTTGTGCCAATACCATACTGTCTTGATTGCTGTAGCTTTGTAGTATAGTCTGAAGTCAGGGAGCCTGATTCCTCCAGCTCCATTTTTCTTTCTTAAGATTGTTTTGGCTATTCAGGGTCTTTTGTGTTTCCATACAAATTGTGAAATTTTTTGTTCTAGTTCTGTGAAAAATGCCAGTGGTAGTTTGATAGGGATTGCATTGAATCTGTAGATTGCTTTGGGTAGTAGAGTCATTTTCACAATGCTGATTCTTCCAATCCAAGAACATGGTATATCTCTCCATCTATTTGTATCATCTTTAATTTCTTTCATCAGAGTCTTATAGTTTTCTGCATACAGGTCTTTTGTCTCCTTAGGTAGGTTTATTCCTAGATATTTTATTCTTTTTGTTGCAGTGGTAAATGGGAGTGTTTTCTTGATTTCACTTTCAGATTTTTCATCATTAGTGTATAGGAATGCCAGAGATTTCTGTGCATTAATTTTGTATCCTGCTACTTTACCATTCATTGATTAGCTCTAGTAGTTTTCTGGTAGCATCTTTAGGATTCTCTATGTATAGTATCATGTCATCTACAAACAGTGACAGCTTTACTTCTTCTTTTCTGATTTGGATTCCTTTTATTTCTTTTTCTTCTCTAATTGCTGTGGCTAAAACTTCCAAAACTATGTTGCATAGTAGTGGTGACAGTGGGCAACCTTGTCTTGTCCTGACCTTAGTGGAAATGCTTTCAGTTTTTCACCATTGAGAATGATGTTGGCTGTGGGTTTGTCATATATGGCCTTTAGTATGTTGAGGAAAGTTCCCTCTATGCCTACTTTCCAGAGGGTTTTTATCATAAATGGGTGTTGAATTTTGTTGAAAGCTTTTTCTCCATCTATTGAGATGATCATATGGTTTTTATCCTTCAATTTGTTAATATGGTTTATCACATTGATTGATTTGCGTATATTGAAGAATCCTTGCATTCCTGGGATAAACCCCACTATATCATGGTGTATGATCCCTTTAATGTGCTGTTGGATTCTGTTTGTTAATATTTTGTTGAGGATACTTGCATCTATGTTCATCAGTGATATTGGCCTGTAGTTTTCTTTCTTTGTGACATCTTTGTCTGGTTTTGGTGTCAGGGTGATGGTGGCCTCGTAGAATGAATTTGGGAGTGTTCCTTCCCCTGCTATATTTTGGAAGAGTTTGAGAAGGATGGGTGTTACCTCTTCTCTAAATGTTTGATAGAATTCGCCTGTGAAGCCATCTGGTCCTGGGCTTTGTTTTGTTGGAAGATTTTTAATCATATATTCAATTTCAGTGCTTGTGGTTGGTCTGTTTATATTTTCTGTTTCTTCCTGGTTCAGTCAGAAGGTTGTGCTTTTCTAAGAATTTGTCCATTTCTTCCAGGTTGTCCATTTTATTGGCATAGAGTTGCTTGTAGTAATCTCTCATGATCCTTTGTATTTCTGCAGTGTCAGTTGTTACTTCTCCTTTTTCATTTCTAATTCTGTTGATTTGAGTCTTCCCCTTTTTTCTTCTTGATGAGTCTGGTTAATGGTTTATCAATTTTGTTTATCTTCTCAAAGAACAAGCTTTTAGTTTTATTCATCTTTGCTATCGCTTCCTTCATTTCTTTTTCATTTATTTCTGATCTGATCTTTATGATTTCTTTCCTCCTGCTAACTTCAGGTATTTTTGTTCTTCTTTCTCTAATTGCTTTAGGTGTAAGGTTAGGTTGTTTATCTGAGATGTTTCTTGTTTCTTGAGGTAGGATTGTATTGCTATAAACTTCCCCCTTAGAACTGCTTTTGTTGCATCCCATAGGTTTTGGGTCGTCGTGTTTTCATTGCCATTTGCTTCTAGGTATTTTTTGATTTCCTCTTTGATTTCTTCAGTGATCACTTCTTTATTTAGTAGTGTATTGTTTAGCCTCCACGTGTTTGTATTTTTTACATATTTTTTTCCTGTGATTGATATCAAGTCTCATAGAGTTGTGGTAGGAAAAGATATTTGATATGATTTCTATCTTCTTACATTAACCAAGGTTTGATTTGTGACTAAAGATATGATCTATCCTGGAGAATGTTCCATGCGTATTTGAGAAGAAAGTGTATTCTGTTGTTTTTGGATGGAATGTCGTATAAATATCAATTAAGTCCATCTTGTTTAATGTATCATTTAAGTTTGTGTTTCCTTATTGATTTTCATTTTGGATGATCTGTCCATTGGTGACAGTGGGGTGCTAAAGTCCCCTACTTTGATTGTGTTACTGTCGATTTCCCCTTTTACGGCTATTAGTATTTGCCTTATGTATTGAGGTGCTCCTATGTTGGGTGCATAAATATTTACAATTGTTATATCTTCTTGGATTGATCCCTTGATCATTATGTAGCGTCCTTCTTTGTCTCTTGTAATAGTCTTTATTTTAAAGTCTATTTTGTCTGATATGAGAATTGCTACTCCAGCTTTCTTTTGATTTCTATTTGCATGGAATATCTTTTTCCATCCCCTCACTTTCAGTCTGTATGTGTCCCTAGGTCTGAAGTGGGTCTCTTGTAGAAAGCATATATACGGGTCTTGTTTTTGTATCCGTTCTGCCAGTCTACGTCTTTTGGTTGGAGCATTTAATCCATTTACATTAAAGTAGTCATCAATATGTATGTTTCTATTACCATTTTCTTACTTGTTTTGGGTTTGTTATTGTAGGTCTTTTCCTTCTCTTGTGTTTCCTGCCTAGAGAAGTTCCTTTAGCATTTGTTGTAAGGCGGGTTTGGTGGTGCTGAATTCTCTTAGCTTTTGCTTGCTTGTAAAAGTTTTAATTTCTCTGTCGAATCTGAATGAGATTTTGCTGGGTAGAGTAATCTTGGTTGTAGGTTTTTCCCTTTCATCACTTTAAGTATGTCCTGCCACTCCCTTCTGGCTTGCAGAACTTCTGCTGAAAGATCAGCTGTTAACCTTACAGGGATTCCCTTGTATGTTTTTTGTTGTTTTTCCCTTGCGGCTTTTAATATTTTTTCTTTGTATTTAATTTTTGATAGTTTGATTAATATGTGTCTTGGCATGTTTCTCCTTGGATTTATTCTGTATGGGACTCTCTGTGCTTCCTGGACTTGATTATCTATTTCTTTTCCCATATTAGGGAAGTTTTCAACTATTTCAAATATTTTCTCAGTCCCTTTTTTTTTTCCTCTTCTTCTTCTGGGACCCCTATAATTCAAATGTTGTTGCGTTTAATGTTGTCCCAGAGGTCTCTGAGACTGTCCTCAATTCTTTTCATTCTTTTTTCGTTATTCTGTTCTGCAGTAGTTATTTCCACTATTTTACCTTCCAGGTCACTCATCCATTCTTCTGTTTCAGTTATTCTGCTATTGATTCCTTCTAGCGAATTTTTAATTTCATTTATTGTGTTGTTCATCATTGTTTGTTTGCTCTTTTGTTCTTCTAGGTCCTTGTTAAACGCCTCTTGTATTTTCCCCATTCTATTTCCAAGATTTTGGATCATCTTTACTATCATTACTCTGAATTGTTTTTCAGGTAGACTGCCTGTTGCCTGTTCCTTTGTTTGGTCTGGTGGGTTTTTTACCTTGCTGCTTCATCTGCTGCATTATTTTTCCATCTTCTCATTTTGCTTAACTTACTGTGTTGGGGGTCTCCTTTTCACAGACTGCAGGTTCATAGTTCCCGTTGTTTTTGGTGTCTGCCCCCCATGGGTAAGGTTGGTTCAGTGGGTTGTGTAGGCTTCCTGGTGGAGGGGACTGGTGCCTGTGTTCTGGTGGATGAGGCTGGATCTTGTCTTTCTGGTGGGCAGGACTGTGTCTGGTGGTGTGTTTTGGGGTGTCTGTGAACTTATTATGATTTTAGGTAGCCTCTTCTGCTAATGGGTGGGCTTGTGTTCCTGTCTTGCTAGTTGTTTGGCATAGGGTGTCCAGCACCGTAGCTTGCTGGTCGTTGAGTGGAGCTGGGTCTTAGTGTTGAGATGGAGATCTCTGTGAGAGCTTTCGCCATTTAATATTATGTGGGGCCAGGAGGTCTCTGGTGGACCAATGTCCTGAACTCGGCTCTCCCACCTCAGAGGCTCAGTCCTGAAACCCAGCCGCAGCACCAAGACCGTGTCATTCACAAGGCCAGGTACATGGGGAGTTTCTTGCCTTTTGGGAAGTCTGAGGTCTTCTGCCAGCGTTCGGTAGGTGGCCTGTGGGAGTTGTTCCATATGTAGATGTATTTTTGATGTATTTGTGGGGAGGAAGGTGATCTCCTCATCTTAATCCTCTGCCATCTTGAAATTCGGGAAATGCTACTTTTAATAATAGCATTTTTTAAAGCACCCAACGATTTTTAGCACTTATCCATGTAAGATGCTTGTTTGTCTACATTTGCACACAGATGGAAGCTGAAGGTTGGATAATCCAGCTCATTGTCAGCTTCTCCTCTGGCTTTGTTTTGAAATATCCCCCGGATCTGGGTTTCCTACCAATGAAAGCAGAGTAGCAAATCCCTCGTAGATTCACACAGGGAAGGGCTGAGGAAGATCTGAAAGCCCATTACATCTAACTGCTTTATCTACACATAAAGAAACTGAGAGTGAGAGAGTGAGAGTGAGAGTGAGAGAGAGAGAGAGAGAGAGAGAGAGAGAGACAATGGCTTCTCAAAGGTCAAATTGCTAGTTGGGATAAATTCAGAAAAAAGTGCCGAGTTCAGGGCTCTTTCCATTGCTGTGTCCAAGTACTCCAGCTCGGGCAGAGATGGCTGAAGAAGGCAGTGGACTGGGAGGACATTTTGGACATGGTGATACTGTGACTTCAAAGCATGTTAATAAGATTTTAATGGGGTCCATCTCCTGGACAATGCTATCCTTCCCTTACCTCATCCCTGACAGGTATGGAAAAAAAAGAAAAAAAAAAAAAATCCCCTGACAGCTAAACTCTTCCTGAAAGCTTTTCTCTTTGGATTAAAATATTTCAAATCCTTAGACATGAGTGACCTAAATGTTCCAGGCTATTCTTTTATAAAAGAGGATTATACATCCTAAAGCTAACCTTTTATGCAAAACCTTATCTTGCATGGTTACACTAAGATATTTCTTTGAGGTTAAGAACATATTTTCTCTATAGAAAGCATTCCTCTTACTGCTTTTAAGATGACTCCCAGCATACGATACATGCACTTCTGCTGGGGGCAGGATCAGTATCTGTTTCACAGGATACTCACTGTAGGTCAGAACATATATATGTTGTTAGGCTGCAAGGGGCATTCTTGGGCCTTTAATATGTTTGCAGCAGGTAATCCTCAATTCACTGGGCTTATTCTTGCAGCCAGTCTGGTTGTTGGTGATGATCGGAAATACAGTTGCATAAATTAATAAAGTCGTCCCTAAGTATTCGTGGTGGGTTGGTTCCAGGACCCACCACAGACACCAAAATCTGCAGATGCTCAAAGTTGCATAGCTGACGCTCCTTACACTTGGGTTCTGCATCCTGGGATTCAACCAACTGCAGATGGAAACAGCATGCAAGTTGTTGTTGGTTGAATCCACAGATAAGGAGGACCGAACGTATATTGATTTGAAAACATCCACGTATAAGTGGACCCACGCAGTTCAAGCCGTGTTCTTCAAGGGTCAACTGTGCACAGGAGCTTTCGAAAGAGGAACAAATGAACACATTCTATTTGGTGGAAATTAGAGATCGGTGGTGAGGATGCAGCAGTGGGTGTTTGTTCACGTCTATCCTGGAAGTGGTTTTGGGTCCCGACAGAGAGCAGTGTTAGGTTTGAATGAATCACGTTTATGAGAAGTTGTATAATGTTCTGGCACTAGAGGTGTGCTTGGGGCCCAGGTGATAAAGTGGGGTAAAGGTCCTTCTTTCCCATCTCCCCAATTTTTGCCCTCATAGGAGAGGGGGGACCTTGGCACTCTGGAGCCACGATCAACCACTAGCAGAGAATGGCTGTGGCCATGGGATCAATACGGCAACATGCTGATGCGTTAGTGAGATGGGCCAACAGAAGTACAGGCCCAGCTCTGCTCCAGAGCAAGTGCTTCCACTGCCCCAGGCTGGTTCCCAGGAACCTGACACCTGTACACGGACTCTGATAAAACATGGTCTCCTGTATCCAGAGGCTGGAGGACCTGTGACCTTGGATTTCATGTCCAAACACAGGAAACAGAAAATGGAATTGTGGGCCACCCTTCTGTACTAAACAACAATAACGACACCAGAAGCAACTTCAGTTAATTAACACTCTTCAGCTGTTTCCACATTTTAAGCACCACGCATCTTTGATTATACCCTTTTTGTTGAGTGGATCCCGTTCTAGTGAATGTGTTTCCTATATCCATGCAGAAGTGAACTCTAACCTTCCTCCACACCTGTCAGTTTTCCTTCATCCGTCTCAGGCCTCTCCTGTCCCCCTGTCCCCATTTCTGCATGGCGCCTCTGTGATCTCCCAGGGATCCTCACTCACTCGAGTTTGGTTCCCTCCATCTGGATATTCCCTGTGTCCCTTTCCCTCGTCCATCCCTCCTTTGCTTAGTCCCTCCTAAGGCCCCCGGGCTCTTTTTCTCAGTGTTCAGAGGATACAGCATTTATAGCTCCTGGATTCAAGCCCACTGACCATCACAGGAGCCCCTGATATCTAGATTATATTCACTGACAAAGAGCAGAAAGACCCCAGCACCTAGTGGGTGTCCAATAACATTTCTGAATTGGCTTATTGACTGAAAGGTAATTTCACACATTTTGAGCTGGGGGCCAGTCTAAGTCAGAGCAGTGCAAGATGGCAGGAACTTCAAGAGATACTGAGCTCTCTGCCATCCAGACTTTGGCCAGCTGGTGGCCCACGTATAAATACTGGGTGACATCTAAGAGTCAGAAACTGCCCTGCAGCAATTGTGGTGTTGCAGAAACAGGACTGGATTTGGAGGCAGAATATGTGTTTCAGGCTCCTATCTGTCACCAGCTCACATGTAACTTCAGTCAAATCACCTAAACATCTCTGAACCTCGGTTTCCTCATCTGTAAAGTAAAAGTCACAGTACCTGGGCTTCCACCTCACAGGGTCCAGGTGATGCTGTGGATGATGCAAATAAAGGCACTTCAAATGGAAAGTATTATGTAAAGATCAGGTCTGAAAATTCTCTGCCTTCAGCAGTCTATAAATCGTAGGATCTAACAGAAATTACAAACAGGAATTCAATAAATTTGAACGAAAGTATGATCATGATGCAAAATAGGGAAGTGTACTTCGGATTAAAAGGACGTAAAGACATAAATCCTAAGTCTCAAGGTAAGAACGAACCCCAGATTTCACATCTCAATTCAAAATGGTTCTCTGGTTTAAAAACTCTACAGAAGGCTCTTGGAGATTCTCTCCTAGAATGCTTTTTTAAAAAATAGTTGGAAAAGCCCTCAGAGCTTATTACTTTAATAGACAATTACTGAACCTCTGCTGTGTGCCAGCCACTATGCCAAGAGCCAGAAGTACCAGGATGGGTGAAGCCAGGCCCGGCCTCCGAGAGTCACACGCCAGTGGGGATGGGCAGCGTGCCCGGCTGCTACGGAAACACGAGGAGGGCACAGAACAGGCCAGTCACTACCTCCTTCTCGCATGATTCATCATTTTAGTAAAATAGGCATAGTTACTTTTTTAAAGATAATAATCATAATATTTGTAATTCTGAAAGTGAGGGTTTTTTTTTCGGCAAGTCAAAGAATGGGATATAATTCTACACATGGTATTTCTATCTTAAAAAACACCACACGGGAATTTCTAACATCTTCCTAGAGCCCAGCCCCAGAATTTAGCTTTAGAAAGAAAGAAAAAAAAATATGTATATATTTATATACATGTATCTTCTTACAAACAGAATTTAAAAACCAGTTAAAAAAAAACACATTTGCAAATATCAAATATGGTTTGTTTTGGGAGAAGTTCATCATTCTTCCATAAGTTTTCTTTTTTTTTTTTTCGATTCAATAGGTATATTTCTGAAAGCCGTACAAAGAAGAAAGTGTATTTTTCCTATTTTTGCTTAGGAGGCATTTTTGCAAACACTGTGAAAAGTCCGTGAAAAATGTTTACTACAATTGAACAAATAGGAGAAACTGAATCATATGCTCAACTCAGCAGAGGCACTAGGGCTCCAGTCAGGCACCATCCCTTCTGGGCTGCAGCATTAACATTTAAACAGCCTTCCTGGTGTTTCTGAAGCTGCCTGAACCCAGTTCATTGTTTAAAAATCACAGTGACTCAACACTGTTAAAAGCATGTAATGCTCTCGTTCAGACTCTTTATGTAGCCCTCTGTAGATGCAGACCTAGCCGCAAATAGTCTGCAGGAGTTGCCAAGACCAAGGCCAAATGGAGAGTAATTATTTGAGGACATGGCCAGCCGCGATTATGGTGCAGCTAGAAACCTATATACATGAGTGATTATAGCCTTGTAGCCAATTTCAGCCGTTTTATTATTATTAGAAAAACTCATCGATAATGTAGAAGGAAATGGCAAGTCATCTGGCCCCTGAGAGTACTTTATCCAGTTGGGCAGTAAATGTTTCTACCACTTCCTGAGAGAGGCAATTCCACAATCTAATAATGGCTATTGCCAGGAATCTGTTTATTCCTGGTGGTCAGCTGACATTTTTCATATTTCACTTCATCCTGTTACTCTTAGAAATTTTGTGTCCTTGGAGTACTCTTAGGTTCAGCCCTAGCCATCCTTCTCTCTGCCCTGCAGGAAGAAAATGTAGCCTAAACTGATAGCACGTAAAAAGCAAGAATCAACCTTAACGAGACCCTAAATTACAGTGAGCATTTCCAAATGCTCGCACGTATAATTGCTTTTGATCCTTACCACATTATGCAGTAAAGATACCAAAGGGTATAAACTGTTTTATTCATGAAGAAACTGAGGCAGGAAAAGGTTAAAGCCACTTGTCCACATAAAGTCGCTGTCAAGCTGGGAATTCTGCAAGACCGAAGGGGATGCTATAAAGTTCATCACTAAATTATCAAACGCTAATTCTCATGGTGTG
Source organism: Aethalodelphis obliquidens (assembly GCF_003676395.1). Classification (NCBI taxonomy): domain Eukaryota; kingdom Metazoa; phylum Chordata; class Mammalia; order Artiodactyla; family Delphinidae; genus Aethalodelphis; species Aethalodelphis obliquidens. Next base: position 1,614,007 of record NW_020838026.1, on the reverse strand, counting down.
AAGCTTTGGATTCACCTTTGCTGTCACTCAGATAGCGCTTTCTAAGCGCCGCAGGCATCCCTGCTAAAGCATTGTGTCAAGGAGTAATCCCGATTGGTCACCTAGAGGTCTTCCTACTTTTCCTGCCAATTTTCAACTGTTTCACTTCAAATTGTACCAAGAGAAGAGAGCCATCATGACGGACAAGGGACAATTGTGGATTGCCAAAAATGTCGTTTCTGTTGGTGTTTTGGCCGCCTTCCACATTTTTCACTGCGGATTTTCCTTTGTGGTTAAGTTCGGTTTCGAATAACAATGTTAATGAATATTTGCATATTAGAATATGCAGAGGCCTTTCAAATGTTGTCTTACAAGTTATCACTTCCACACTGTGAGGCAGGTGAGTCAATTTCATTATCCTCAATTCAAAGGTGAGTAAAACAAGGTTTGGGGGCCTTAAGCAACTTTCTCCCAGTCACACAGCTCTGAGCCTGAATCTATGCTTTGGGACTTCAAATCCCTTGTTCTTACTGCCATATTTTGCTACTGCTCATTTGTATTCACTGATCAGCTTCTAAAGGTGCGAGGTAGGAGGCGAAGCTGGAGCCCAGGCTTCCATATCTCCTTCACACAATGCCACACACATCCTATTTCCTTCCACTCACTTAGGTCCTTTGAGGTTTAAAGGCCCTGTAGTAATTGGTGATAACGTTGTTCCAATTAGAGGGAAATCTCAAAAAGTTAGAGATGAACAAAACGATCCTGCAAAGTCTTTCCAGCCACACGATTCAATGATAATCTGAATGGCCTTTTGCACTGTGCAATATTGCAACTGGCTTTATTTTGCATCTGACACCTTGATGGTTATGGAAATGGACTGTTTGTGGGAAGAGTGGAGTTGGAAGAGACCCCCATTCATTAAAATGACAACAGCTTCCTCTGTCGTGGACTCAGAGTCACGCACAGAGGCAATTGTCAAAAAGTGCTGAGAACAAAGGTGGTCCAACTGGGGACCGTAGATTAGCTAGGATGGGAACCATACCAAGATAAACAGAAAGGACTCTGATGGAAGATGAAATAAAATGGTTGTTTTGTTTTGGAGCTGTGCAAGATGATATAAAGTTAAACCCTCTGCCAGCAAACCTTTAGGAAAAGCAGACTGTCAGACAAACTTAATTGATTTCTTTATGGAAGTAGCTGAGAACAGAGCGTCCCCGGGAACCCACTGCAATTTTCTTACCTTTTAGACGGAGATTTCAGGAAGCAAGGATGGGGAGGCCCACAGAGCTGAGGAGGGATTATAGCTTCGGGGGCAGGATGTGAACCCAGTCGGTGGGGTGGTGTCGGCTCAGGAGAGCAGACCTCCCACCTTTCCATCCCTCTGACCCCCTCCCCACCCACCTGCTAAGTTGATGGCACTTGTAACACCTCACCTCTGGGTAAGGATGCTTGACTCAACAGCACCACTCAGGCATCTGGAGTTCCCTCAATGAGAGGCACAGTACAGAGCGGTGTCATTCTCTAGGTTGTGGAGCACGTTGCTGGCGGCGAAGTGAACGTGGTCATGGAGAATGAACCCACTCCGCAGGCATGGGGGTGACAAGGGCTTCTCTGGGGGCTCCAGGCTCAAGCCAATAAGAGGCACAGTCCCACTTCGACATCCCCAGTGAAAAGGACTCGAGGAGAGCAGAATGCTTTGCTAGGCTTGACCTACTAAGCCTCCCCGCTGCTGTGGGAAACCGGGAGGTGTCGTATTATTTTCTGTTTCACAAGTGGAGGAACTGAGGCACCAACAACGGTGTCTTCTCATTCTCTCAAAATTGGGCTATAAGGCCAAGGATACACACAGTGGAGGGAAGGGTATTTTTAGCCAATGAGATCATGCTTATTTTCTCCAGTGTTTTCCCTGCTGTGGCGATTTTAGAAAAGAAGAAGGCGTTATACATGCTTAGGGTCATGGAACGCATCCAATTCAGTGAAAAAGAAGTGCATGAATGATCAGATAATTTGGACATAACACTGCCAGTCTTAGAGGCACCACGTGGCTCTGGGTAAGTTACTAACCATCAGTTTAGCTGCCCTCACCTAAAGGGGCAGCTGTGGTTGAGGGCGTCTGCAGAGGATCTTGGGGGCATCGGTGGGCGTGACCTTGGTGTGGAAGGGCACCGTGTCTGTGGGACCAGAGGGGGTGCTCCTAACGGGCTGTGGGCACAGGGCACAGACGCCTGAAGGACAGCTCCCTCTGAGGAAGAGGGGATGAGGGGACACCCCCCTCCCACGTGCCCCAGTGTGTTTGAACTTCTTTTCCTGCGGACTGGGCTCTGGATCACAGTATTTGACCTTGTGCTGGCGGCTCCCTGTCTCTTTTCCATGGAGGCCTCCCCAGACTCTCAGTTAAGTCCTTCATATCTGTCCAGCCTTGTGATGGAAAAAGTAAAAAATTTGTGTCCTGGAGGCCGGGAGACGATGACTGCTCGGCAAGGCAAAGGCCTAAACTAGACACGTCCACTGTCACAGGAAGGGGACCCAGGCCTGGCCACGTGCTGCCCAAGGAGCGGGCGTTGAAAGCAGGCCCAGGGGAGGGACAGAGAGGAAGAGAAGGACTTGGGGTGTGTGTGGGTAACACAGGGCATGTAACCGTGTGCCCAGGAGCAGACACCAAAACCTCTGAACAATGCATGTATAAATCTATACATGCACCTTTGCACATACCGGAGAGGAATGACCCAGAAATGGTAAAAACGGGATGGTAGGACAATGCGCCTTTCTTCTTTAAATAAATTTGGTAATTTGCTAGTAATAGCACCTTCATTACCATAAAAAAGAAGGAATCCTGTGCGTGTATCTCTAGCCCTTACTTGATAAAGTGCACTGCCTTGTATCAGCGCTCTTAGGAGGACTGACATTCTCTCTGGTAACTTCTTTACGGGCAGAACTGTTTGGCTAGTTTTGCGCATCCCTTGTAGTGTCCGGAGCATACTTGGCATAAAGGAGGCCACCAGGCATACGGGTGACTCGACTGCCTCAAAGAGTCAGAGAAGTACTAGACACTGTCAGCAAGTCTGAGCACAGACATACTTCTCATATGTTCTTTACGTCCAGTTCCAAAGTGTGTCCGAAAAGCAATGATAAATGTCTGAGGAAATAACAATCAAGCACTGTATGTTTCAAGTACTGCAGAAATCATCACTATGACCATTCTATGTTATTAAGTTAAACAATATGTGTGAATGGCCCCCTCTCCCCTGCGGTCCCCTCTCTCCTACCTACTGCGTGCGAGATGCTTCAAACACATGACAATATTCCAGCAACTACGTAAGAGAGCCATCATTAATGACATTATTAACGCCATTTTAATAAGAGAGCTGCCACGGGAGAGTGTTAGTAACCTGCTCCAGGATGGAGAATTAGTAAGTAGCTACCAGGAGTCAGCCTGGTCTCAGAGCCCACGGGGACTCCTTCCACCCAATGTGACAACACTGCCTCAATCCTTGAGGGCAATGAAATGAAGCCCATAAATACTCTGTCATTTACTTATTTGCTACGTCCAGGGTTCAGTGTCTGTCTCCCTCCAAGGGAATAAGCACCAGGAACGCAGGGTGCTTATTGCTTGGATTACCTCAGCAGCTCCTGGATCAGAACACACACCCAACAGCGTCTTTGGATCGAATGAACCCCACTGCCATTGCTGGAGTCCCGTTCAGCACGGCAGAGCATTCCAGATGAGTGACGATTCTCCTTACTTTGCAGATACATCTCATTAATGCACGTGTGTCTGTGTTTTGCTTGGCTGTTTACTGGTAAACAAAACCTGCTTCCCCCGGGGGTGATTATCAACTCCCTTTGCCAAACCTGGTTCTGGCTGTGGTTTCCAAATGCAATCTCATCCAAACTCAAATTTCATCTCCTCTTTCTGGAACTTTCTGCCCCCCTTCAAGCATCGTTTCTGCCCCCCTCATTAGCATCGTTTACTTTCTAACGTATTACGTGGTTTTAAATTACTTGCTTCCTTCAAGGGCAGGGATTTCACTGGTTGGTTTGCTCTTTATTCCTGAGCTCCTACAACAGTGCCTGGCATTTAGTTTGTGTTCAAAATTATTTGTTGAGAGGATGAACAGAAGGTTCAATTCTTTTTACCTTTAAAGAATGAATGTAACCTGTACTCTAAAAGCATTTTGAAAGAGGAATTGTTTTTCCTTACTATTCTGCTACACCACGAATTCAGCCTTCTGAAGGTGACGGCTGGAAGCCTAGACACTCTGAGCTGCTTTGTGTCTGCATGTGGGCAAACCAATCACGGGTCTAAAAGGCTGCCAGGTACATACTCATCTCTGCAGCCCCTGCCCACCTGGCGAGCTGTGCGGAGGAGGCCGGGCACCACGTCACACCCTCTACACGGGACGAGCTGAGACTCAGCAGGTCCATCTGGCCCAGTCTGCAAAGCTGGAGCCTGGCTGGGCAGAGATATGCAATCCTGTCACGCAACCCCTGAGGAGGCATCGTGCTCATTCCCAGTTTATAGGCAGGAATCTGAGGCCCAGAACTGCTAGCGAACTTGCCACTAGTCAGGTGCAAAAGACAGGAGATCCCCGTTAGTCTAAACTGCTCTTCGTGGGAGCTAAAGTTACATCTGTAAGAGGATAACGAGTGAATAAAGGAACGCATGAAGACGGCTCCGCGTTCCTGATTCTGCCACCATCCTACCTTACTCAGTTTTTCCTCTTGCCGTGCCACCATGCCTGCTCCCATCTGCCAGTGCCGTTTGTCACACCACAGGACAGACCTCTCCCTACCAGGAAGAGCTCTGCTGTCTGAGAAGTCCTGTGGCCGGCAGTGCAGAGGCAATTAGCCCACAGGCATCTTCCTGCAAGAAAATGCAAGCTCTGCTGGTCGTCCTCAAAACCACACCCTGCAGAGCAGAGGGACCCCCTGTATAACCTTCCACCTTGTTGTCTTGCGGAAGCTGGGACCACCCTGCAGGCCGGGGTGCTTCTTCCCCTGTCAGGAAGGAGACTCACTCTTCCTTCTAGGAGTAGTCAGAAGTCCAACCAATAGCCTCTGAGGATCCTTTTGCGAGCTGAGCTGAATTTAGATTTCAGGAAAATTCCACGTTAACCACCTTGTGATTCGACTTCTTAGTTTCCGTCTCTTCTCCTTTTGATCGATGTTTCCGTACTTGCAGATTAAAATGAAGCATCCTAGTAGATTTAAATAATATTCTGAAGATGAGTCTGGAACCGCGTTGGAGGGCATGCTTTCCTTCGAGTAAACCATTTTACTTTCTTCTGAGTCCAAGGATCCTGCAGCTGCGGGTGTAGCCGTGCCTCCAGGGCCGCCTGCTCCACACTGACGGCCTCCCCTTTGGACAGAGGAATCTGTTACAAGTCCACGCTTCCTTCTTGAAATGAAAATCCTGGGACAAAGCCTTCCTTATCACCAGTGTAGAGGGTGTAGCGCTGGGAAAGGGCAGGGGATGTGGAGGCCAAGGCCAAGGAGAAAGAAACCGCAAGAGGAATCAAGAGCAAGAAAAATAACAGAAGGGAGACAGGAAATTAACCTGGAGGCTGGGGGGACAGCTGCAAAGGGAAAACAGAGGGAGGAAGGGTGATATGTATTTTTAAAAGCCAGTGAAAAGTAACAAAGAAATGTCAAAAGAGGTGGAAAGTGGCTAAAGGAAGTAAAAACGTTCTTAAGTGAAAGGAGAAGGCGACTGAGAGACTGAAATGTAGTCCAAGCATTTGTCACTTGGTTTTGTATGTTTGTTTAAAAAAATAAAACGGTGCCCAGATACAGCAAATCTACCTCTCCTGCTTGCCCCCTTGGTGTTTTAACAAACTGGTAGCTGAAGAAATAAGTAATTGCCCTGCCACTCTCTGGATCAGGCCCTGGTTTGCACACCAGCCCAGGGTCAGGTTTCTGGTTGTTTCCATTAATAGAGGGGTGTGTCCTTTCAGGGTACTGCTCCCCTCCCACATCCCTACCTGTAGTAAATGACTACAATCAATTATACCCTCCCTTTCTCTGTAGGACGTTTTACCAATCATCATCAGGTGGGTGTTTTGTTATTATTATTACTATTATCATCATTATTATGTTCAATGACAAACTATCCAAGCCTGGCTGCGTTGATAGAAAATCTATTGCATCCTGGGTGTCAGGGCAGCAGTAATTGGTAATTACTCTGAAGAAAACTGCAGCAATGTTGAGAGAAAATTATCACTGAAATGATCCAAAGGAGCAACTAAGAAAAATCTTTTTTTTGTTCTCCTAATCTTCCTAAAGAACAAGCTAGCTTCCTTGGGAAAATGCATTTCAAGTGCAGGCTGTTTGGGAAGACTCCCAGGGTGACTGCCGGATGGTTCTTAGGAAATAGCACCCCACCCTGGCTCTTGCCGCTGGGTCTTGGGAGGGACCTGAGTCCAGTTGTTACTACTGCTCAGAATAGACAGGTGAAACCAATAGATGGGCCCTGGTTAAGCAACATGGACCTGAAAGAAGCTTTATAAATGAAGCCCTAAGGCGGATGAATGAAAAAAGCTGCTCTGACAATCTGTGTTCAGGTGAAGTACCTGGCGCTACGTAGGTCTGGGGAGCAGGGGTCTGCGAGGAGCCTGGGGATGCTTACTTGGCCAGTGAGTCACAGTGCAAACAAAAGTGGAGAAATACGGGTTCAACTCTTAGCACAACTAAAAACACCTTTCTCAGTCGACATAGAACCAACCTCCCCCTCACCAACTACCAGAAAAGACCTAAGATAAATTGCAACCCAAGCAAATATTTAAGGAACAGTCTCAGATCCTAATGGAATGTTAGGATCATCTGATATAGAATCTGCGTAAGCTTTTCAGCGTGCCAAGTATTATAATTTGAATATTCCCAAAGAACAGGGGACATGTACTTTGAAACCCACGAAACTTTCCGTTTTTGCAAAAATGTGTAATTATTCACTTTATGTGAAGTGGAAAATGCAATGTACCCACGCTACACACTGTTGAACCCATTCCTTCTCCGGGCTACACTGAAAAATGATCAAGTCTTGCATTTAAACCCTGTGTCTATCATCTTGGTCAAGTCACTTCTGAGTCCTGATTTTCTCTTCTGCACAATAGGAATAATAATATCAAACTTGTCCTTTGTTACATAAGTCAGTGACCCAGGCAACATTATGGGTGCTCAGAAAATGGTAACTTCCATTCATCCAGCCATCCAGCCATTTATCCATTCAGCTAATAAATATTTACTGAAGTGACCTCGCAGACACCACTCTGTGTGGTAGGGAGTCACCATTTATCAAGACAGCTGGGCTCCTCTGATTGCTTTGCTGGAGGGAGTGGGTTAGATTTTCAAGCGCCAAAACGCGAATTGATATATGTGCCACGGTACTGCAGCCCGGGTGTCAATAAGTAATTGTTGGGAGTTGCACTCATGAACACAGATGAGATTAATTTTAACAAATAAAAAAAACCTGAGAAATGATGTAGAGTTTGAAGGGCTTTGTGTAAGATTCTGTTAAGTCCAAAAAAAAAAAAAAAAAAAAAAGGCAAACACGCAGTCCTGGCAGGTCCTGGTAGGGAGGTTGTAGCTCTCAGATGTTTACCACTGTCCAAGTCCAAACAAGGTCCAGTGCAAGGGAGGCAAAAATTCACACGGGTTTCACAGAAGTTGGGAATTGACATACTTGACAATCACTTCTTCCCAAAAAAGCTTAAGCCCAGCAGGTCCTCACGGAGTGGAGACTCACGGCTCACAGAGGGAGAGGCGTTTGGAGGGCAGATAGAATGTCTTTCAAAGCAGGACCTCTGAAGGATCCCAGCAACTCCTTGGCACAAATCCTTTATGATCTGAGTTCAGGGCCATCTAGTTCTGTCCCTTTAATACCGTCAGTCAGGACTACAAGGGAAACATCATCACTCAGGGTTTCACCTTGCAAATAAATAGCTCTGAACCGCAGCCAGAGCAATGGAATCTCTCAAAGACATTATCTGGAAATAGTCGGTGGATGGTACCTCCAGTTCCATTAATCATCCTCACGCTTACAGGACTTCTTAATGGCTTTTATGGTCTATCCTTTGAACGCCAACAAAGAGTGTGATTTTTCCTGGCTTATTCTATTAAACAGAAATCAATATCTAATATAAATGTGCCGACGGTAGGATATTTGGAAAGGCTGGGAGTGAACTAGTGCCCCCGTTTTATCTTGCCCTGTGCAGAATGGAAGGGGGAGGTTGAAGATGAAAAGAAAGGGTACACACGCCTGGCGCTTTCTAAGGAATCAGACACACCAGCTTCAGGAAGGGTGCTTGTACTGCCGGTCTGGATCTTTGAGGGTAGAGGATGTGGGTTTTGCTTTTCAAGACAGGTAAGGTTGGGGAGGCGTCTGAATCACAGACTGTTAAAGTGAAGCACAAAGATGCTCAATATTCTCCAGGGTGTGATTTTACATAAGAAGACGTGACTGGCGTGGTTGTTCCCGGGAGAAGAGAAACAGGGCTTTGCGTCCAATTTCTGACTCCACACGCGCTGGGAGCCGAGTGAAAGACCCACTCACTTCTCAGTGTGCCAAGAGGCAGCAGTAGCCTTTTAAGAGTGAGGTATGTCCCACGAAGTGAGAAGCAGCAGCTGTATTCTGCAGAGATGGACGTGCAACGTGTGAGATCCATCTTTTCAACCTGCAGAGAAGGTTTGAACCATTCCGTTCTGAAACCCGTGGTCAGCGTTTCTGATGACAGTCGTGGACGGGAACTGAGCCGACCAGCAGAGACCAAAACAAACTCTTAGAACAGAAAGGCTTCACTGAAAAGGTGGTTTTTCTAAAAGGTGATGAAATCTTCCCTTGAATAAGGGTGAAAGAAAATGTGACGTCTTCAGGAAATGAAGGATTCAAGCCTGGTACAAAACCATGAGCAAAGAGCAGCCCGTAAACCAGACCCACCGGAGCCTGGACCCAGCTCGGCCACCCATTAACCACGTTAACGCCAGGACTTCATCTGACTTCCCAGTTCTGAATTCCTTATTTGTAGAAAGGGGCATCAGTGGCTGTCCTGCTTATTTCAGGCCTTGCTCTAAGAGTCTTGATAGATAACATGTAAACAGCTAAGAACAAGGAAGGACCCTTCACTCTCACAATCCCCCGGGGGCCGCCTAGCTGGTGATCTCAGTCTGGAGGGAATTTGGCTGGAAGGGAGCCATGACCTGTTTCCTTCACCAGACTCAGGGTGGACGGTCAGCATCTTCCCTAATATTCTACCCCAGATTTCACTCCTTACCCAGCCTCAAAGCTACGGTCATGCAAAGAAGCTCTTCCTCAAGAAGGCTGAGAATGTAAACACTAGTGACCAGACTAATGTGAATGATTATCAAGTGTGGACATCCAGCCACAGGAACATCACCTAGAAGGTCCTATTTTTAACTGTTTGCATTTTATCTTATTCTTTGTTTCTCTGACAAATATAAATAATGACACTAACTCATGCACCATTTCCATACAATCATTTTTACTGGCTGGTGGTAGTTCTGTGATGATGGCTGACATAGGAAGCACTGACCATCACCTTCAGAGCTGGAATGTTCTGACATTCTGTACAGGTATCGTGACGAGGACACAGTAGAACATGATTGAAATTCAAGGATCTGGTCCCTAAGTCTGCACATTCCATCTTGCAAACTCTGCTTAAGAGGTAAACTCACCAAAGGCTCACAGGCAATGAGTGACCCCTGCACTGGGCTGAGATCACTGCTTAACAGTTACGACAGGAGGTGTCAGAATCACATTCTTCAACATACCTCACTTCACATGGCTCAGTGGCAGGAACCTTATACAAATAAAATTAGCATAAGAGAGCTACTCTCCTCATTGACGTCAAGAGTCTAAAACAAACAAAATGGACCTTGCTGGTTCTGTTTTTACTACTGTTCTATAGATATTTATGGAGCTTCTGCTACAGATTGGACATTGTACTGTGCAGCTAGATAAGAAAAACATGAAACGCTGGTAGTGAAAGTATGGAAAGTGCACAGCCAACGCTACAAAGCCCTCAATGAACCCAAAGACCAACACGGCATAGGGTGAACGAACTAAAGACCACTGAGCTTCTCCACTCATAGCTTTTCAGAAATCAACAAATTAAACATAGGCAAAGAGACACAAAAGTTTCTCTAGGTTTCAGAAAACAAAGTGAGGTGATATTAGAAAGGAAGATTTAAAATAGAATTCAGACTTTGCAAGTTCTTAGTAGCAGCCCATGAACCAAATTACATTTTGCAAGAATTAAAGTGGGAAAGATACTGGGAAAGTTAGCTCCTGCCTCCGGAGTGACATTTTTGTGATAAAAACATGATGGATGAGAATAACAAACTTCAGTGTGAAGTCATGCTGAACATTTATTAAAACTCCTGCACTGAGGAGCTATACAGCAAGCCCCAGGTAACCGCTATCCTGAACGAGATGAATAAAAGACTAGTTCAGGGTTAATGAGTAGATTCTTCTTCATTATGCATTTGTAATAATAGTGGAATATATTCTAAGAGACTATTGCATGCATGGATCGTTTTGGGGAAACAAACAAGCAAATAAACAAATAGAAACACACACGGTCCCATCATACCTTCCTTATGGTAACTCTGGCATTTGGGGTATCCTGAGATCTTTTTCATAGAAAGATAATGTAAGATTTCAAATCAAATCACATGCAAATTACATGATTTCTCCTCTCCAGAATTAATTTGCATCCCTAACCTGCAGAGTTAAAATCCAGCTCATTCCCAGATGGTATCAAGTACCTTTTGCTCTTCCGTGCCTCCTTTACTTCCAAATCCTAACTCACCATCTCAATTTATCCCTTAAACTTTTGATTGTTTCTTTAGTTCTCTCCTTCAGCCCCTTGAGCTTTCTCTAATCAATCTGTAAAGGACATGACATTAAGTAATTGGGACCTGTGCATGCACGTACATACAAAACAAACACAGACTCTCTTTTGAGAGTGTATCACCTATTGTGAAAACTCTTACAAATCTAAGTGTGTCTGTGCCTATGTCTCTCTTCTGATTGCAAACCCAGTTGACCTTATCTTTTGATTAACTTGGTATCTTATTTTCCCCCATTATAATATCACAAAGATATTCAATGTTCAAAAAAAGCCTTAGTTGATTATAACCATAATTGAGACACACAGGGATTAATTTGAATTAAGCAGCAACTCTACAGATGCTCAAAATAGAACTCAGAATACTGGCTTACCAGTTCTCTCTCAGCCCTAGGTAAGGCCATAGAATGTAAAAACACTGTGAGCACATTTTACAAAAAGTCAATTGAAATGTACAAAATAAAGTGAACACCTCAAAGGAAATGTGATCGAGGAAATGAACTGATTAGCATTCACGGTAATTACTAGAGATTACTACCAAATTACTAGCCAAATTACTGGTAGAATGGTCATATTACTCTACTCCTTCTAAGAACGTTGCATACCAATTTCAAGTAATTGTACATCATTTCCTTGCCGGAGTCCAGACAGTAATTTGAAACTGATACCCATTCAGGGTCTCCAAACCACCTTCCCCACCTCTGAGATGGAGCTGGATTTTGCTTTAAGCTGCACACAACACTCCCTGTCCCCGCCAGCCATCCCCAGCTTCTTGCCACTTTTGGCCAAAGTAATATCAGGATGGGATACAAGGCTACATAAACATAGCCTTGTTCTAAGTCTGACCTTACCACTGTGTGGTCATTCACATGACCTGACTTGAGAGGGGCTCACATAAGCTGTCCTTGCCTGACTTGAGAGGGGCTCACATAAGCTGTCCTTGCCACTTGGGGGTCATGACCACCTGAAATGTCACCATTTAAACTGAAGCTAGGATGAAGTATTAGGAAGAATCTACTGGATCCACCTACATGGACATTTCCAAGAAAAGGAGATCCCTAGCTCTAGAAAACAAAACTTCTAAAATGGGGGAAAATAGGTAAGGGAGGAAGGTCTTCAAAACAGACTTGGTTTTGGGAAGCAGATGCTGAACTGAAGTCTGGAGTTCAAGATGTTTATGAGGAACCCACGCCCGGGACAGGAAGCAGAAGGAAGCAGGATCAGGGAGAGGAGGAACTGGACCAGGGCTGCCGGCCCAGTGCAGCTCAGCTGGGATGCAGGCTCAGCTGCCTGGTGGGAGCTCGGAGACAGTAATGCCCATCCCATCACGGTTATCTCACCAGGTGTCAAAACAGCCTGAGGTTGATACCCCAAACCTGCCTTGGTCATTGATATGAGCTGCCCTGGGAAGGGGGACGAGAAGCCACAAAGGAGCAGTTTCACTGAAGCTGGGAGGACGCGGATGGGGGTGACCAGCAGGGCAGGGACCTATCTGGGCAAGTAAACCACAGCCAGATGGAGGGATCCCCCATAAACGTCTACTCCGCAGTTCTGGCTGGTCCCAGACCTTGTACTATAGAGCTGGGCAAGATCCCAACCTAAAAAATACATAAAAATAAAAACGCTATCTTCAGAAAATGAGAAATGACACGACCAGCTCTATCATAAAAGATACACCAGTGACTGCAAAAATGTTGTTGTCTTTTCAAATCAGCCTAAACTGGATTTCCAAATTAGCAGCCCCAACTGTGACTGTGCAGTTACTTGCATTCAGAGTGCTGAAAAGTCGTGTTCACAGTTAAGAGAGAACCATCTGACATAAGGCTACCACATTTCCCCCTTCTCAGAATCTGGGAAATGTGGCTCATTTGCATATTTAGCATACATTTGCATTTCTGTGTTCAACAGCCCCTAACTCTAATTATGTAAAATAATCGTGCATTTTACTGTCATTGCATTCCAGCCCTGCGGTTAGGGGCTAAAGAGACTTAACCCAGCTTCTTCCTCCTCCTTCTGGCTTATTCCCTTTGGGATCTGAAGTCATTTGGTGTTCAGGCTGGAGACATTTCAAGGAAAACCCCCAACTATAGTGGGCGGGGGTGGGGGGAAAGAGAGCACGAAAAAAGGAACCACCAGCCATATACAGAAATAGGGTTGTGCGTTTCCTACCTTCAAGTACCTTTAAGTGCCAACTTGATAAAATAGGAAATAAAAAATGAACCACGTAAGTATTTTTACAAGTAAATATAAGGCAAATTGCTTTTAAACAAAACAAAAAGTAATAGAAAACCAAATCCAGTGCATCATGCTTTTAGAGGCGTGCAGATTCCTATCAGGGTGGAAATGATGTGTTTGTAGACGGGAAGCTGGCCCAGACGGCAGCAGGAGCCTTGAAGGAAGGTAGCCAGTGGCCAGCGAAGGTTGTCTCTGCCCTCCGGCCTTTCGTTTTCATCCCACGCTCTCTGACTTTGAGTGGTCTTCATATCCCCTTGGAGACATACTTGGTATTTCTAGATCATTCTGGAATCTTGACATTTATTAACATGCCCATCATACCTCACTAACTCTTCCACCCGACTCCTTTACCCGATCACGGTAGGAAGCCCACCTGGGGGGAGGGTATAAAAATGAACAAGAAATACAGACCCAGATTGCTAGGGAGACACATGGAAAACTGAGAGACAAAGTAATTACAATATAGTAAGTTCTAAAAGTGCAAAATGTAACGAGTGCACACAAAACCAAATGCCCAGACCTGCTGGAGGAGTGACAAAGCAGGGGTGAGTAGGCCATTAGAGGTTTCCAGAAGGAGAGAATGTCTCACCTTGCTCAGACTAAAGAAGTAAGGAATTCACTAGTACAAGTGGGAGGAGGACTTGTAGGCAGTGGGGATTACACATTTAAAAGCATTTACAACCACAAGGCTGAGTGTCCAGTGAATGGATCCAAAAATAGTCCATGTGTTTATGGAAACAAAGAGAAAGGAGCTCGGCCGTGATGGTTGGGACAGAGGGCACAGGGAAGGTGAGACCTCCCTGTTAAAGCCAGAAAGGTCAGGTGTGAGGACTAGCTGCCTTCAGAAGGAAGAGCCGGCACATACAGAGCCCTGACCATGGGCTGAGTGTGTCTTATGCTAGAAACGAGCGTACCTCTTTAACTACAGCCATGGGAAGGCAGCAGCAAAATACAGACCAAGGTGTCTAAGAAAAACATTTTATACGTGATGGGGGCCATTATTTATTTATTTTAAATAAAGAGGAGGCAGCAATCGCATTAATTATTTTTTAGGTCAGGCACTGTGTTTGGCACACACATTTGGTGGTTCTTTGTAGAAAGCACAGACAGGTGAGTTAGGAAGATGCCTGAAAGGTATACAGGGTTAATCAGCCCTGTAAACTAGGAGGCTGGTGTAGAGGCTGTTACAGAGCCTTTGTAATGTTACAGATGTGAATGGAAGCAGCTCACAGGTAGGTGGATTCTAATGGGATAAATAGAAAGGGTGGGCATAATGGCATTTTGAAGGGAGACTGACATCACATGATTTGATTCAGGTTGGATTTGATTCAGGTAACACACAAGAATGGTACTTGGGACTTCCCTGGCAGTCCAGTGGTTAAAACTTCGCCTTCCAGTGCAGGGGGTGTGGGTTTGATCTCTAGTTGGGGAACTAAGATCCCACATGCCTCGTGGCCAAAAAACCAAAACACATAAAACAGAAGCAATATTGTAACAAATTCAATTAAAAACTTTAAAAATGGTCCACATCAAAAAAATCTTAAAAAAAAAAAAAAAAGAATGGTGCTCAAGTTCTGACTCTGACTAACTAGGATAATGACAGGCACAGGGGAATCAACGAGATGGGGGAACACAGCGGGGAGAGAACTAACTTTTATTACAAACCAACTTGTATTTCTAGTATCGACCTATCAATTTTACATTCTTTAGCTCATTTAATCTTTATGAAACCTTTATAAGATAAAAACCATTCTTCCGGATAAACAAATTGCAAATCAAGGAGGTTGTGCAAATTTCCCAAATAAACTGGAGAGCCCAAACTGAATCCTGGATCTACCGGGCTCCAAGTTCCATCTCGGCTCTTATCAATATGTTGCATGTGTTCTGAAGAGAAACATGGTGTGTTTAGACTTAGGCATGGTGAGTTTGAGATGCTAGTGGAACATCTGGGAGGAAATATCTAGCAAGCAGTTAGCCATAATAGGATCACAGATTTATAAGGCTGGAAGGAATCTTTAAAATTACATAATCATGGAACCCAAATTCCCAAAAGAGATTAGAGCTGAGGCTCTCCACTTGGGAAAATTAACACGCTAGGGCACGCATGAAACCACTATAGGAGGGAAAGTATATGTTAGAAGCCTACTGACTGTCCTCTGGCTGTGCCCACCTTTCTGGGACAGAGGGAAGGAATGAGGCTTACTGACAACAGAGCAGAGGCTTCTTGAAAAGGGAGGAGATAGTCAAGGTAGCTCTCACGTCAGGACTGGCAGATTGTTAGGAAAAAAATGGGTAATCAAAACTGCTAGATATTTTAGAGAAGTCAAAGAAAACAAGGTTATTGTCAATGGCTGTTCATAGTTCCTTGGTTGCCTTAGAGAGAACCTGCCAAAGAAACAAGGAAAATAATATAAAAGGTGACAAATACCAGGGGTGAGAAAGACTGCCTGGGTTTCTTTCTCTGACTCGATCTTAGAGGAGAAGATACAGTTTATGGGGAGCCATGTAAAGTGGGGATTCTGAGAAAATGTATTTTGGTTTGCTGTGGTTTAGAGAGGATATCACATGTTACAAAATCACTTGGGCTTTGTTGAGATGAAAAACTGCTGACAGCTACGTACAAATTCAGAGCAATCCTCATAATTTTGTGCAAGATTTCAATAGTGGCTACAACTAAAGGTCTACCATATTTGCCACACGTACCTACACGCACACATACAAATAATTCAGGAGCATTACAAAATTATTTCTACTAAAATTATATAGATGGAATACCCAAAGGTGCTTTTTCAGGGCACTAAGAAATAGTTGCTCAGATCAGTGTTGACACATTAGTTAAAAAATTGTGGTTTCCAATGGAGATCGTTTCCTAAGGGAAAAAGCTGAGCTACAGAAATCTATGCCCAGCTAATCACTGGTGAAATGACAGAGAAGTCCCAAGCCTACCCCGGGCGTTTGCTGTGGGCAATGGACAGCAACTACCCAGATCGTTGTCTGCCCCTCTCTTCCCCATCTTCCCTCCCACCATATAAATCAACTTATCAAAGAGCCACAAATGCACCCCACCCCCAAATGCCATGGATCCCCAGGTGAGCCATGGCATAAGATCATTTCCTAAATGGCCTCTGACATTATCTGCAGGGCACTACCGTGTGTGCCGCTTGAAAGAGATGTCTAAAATAGGAGGGACTGGGGAGGTCTACATTCCCATGGCTGCAAAACACATGTGGATTCCTACTAGAAACGAGCTGGCGCGTCCAGTAATCTAAAACCACATCTTGCTAATTACCATTCTCTTTGGGTGACTGAGTTCATTTCTGCCTGTGGTTAAACATGCTGTTTATACTGCTTTAGTTGGGGGTCAGGAAGTGTAGAAAGAAAATACAATTAATTCTTTAATAATATCATCTGTTTCACAGACATCACATTTTATATTATTCTGTGCGTGACACCTAGGGCTGAGCTAACCAAAAAATAAAGTCAGTGTTAGGGTTAAAAGGTCTTTCTGAAATATTGCAAAATAATTCAATTCTTCTTTATCGTCTTTGCACGGTGGTTGAAAATATGCAATTTCAGCTGGTACCTGCAATAAATATATATATTTTTTCTCTTTGGCGGTGATACATAGAATTTTCATGGCCTTAAAATTTGGGGAAGTGTCAATTTCAGTAGAAATTTATGGTAGAAAATCAAACAGTAGAGAACAGGGTAACATGGAAAGAAAATGTATCTTGGCACTTAACACTCCCCTGACCCTGACTCCTCATTCCCACTGTCCAGAATTAACAGCTCAAGAGTTTCTTGAATATCCTTCCAGAATGTTCTTGTGCATCTGTAAGCCAAACTCAGACATCCACACACACACACACAATTTCCTCTTCCTTCTTCATACAAACAATGACATAGTATACACACTGCTTGGCAAGAAGCTTTTTCACCTTTTAATATGTCTTAAGACATCCTTTCATAACAGGTATAAATCTACCACATTTCTATAAGGGTTACAGAGTATCCCATTATGTGGACTATAATAATTTACATAACCAGCCAGTCCCATATTGATGGAACTTCTAAAAACTATTTTTATTTATAAACAATTTTAATTTTTTTATTGTAAACACATATTACTGTCCATTCTATTGCTACAGAAGAAGCCCCCTCAAATTTAGTGAACTTAACCAACAACTATGCTGTTCTGTGCATGAACTCTATGGGTCAGGAAAAGGGACAGGACAGGGACAGCTTGTCTCTGCTCCATGATGTCTGAGGAGCTCAGATGACGAGGTGACTAACACACCTGGGCCTGGACTGTCCCAGAGGTGTCATTGTTCACTTGTCTGGCATCTTGGCAGGTGGCTGGAAGGATTAGCTCCACCTGGGAGCCTCCAGCAGGTCCCTGTTCTGAGTCAGCAAACTTATTCCAGGGTGGGTGGCCCCTCTGGGTGGCTGACGGCCCTTCTGGACCTGGCCTCAGAGTCATGCAGTCACTCCTACCACTTTCCATTGGTTATGAGCAGGTCATAGGCCAGACCAGGTCCACAAAGAGGGGAAGGAGACCCCTTTCGTTTGCTCAGGGAGCAGCAGCCAGGTCAGCTTGTATAGGAGCATATTGGATGGAAGATGTTGGTGCAGCATCTTTGGAAATCAACCTGCCACAATTGTCTGAAAAGCACGTGCCTTTGCCTCTATCCTTTGCAAAACCCTTCCTGCCATCACAAATAAGGTCTCCCATGAAAATGTTTCCCGATTTCTCACGTAAGCATCCCAGAATGTCGTCAGGCCCTGTTAGAGAACATAGACATAGTGGAAAGAGTACTGGCTCCATGGTGAATGGACATGGGTTCACGGCGCCGAACTTCTTAGAGCCCCAGTTTTATCATTAAAAGGAAGGGACTGAACTAGATTAGATCCAAGCCTCCTCGATTATAAAACTGTATCCATCTAAGACTCTACCTATATATTTCATCTTACAATTCCTTACTCTGAGAAGAAGAAACAAAGGGTAGAATGGATAGAACTCAGCTCCAGTTTCCCAGACTTTGTTGCCTTCACCCCAAAGACGAAGCCAAACCGAGAAGAGTGAACCGCAGTGAACATCGCACAACCTGAACGTGACTCTAACCCACCCACTGCCACCTTACAAGGTGAAGGGTGCTGTCACTTTTCTAAACTTGTACACGAGATGATGATGCCCATGCAGGGTATGTCCAAGGGAGAAAAAGGGGTAGAGAGTCCTTATGTCCCCCCTCCTTTCAGAACAAGGGATGGCAAATGAGAGAAACAGGTAGGGCTGGTGGGATAAGAGATGCTTTCCCCCTAAGGAAGAAGGCTACAATCCTAAGGGCCTGTTGTCTTAAGGCCCTGCCCACATGCCACACCTCCACCGCATTGTCTGCTAAGCCTTAGCTTTGTACTTACTCTGCCTAAGTTGTATCATCTAAGATAGAGTTCCAATCCCACGATCAATTTCTCTTAGGGATTTAGGGCTGGACTTTATTGATCCTACGACCAGGATGGAATGGTCTCTTCCCACGCAGAGTAGGACTGGGGGGACATTTAGAGGAAAATATAGCCCTTGCATAGCACCATAGAAGAGAAACTGCTGGCAGAGATAGAAGGGCGGATAAAGGAAAGAGGGAAGAAGGAAAAGCAAGGTGTTGGAGCCGATGACTCTGAGCACAGGCAGAGCGGCCTGGGTACCTGTCCTCTTTTTTGTCTCTGCTACCAGATCTGCCCTGAAAAGGCCACGCCCCCAACACAGGGGCAGATGAGCCAGACCAGGGCCCTTGGCCAGATGGGAAATATTCGAGGCTTCTCCTTATTTTCCTGGCCCAGAGTAAATTTATTATCTAGGTCAGAGTAAGTGGAACGGATAATATTCTCCGGAGATCGGTGGCTATGCTCCGTCTCTGACGTGTGACGGATGGAAGGAAGCACAGCCATGCCCTTCAGCTTGCTCGGTGAAGGATGGACAGTGACAAGGAATGAGGAGGGGTCTGGGAATGCCTTTCTTTTCATTTACTTCAGCTTCTACCCGCACCCAGCTGCTGTCCTTGCAAAGCAGGAGCGAGGAAAGGAAATGTCATTTCTCCGGAGATGCGACAAAGGGTTATTTGCTTCTGAAAGAGGCTCTGTCTTAAATAAATGAAAGTTGTCTATACTGTTCATTTGTTTGTTTGGTGCTTTTTTTTTTCTGCTCCTTCTCAGTCACCCCATAAATCACTGAAAATCACCTTAGCATTCCTTGAATTTGGAGTCTCTCGCTGCTGCACAGAGGCGTAAGCACGGGCCAAGGCAAACCTCTCTAATGTCTTCTTTCAAAACCAAAATGCATTTTAATAATTTAAAGCTGCAGCTCTTGCAGTTACTTGATAAATTATTCACAAATTTTACAATAAAAAAAAAAAAAAAGAAAAAAATCTGTTCCCTTTACAAGTTCTGGAACATTAAATCATGTCAGAATAGATGAAAAGGACAAATCAGTCCTAAACTCTTAGAAATCATACATCTTACTTCTTTATCTGAGAGCAGTGCCATGGTTTGTAGGGCACCTGGCAGCTAGCGAGGGCTTTTCAGGAGTATGTCCGGGCACGAAGGGAGGATGACAATATAAGAGCGAAAGAAGGTGGTTGCAGGGGGTCTGTGGAGACCACCTCCCTGTCTGCCTCAGGACTCCATCTTTAAGTACCATTTCAGAGAAATCCTCAAGGGTGGACGAATGAAGAAAGCTATCCATTCAAGACGATTCACGTTAAGTTCTGGGCAAAGGAGGAGGTCGCAGCGATGCTAGCTCTTGATGCCCTTGAGTTCTAAGCCCCGCACCCTCCTCCCCAGGATGGTCAAGGACGAGAAGGTGGCCTGTTGTGAAATGTCCATCTGGCACTACCTTTAGATGCTCAGCAAGCAGGTGCTTCTGACTCCACGAGAAGAGACTTAAATCTGTACCCAGGATGGTGACGAGGCTCCACCAACACCATCACCTTCCAGCTGAGGACCCTGGGATCTGTGCCAGCAGCCCCCTTCTCATTAGGAACATGTGGTTACTGAAAGGTTCAAGTGATCAATAGTGAAGGGCAGAGGAGAACTAGTAGGTTTTCTTTCCTGATGTTTCCTAGGAGAGAAGTTTCCTTCCTGTAGCCAGTGACCAGGATGTAATGGGCATTATTACATTTTGTCATCAATACATTTGCCCTCCAACTCCATGGTTACTTTCTGCTCTGCTGGAGCTTAGAGGGGGTGGCAGTCTTGTAGGGAACCTTTAAGATGCCACACTTCAATGAAGATGGGGATGAGGCTCATCTGAATACATAAATAGAGGCCTAATATGATGCTGGTAGAAACTGTAGGCATAAGTCAAAAGTCTAACCTCGGGCTTCCCTGGTGGCGCAGTGGTTGAGAGTCCACCTGCCGATGCAGGGGACGCGGGTTCGTGCCCCGGTCCGGGAAGATCCCACATGCCGCGGAGCGGCTGGGCCCGTGAGCCATGGCCGCTGGGCCTGCGCGTCCGGAGCCTGTGCTCCGCAACGGGAGAGGCCATGGCAGTGAGAGGCCCGTGTACCCTAAAAAAAAAAAAAAAAAAAAAAAAAGAAAAAAAAAGTCTAACCTCATGTATGCAAAATGGAAGTAGACACTGAGCTATATACCATTTTAATAGGCAGAAATGGACTTTTTTTTTTTTTTTTTCAGACTGGCAAAACCTGAAATTTCACATTGTAGGCAAGGGATTCTGGATGAAGCTTCCATCCTCTTTAACAAGGCAATATTTTTATCTTTGAGGGCTTTTGTATTATTTTTTTCTACCTTATACCCCCTCTTTATTTTATAATCTAAAAATTTTAATGCTCTGAAATCTATCTTAAGGAAATTCTAAAGTCAGCGGTATTCTTGGAAGCATCTGAGTTTTGATTAAAGTATTTTATCTTGCACTTCAAAGAAGTCCTATAACGCTAGAACCATCTCTACTAACAACACCTTTCTTCACCCTTCCAATCTCATGCTCAGCTTCTGGGGAAATCAAGTTACAAAAGAGCCAACCTTTTAGAAAGCCATGGTTCTTTCATTTTAATTCAACAGGATAGATGCAGACCTCCACATCAGTATTTGGAGATCAGAGAAGTGAAGAGGCAGAAGAGAAAGACAGTTGAGTTTCTAGCGTATGCTATTTATTTATTTACACACACAATTTTTTACCCTAAAGAATTTAAGGGGGTTAGAAAAGATGCATACAAAAGGGCAAGACACAATGACTTAAAAATAAGAAAGAAAAATGTCCCTAGGATAAGACACAGGAAAGATGGACTCAGAACTTGGTGATCATCTCAGCATAATACTAACGTTCTTTACATCTCCACCCCTCACCTTCTCCCTAAAGACAAGGCAGCGTAATATTACCTGTGTTTTGCCCCACTTGGTAGGATTATGCAATTTATAAGCAACATCCAAAGTTAAGTGTCTTAAGAGAAATCAGCATACATAATTTAGAACATTTAAATGAATCAGGTAAGGTAGTTCTAGGTGTCTGTTGGTTACTTTTTGGGAAGTCTGTGTTATCAAAATTATTTTAGTTTCCCAAAGTGTCTAGGCCTCTTGGTTCAACTGTCAGCTTCAAGGACAATTGTCTTTACATCTTAGGGGCACAGAAATGGTGGACATTCCTCTTCCAGCTCAGATCTGAGCTCATATATCATCTCAGGGAGATGTTCTCTGACACAGGAGCTAACTAACCTGCTCTCATTCCCACCGTGACCTCTCTCCTCCCATCACCTTGTATTATTTCCCTTAAAATGTGCACCACTATTAAAACCGACTTTGTTTATGGGCAAGTGGTCTCCTTCTACCCCACACTCAGAGGCTATGAGCTCCATGAAAGCAGAGCCTTTGTCACTCTTATTTACTTTTATGCCTCTGGTGTCTAGAACACGGCCTGGAACAGAGTAAGGTGCTCAATGGAAATTTGCTGAAGTAATGAAAAAATGAATGAATGAATGAATGACTATTTGGGGTAAAATCTTATTTCCACTAATTCGGTTCAAACATCGTCTTCACAACTTTTATTAGCTAGATGAGTAAATCAGCTGTGTGAAAGAAAGTCCCTATAATCCAGACTCTTCAACTTTGACCTGCAAAGATCTTCTCTCTGTCCCTCCCCGCCCCTCCAGCTGCCATCCCTGCTGCAATGAAGGAAGTGTCCTCCTCCTGTTTGAGGGTCCTCCTCTCATCTTCATCCATGTTTTGAGTCAAACCTTCCTTCTTCTCAAGGACCTGCTGTATCAACCCTGCTAGTGCCATCTCCTCTGACTCTTTTCCAGCAACATTTAAGAATATTTACATCCAAAGCAACTCTAAAAACACAGATTTGCCTATCTGCTTATGTCCAAAGCAAATCTAATAAAACACAGATGTTCAAGGCTTCTCCTCCATCCCCCCTAAGAGGTAGGAGCATTTGTCACCAGATCATCACCCACAAAGGATCCATCATTCCATGGAGTAGTAATGGGCTGAAAGGAAGCTGAAGAGGTGGAGAGGCTAGAAAGGGCTAAATTTACAGTGGAAAAGGCAGAGTTCCCCTTGCGGAAGAACAGACTAGATCCTAACGGCATACGGAGGAGAGTGGAGAATCAAGATCTTACTCTGACCTGGTTGAGAAGAAGAGGAAGCTGTTTGGAGTGAGGAACAGATACTGGGCATGGAAGATATTAAGAGAAATGTGGAAAAAATTAAGATACTTTGACGTGTGTCATAAAGAGAGGCGCCCTTTCTGGTTTTCAAAAGTAAAGATTCATTTGCTTTTCAATAATACTGATACATGTTATTGTTTTGGCAGGACCGCCGTTTATTTAGATGGGATATAATATAAGGGCAGGGCATAAACTGGAGGCAAGAAAACCCAACCTTATCTGGGTTACACTCTAAGTTTTACGTTCTTGAAAATAAAACAGAACAAAACAAACAAACAAAAAACCTTTCCTGTAGCTGACATCATGTGCCTCTCTCCTTTTCCCCACTTCTGTGAAAGGCTGCCCTCATCCAGCGCATACAATTCCTCAGTTTGCACTCACATTTCACTCTTCTGCCATCAACAGACCACCCCCACTAATCCACTCTTCTTAAGATCACCGATCGTGTTGGCTAATTCCACTGGCTACTTCTGGACCTTTATTTTTTTTGAAGTACTGAATCATGTGGCCATCCCCTTGGACAGGATCTAGGAAAAACCCCCGACTTAAGCATTTTAGCATAGCTCATATATCATGCTCAGGAAACACAGATCTTTGAACCACCACTGCTAGGAGGGCAGTTACCCCCCAAATGCAGCCTATTATCTGTTGCCACGGAGGACTCATCCAGCTAGGGACCTGTGTTCCTGTTTGGTCCTCTGGGACCATCGAGCTTTGTGTGTGGCTTCTTTGCAGGTGCTCTATCTTGAGGTGAGAAAAGTACTTTCCACAACACCTCCCCCGGGGAAGGGTGCAACTCACAAACCCCCATGAGCTCTCTGTCAGAGAAGCCACAAGACATCTCCCTAATTCTCAGCTCTCTCTTCACCAAGGTCTAGCTTTCAGAGGCTAGAGGTGAGCCGTTAGCAAGATTGTAAAGCCAGTTTTACACTGGCTTAGTCAACTCTTTTGCAAGTACTGCCACAAGTCCAGCACCTCGCTTTGCAGTATGAACAGAGTTGGCACGCATTGCTTTGGGGCCTCAGTCAAAACTGAAAGAAAATCCCATGATAAACGACAGTTTCCAAAGACGCTGCAGCCTGTGTCCTGCCTCCTGGCTCCATACATTCCAGGCACAGCGAGAGGCCACCTTTACATACCCCCATTTATCAAAGTGTGACACACTTGTTTCTGTGCCTGGCTTTCTCCATTAACTTGCAAGTGCCTAGAAGGTAATAAGGTCTTTGTGTTTATCACACACACAATTACAACAACAACTTGGTCCCCTATTCATATTCTCTCCATCAGAGTTCTGTTCTTTCCTCCTCTAAATGTTGCAGGAAGGGGGACCCCTTCCAGGGCCCGAGAGTGGGCTCTGGTCTAACACTTGAAAATGACTTGTTCGAGGAGACACACGTGCTGCCAAGGCAAGACAGTTTATTGGGAAGGGGCGGCCGGGCGGAGAGCAGCAGGGTAAGGGAACCCAGGAGGGCTGCTCTGCCATGTGGCTTGCAGTCTCAGGGTTTACGGTGATGGGATTCGTTTCCAGTTTGTCTCTGGCCAATCATTCTGACTCAGGGTCCTTCCTGGTGGCACACGTGTCACTCAGCCAAGATGCATTCCAGCGAGGATTCTGGGAGGTGGGCAGGACTTATGGACTGGCCTCTCCTCTCTCCTTTTGACCCTTCCCGAATTCTTCCGGTTGGCGGTAGCTTGTTCTGCGTTCCTTACCAGGACCTCCTGTCGTAAGATAACTCATGCAAATGGTTACTGCGGAGCCTGGCCAGGACGCGCAGTTTCAGTCAGCGGTTCCCCTAACATAAAAGGCCAAGTGTTTCATAAGAACGGTCTGTTTCCTGTCTCCATTTTTCCACCTGCCACTTGGTGTTCCATTTATTCAAATCTAAGTTCCAGTCTCACCTTGGACTGAAATACTTTTCATTAACGTCACCAATGATGTTATTAAATCCAATAGGTCTTTGGTCTCTACTTACCAGCAAGCATTTGGTTCTTTGAACAGTTTTCCCCTTCTTGAAACAGTCTTTCTCAGGCTTCTCTCATCTATGAGGAATCTGGCTTTCCTGTAAATTTTCTGGTTGATCCTTGCCTTTCTTTCATCAAATCTCAAGCCACTAAGCACCGAAGCTCTACCAGGCTCTGTCCAAGGCACTCTTGTGTCTTTAATTTCTCCCTTCTCCTCCGACAAGCTCTTCCATCCACGCACACGTCCCTCACCACTTCTGACCAGCAGACCACAGGCCTTGCTTGCCTTGAAGCAAAGATTCAAAGTAGCCATGTCCCAGGAAGCTCATGACAGGCCCGCGATGTTCTCCCCCAACTGGGTCTTACTTCTGTGCTATTTCAGTGAATGGCCACGAGCCATTCAATAGGCAGTTGAAACACTGGGTGTTAGTTTTGATATCTCCCTTTTCATCCTCTCTGGTATCTGGTCTACTCCGAAGTCTTACTGATCTTTACCTCCAAAGTGCTCAAAACTCTCTCTCTCTACCCATTGCTCTAGTCTACGCCACCATCATCTCTCAACCAAACATTGGCATTGCGTCCCAAAGGGGTCCCCAGGTGCACTCAGGCCCCCTCACACCCATTCTCCACACTGCATCAGAATGATCTGTGAAGAAATCAACCTTACCCCTACCCTACTCCTACTCATTGAAGCTCTGAGGTATGCCCATCACACGTGCCATGGTCTACCTGTCCTCTGCTGCATCTATACTGCCTGCTTTATGCCCTGCTGCACGTTCTATTTCTCCTGTAGAAAGCCATCCCGAGACAAATTAGCTCCACCTCCTCCAGCTCTGTGTTGAAGGGATCGTCTCCTAGCATCCCTAACTAGGCCAAGTCTTCCTCTCAAATCCCTCTCCCCTAGCACCAGGTCCCTCTCCACTGGATCCACCTGTGCCACTGCAAGTCCACCTTGGTCTGTGTGAGTGCTCAAAGTCTGTCTTCAGTCCTTGGAGATCCTTATCGCCCGCCCAGCGGACAGCACAGTATATGAGACACAGAGGAAGTAAAACGAATGTGACGTAAACAACGAAAACCTCATCCAAGTAAACGAACAACACAATGTCTTATTAAAGTACTGTAAATAAATGACCGAGTACATTCGTTTTGCTTCTCTGAGCCTCAGTTTTCTAAAGTACATGAGAGGAAAATTTCACAGAGCTATTTTAAGGCCTAAATAAAATACTATATTCAAATAGCCCAGCTTAGTGCTTGTCATGTAACAGACTCTCAACAGAGGTGAGATGACCTTATTTCTCTGCAAAATAAACACACGTAATGGCATGGAGCCAGGTGGTAAGGTAGCAGTAGCCATGGTTTGAAACAAGGGCAACACGTCTGGCACGCAGACTCCCCACTACTACACTACACTGACTTAGCGGTCACTCCATTTTCCCCAGGAAAGCCTTTCTCAGTGATGGGCACTGTGCATCCT
Organism: Aethalodelphis obliquidens; assembly: GCF_003676395.1. Lineage (NCBI taxonomy): Eukaryota > Metazoa > Chordata > Mammalia > Artiodactyla > Delphinidae > Aethalodelphis > Aethalodelphis obliquidens. The sequence continues at coordinate 1,587,818 of NW_020838026.1, read as the reverse complement.
CAGTTTCTACCTTGCCTTCCTATTTCTCTGTGACAGCAGAAGAGCCATCAGGAGCAGAGAAAGCGGAAAGAGGAAGAGACAAAAAAGAAAAAGAAACGACAGTTTTCAGGAGGGCAGCGGATTATTCAAATGCAGCTTGGTTTACACGGGACAGATGTGTTCCTGAAAAACACGTGTAAACCGAATCATACTTTGAGTTCACAAGGGAATCTTGGTATTTCAAGGAACCCGCTATTGAATCCTCTTGGAAAAAGAATCTCCAGCATGAAGACGAACCTCTCCCCCTTGTGTAAGTATCATGGGCATTGTGTAATCCTTTTTTGCTCCAGTCTGGGGCAACTTTATGTATGACTTATATAAGTGAGGATACTTTTAAATGGTAATTTCCGATGGAAAGCCATCAACTGGGACGCCAGCTCAGAGGAAGCGTTCAGTCACAGCTGCAGGCCCAATATCTGTGAGCCTTCTTCACTGTAAACTGAATCAGAAGAGAAGCAGTTGTCCTAGAGGAGATCAGGCTAAGAAGCCAGGGCTGGGGAAGGAGCTGGTTAACAGCTCAACTGGCTGGTAGGAAGTACACAATAAAGGATTTCTTCACGAGGGCCTGTGTGGGTGAGAAGCTCCGTGTGAGCGCTTTGCAGAGTGGCTGGCACTTGTGGCGGGATGGGAGGGGGGCACCGGGGCCATTCCTGTGACTCAGCTGCTCAGCTGCTGCAATGCAGGAATGAAGCAAGATGCAGAGACCAGAGGACCAGGCAAAGGCTCTCACCCGGGGCAGGGGGAAGAAAACAGGAATTTGCAAACAGATAATAGACATTTTATTGGGCTGCAAAGAGAAGACCAGTCATCAGACGTTTCACATGTGACTAGAGAACAGGCTCTCTTTAGACCACGTTTACACGGCAAACTAGACCGGGCTGATCTCTGTAACTACACTGAGTAGCTGTCATTTCCCTCTTCTTATTTATCGAATACTCTAAGCAGCCTGACATTGCAGTCAAATGATATGTGGCTTCTCAAAGGCAGTGTCAGCGGTGGAAAGAAGAACCGGCTAGAAAACACACCCTGGGTCAGAGGTAGGCCTGGCCGTCAACACCAGAGTGCCCTTGGTCTCCGGGCCACAGTTCTCTCCAGCTAGATGGACTCCCAAAACAGACTGCAAATGCATTTTCCAGCTCTAAGAATTTTAGGCATTTCAGACACACTGCCCAGCACCACGGACATTTTATTTCAAAATGAGTGATGATTTCTTACTATTGAGAAAAATAAGAGAGGAGGTAAGGGATAAACTGGGGCTTTAAGGTCAACCCATCATTGCTCTCCCAGCCAAGATGAAAATAATGGAACGTTACCGCAGTGAATCAGGAAACACCTTAGAGACAGCGTTCCTCACCTCTCCATCACTGCTACTCTACCTCCTCCTTCTGTGATGGAAGGGACACAGAGGGTGTGCGTGCGTGTGTGTGTGTGTGTGTGTGTGTGTGTGTGTAGTTTCCAGTGGCAGTGGTTAATGAAAGCGGTGTTGAACTGCAGCTCGAAGATGTGTCTCTGATAGATGGTATCCTCCATCTGAAATCAGAAATTGGTTGTGTGGCTTCAGGAAATATAGTATCTTATAACACTCCAACGCCAATCTATAATCCTAGGTGACTGGACCAGGGGCCAGTATAGCCCAGTGAGCCTTGGAAGTCCTGCCCTGGGCTGGCAAACACAGATTGGGCCTCCTGAACAGGGGGAGGAGAGGGAGGAGGGAGGAGAGGGAGGAGAAGGGAGGAGAGGTGGGCCCACACACAGTTGGACAAAATCTTGGACAGCTGAGCCCAGCAGAAATCTATCTACCCACGCATTCGGGAAACATTTTTCAGCCATTTGGCCATTAATACATCACGGACATCTGACCAAGGAGGATGCATTTCTATTGGATTGAGTGACAAATGCCTTGAACTGCCCAGCATTCCACAGCCAGCTCCCTGACTCCAACCAATGGTGAAATAATAATAAAAAAACCTGACTAACAACAGCCACAGCTAAATGATTTCTCCATCCCAACTGATGCTTCAGATGGAATGTCATCCTGATAGATCTCTTTTGATCAAGGGGTCTAATTGAATAGCGTTCTCATTGCTCTTGAATCGGTGACCTCAGACCACTGTGAGATAAAGGCAATTTGGAGAATTATTTCCAAACAACTGCTGCTCCTCTAGGAACTTACTATTGCTTCTAGTTTTTGAAATTGTTGTGGAACCACCTACTGCCTAAGCTATTAACACTAGGTGTTTTGCTTGGATCGCAGGCTAATGGTTCTATAAATTCAAAAGCAAGAAATACCACAAAAGTCCGCAGCAGGCTGTGCACTCGGGAGCCGCAGACCCCTGGGCGGCAGCTGCCCGCACACAGCTGGCACGACTCCGAGGACCCTGACCCACTTAGCAGGCTGCTCCCCCGGGCCATCTAAGAGCCGGCAATTAGAGCTGCGTGTGGGAAACTTGTCTAATGAAACCCCTTCGGAGGTGGCAAATTTCTTTGGAGTTTTTCTGTGGACCTAAAACTTAGACTGAGTTTGCCAAAAGGTTCAACAATCAGACAAAGCTTTCTGGAGACCCGACAGAGCTCCAGGTGCATTCAGAAACACAGGGCACGTGCTGTATCAAGCCGGTTCCCTTTCTGTTCAGAACTTCAGCTACGGCTTCATGTGCATTTACTGAGCCGCGCTGCTTTGCACCGGGTGAGTGCTAGGTGGACCATTTCTCCTAGTTTTAACAACACTGCTAGGGAGCCAGTGATAATGCCACACCCAGTTTATAACCCTTGAGGCCCAGAGACATGATCTAACTTGCCCAGTGTCTCACAGAGCCCAGGGCAGAGCTGGGACTGGACTCCTAAGCCCAAAGTTTAACCATCATGCTATGTAAATAGCTCCCAGAGATGGAAGGTTGAGGATCAATGAGACATACGGACCTTCGTGATGCAAAATGAGGAGACTGCTACTGAGGCCCTACCGTAGAGCACAGGGAACTCTACTCAGTACTCTGTCATGGCCTATATGGGAAAGAATCTAAAACAGAATGGATACACGTGTACGTATAACTGATACACTTTGCTGTACACCTGAAACTAACACAACATTGGAAATCAACTGTACTCCAATAAAAATGTGTGTGGGGCTTCCCTGGTGGCGCAGTGGTTGAGAGCCCGCCTGCCGATGCAGGGGACACGGGTTCGTGCCCCGGTCCGGGAGGATCCCACATCCCGCGGAGCGGCTGGACCCGTGAGCCATGGCCGCCGAGCCTGCGCGTCCGGAGCCTGTGCTCTGCGACGGGAGAGGCCACAACAGTGAGAGGCCCACGTGCGGCAAAAAAAAAAAAAAAAAAAAAAAGGTGTGTGTATGTATATATATAAAGGTACAGTGGGAGAACACAGAAAAAAAATAGGAGCCTGATTTTGTTTTAGGAAGACTTCAATAGAGGCAAGATAACCTCGAGGTTAAAAAAAAATAAGTGCGTCCTTGGGTCAAAATGACTTTTGATAAATCCTAGTTCCAGCACTTTCTTGTAATATAAGCTTGGATAAGCTAGCAAATGTTTCTAAGCCTTATTTGTGACACCTGTATGATGGGAATAATATCACGGTTGTTTTGAGAATTCAATCAATCAATGTGTGTAAAAGCAGGAAGTCGTCGCCTGGGACAGAGCCGGTGCTCATGAAAGGGAAGTATGCTTTGATGAAAGCACTCACAGGCTTCAACAGCTCCTCAAGGGCACACATTTTCTCAACTACAAGATGTGTCTCAGAGAGGGGCCTCTGTATTTGGGGAGGGTTCTTGCAATGCGACCTAAAGCGTGACATTTCCACACCACTGTTCCACTCTTTCTCCTTCCTGCTGCCTTTCCACACGATCTTTCCCTCTGCCCCTCCCACAGCAGGGGCACCTTTCATCAACAAATCCATCCATGGATGAAATATGACTCACGTTAGGCAATGAAAAGGGATATGCTGTCCGCGTAGCCTGCAAGGGCCCGTAGGGCAGACTTGCGTTAGAATGCTTCGCCATAATATCAATCAGTATTAAAAATGTATGTTCTACTGAATTTTTAAAACATCTTAAATAAATCTTTAAATAAAGCTATTTCGTTTTATCTTTAGGCTCTGTGTTCCGTCAGCCTTGGGGTCATGGTTCCCCCAGGTGCAGCCCCGAAAGTGCTTTCTAGGAAAGCCTGCCTCAGCGCACGGCTTCCCGGGGGGTCTCTGTGTTGCTGAAGTCCAGTCTGGGGGACGTGAGTGCTTTGGTTGGTGGCAGCACAGGACCAGGGGAAGGAATACCATTGCATCAGGCTCGTGTACCATTAGGAATCGCTTCAGGAAGCAGCTGGTTTGAGGGGCAAGCGCTAGCCTCCAAACACCATCACAAAGGTCAGTGAGTCTACAGTAAAGACGGTCAGGCAGGGCCCTGGTTATAAGGCTGGGAGGACTCGGGGAAGGCTAAAAACAGAGCCAGATATTTCCAGAAAGGAGCATGCTGCCTCCTTTATAAATGCCTCTTGTGGTGGCAAAGATTGCTTTCCTAGGCATCCACACTAAAATCTCCTTGGTTGAAACCCAGGAGCCAGAGTGAGACTGGCATCATGCAATAGGGAGGAGTGAGGACTGAAGCAAATGGACAGGATGTTAAAAGATACTCACATTTACTTAAGCAATAACAACAATAACAGTTCTATATACGACACCTTGAATATGGCTCCTTCCTAGAACTAATGACCATTTCCCATCCCAGCCATTGGGATTGACACATACGCTACTGTATATAAAATAGATAACTAATGAGGACCGACTGTAGAGCACAGGGAACTCTACTCAGTACTCTGTAATGGCCTATATGGGAAAAGGATCTAAAAAAGCATGGATACATGTATACGTATAACTGATTCACTTTGCCGTACACCTGAAACTTAACACAACATTGCAAATCACCTATACTCCAATACAATTTTTTTTAAAAAATCCATCCAGAGTACAATGGTCTCCTACCAACCAGATTTTCCTGTTTATCATCTCACAGGCCTCTAGCATGTCTTAGGAACTGCCACCCATTTTACTTCAAGAACTGTTCTCTATTCACGTCACTGGCTCTCCACAGGGGCACATGGTTCCTTTTGCAATACGATCCCGACATGCTTTTAGTTCTGTACTTTATTACTCTCTCTAACCAGTGAAAGCGTTTTCCCATTCTCGGGCCATGCTGTGGGTTTTCCTTCCTGTTATGTATTTCCTTCTGCTGCTACCTTTTCCTGGAATGCTCTTCCTGCCGCTGTGTTCCTTGTCAAGAAATTCAACTTCTTGTAACTCTGACTCCACCTGCGTGATCTCCCCAAAGGACCTCCTGCCTTAGCCCCGCCCCGACTCTGGCAGAATAAACCACTGGCCCGGCCACACTCTGGCTGCTCTCTGCCTATTTCTTTGCTACACCAGCAGCACACTGCAGCCTAATCAGTCAGTAGTTTACATGGCTGCCTCTCCCGTTAAACTGTGACACCCCTGCGTGTGGAGGCCTCGTCTGAGTTCCCTTAGTATTTCCGTTCCCAGCACGTCTGCTGGCCCATGGGAGGCAGGTAAAAGATGTGGAATGAACCAATGAACCAGTGAAAAAACAAGCTTGAAGAAATAAGTTCCAAAACACGCCGTGCTCCTAGAAGCTATTTTGTGTGGAACTTTAAGTTTCTCTTGAAATCTTCTGTGGTCAAGGTTCTGATACCAGGATTAGCTATTTTCCAAAAAGAGGCTGGCGGTTACAGCCCTCAGCAGTGGTGACAAAAAGAGCAACGAAAATATCCTGTAACAACCTAAATGGGAAAAGAATCTGAAAAAGAATAGCTACATATATATGTAGAACTGAATCGCTTTGCTGTACACCTGAAACTAACACAACATTGTTCATCAGCTATGCTCCAATATAAAATAAAAATTAAAAAAAAAAACCAGCAATACAGGGAAACACAAATAAATAATTAATAAGTAAAAAAAAAAAAAAAAAGCAACCATGGGAGGAAAATTAAGAGGACTTTTAGAAAGAGGATGGAGGCCTGTCCTTCAAGTGTAACCAGGAGATGACAAGAGGGGCCTGGTGCTACCAAAAACCAAAATGAAAGAAAGTAACTCTCTCCCAAGAAACATACAGTTACACAGACACACACACACAGAGACAGACACATACACACGCAGCCTGAGGCCAGAAGCCCCACACACATCTGGGGCTCCCTGACACTAATTAGCTGTTTAACCTTGGGAAAGTCACTTGACCCCTCTGGGCCCTTGTATATACATTATTTCAGAGTTCAAAAAACTAAGTGTATACGGACCTCAGTTTCATTCTTGCTGTAAAAGTCTATGCTTGTAGCCCCTCTCCCAAGGTTTCCCCGTCAGCCTTCTAGACTCTTCAATAAAAGCCCCTGTGCTGGTTCAGTTTACGTAGACTGAGGGTCACAATGACCAGTGTGCTCACCGTCCCTCGTTTGACCACAGTCCCATCCAGTCCCACCAGCCAGTCTGTTTTCTTTACTGTAACACAGACACAGGATGCTGCTCTGGGTTTGAAAGACTTAACTCATTGCTCTGTACATACAGTAAGATTGCACCTCATTTTGCACATTCATATCAATAAACAAAGATAGTGGAGCCTCGTAGACCAGGATCTGCTTGGACGGTCTAGACATCACACTTTGGGGACGCAGCTAAGAAAGGTCAGCCTCAGGAGGGAAGAGGCCTGGTGCCTGACGCCCACCATGGGGGCCAACCTGCAGAATCCCAGCCTCACGCACTCCCTGCCACGGGAATCGCGGGTTTCCTGAGCCCGTCACCCCATTAGAATATCACTCTGGTGTCACCGTAAGACGTTCTTCAAAAGAGCAAACTCGCCTCAGCGAGAGAAAGGTCGTGCAAGACGCCTGCCAGCCACACACCAGAGTCCAGACACGCACCCCTGTAGCTGAAACCCTTCGGAGCCCCTCCCGGCTGCACCATGCGACCTATCACAGCAGGGAGCCCTACTTGGGGGCACGTCTCCCCACCTCTCACACACCTATGCTTTTTAAGAAACAGCCAGTTTGTTAACGATTCTGGGTGCCACCCTAGACCCCAAGTGCTGAGTGTCACAGAAACTTCATGGAGGTCAAAGCCCTTCCCTGTGTTCTTTAGGTCCAAAACAGAAGTGAAGTTCAGGTTTAGTTAAAAATCTAGGAGGAGGGGCTTCCCTGGTGACGCAGTGGTTAAGAATCCGCCTGCCAATCCGCCTGCAGAGGACACGGGTTCGAGCCCTGGTCTGGGAAGATCCCACATGCCGCGGAGCAACTAAGCCCATGCGCCAAAACTACTGAGCCTGCGCACTAGAGCCCGCGAGCCACAACTACTGAGCCCGCGAGCCACAGCTACTGAAGCCCGTGCGCCTAGAGCCCATGCTCCACGGGAGAAGTCACTGCAATGAGAAGCCCGCCCACCACAATGAAGAGTGGCCCCTGCTCGCTGCAACTGGAGAGGGCCCGCATGCAGCAACAAAGACCCAACACAGCCAAAACATAAATTAAAAAAAAAAAAATCTAGGAGGAGGCATGTGTTAAGAAAGAAGAGTATTGGGCCAGCAGAGTATCTGCACCTCTGCACCCCAAAGGTTAATGGATATAGCAGCATCCCTGTAACCCCTCAGGACATCTGGCAGCAAGGTCACCAGCCCTCCATCATTGCCGACCAACGTCTGTTCCACGGAATTCGCAGGAAGCGCCTCCCTGCTGACGACCTAGTCCCACTTCAATCCTTCGTGGGACAGTGAGGGGTGACCCTAGGAGGGAACTGCTTCACAGGACATTCCTTTCAACCGTCAGCTTGTCACATCAGGGTTGCCTATTGTCACTGGGGACAGGAAAGCCTTGGGGCCCAAGGGATGCCAGGGAGATGGCGGCCAGTGGGCAGGGCCATCGCCAGCCTTCTCGCACTAATGTATGCAGCAGATGTGGCGTTTGTGACAACATTGCTTCTGCCTCACTTGCCATCTAATGTTAAGAGGCTTCTAGAGTCTACTGCGTTTAAAGCGTAATGACTGTTTTCAGGGTAAATGCTCTGTTAAATAACCCTGGATTATTGTGTCGTGTTATTACATTTATAAAATGGCATTTCAAAAAATAATAATTGTTTTAGAGTTAATTGATGTTTTTAACCATCACTGTGTGGAGGATTTTTATGCAGCAGACAGGGAGTGAGCAAGGGAGAAAGATTTCCAGTGAGACAGAGAGTTGCTTCTGAAAATAGAAACAGTCCTGCCCGTGAAATCCTGATGGAGATGGCCCTCCTTCCTGGAGCAGTGCTTTCAATGAGCTCTTTTCACTGCAATTAAAGCAACCACAGGACAAAGGTAAGCCTCAGCTGCATTCCTGATGCAGCCTGCGGGCGCTGGGCCTGGCAGGGGGACGGGCCGCGGGGGCCTTGGAACGGTCTCCTGGCCATTCTGCTCCATGTGGGCAGGCCTGGCCCCCGAGCTGCCTGAAGCAATGGCAGGGACCTGAGCTCTACAGAGCTGCGACTTTTCAGGTATAACGTTAATTACACAGCCTGCGGTCTTGGAATTTCACACCACTGGAGGCCAAGCCAACTGCAAGGATATTACAGAATAAAACTTGGAGATTCCAAAATGTCCACCCTCGGGAGAGAGAGCAGGCAGTGGGTCGCCCTGAGCCGCCCCCTGGTGTGGCAGGGATGATGTCACTTCCCTCCTTTTTATTCAAATTCCTCCATCACTACCCTTTAAGCATGTCTCTAGGGGACCAAGCCCTCCTGTGTGAGAGATTATCTCATGACATGATCTCCTTTTAGAGGTATTTAATGAAGTCGGAATTGGGTATGATGATGACGACAGCTTTAAATATAAATATATGCACACATGGAGAAGACAAAGCTCAATTTTACTATGATGGAGCTTAATGGAAAACTGACAGCTTTATATCTGCAGTTCATTGCCGTTCCTACCATATATTCTATCATCCGCTACCTCCATGCACCTCAGGACTACTGTAGCTGCATGGCAGCAGCTGATAACAGTAGGAAATGGACAAAAAGCCAGGCTAGCTCCGGGAAACACAGAAGGATGCAGCAACGTAAAGGTGGAGATCATCCAGGGCAAACCCCTCCCTAATTTCAAAGATGATAAAATTGAAGCCAAGAATGTTAAGCAACTATCCAAGATTATACATCTGGATATAGAGCTGCACCAGGAACCTGTATCTCTGACTCCAGAAACCCCACATTTCTCTCTAACAGTCTTCCACCAGTTCTTACAGAAGTCCGCATGGAAACAGAAACATCCTCACTTCTACCCTCATTCTGAAACCAGCACCATCGATCATGAAAGGGCTCAGCCTTCGCGGACAATTACAGGGGAATTCTGATGACCACCCCCCTCCAGCCCAGCTGGGCATCAGTCACTTGAGCAACGATGTGTGTCTCCTCTCCTGTCCAACACTTAACCAGGAGACGGTGCAGGAAGGGACGCGACAGAAGGAGGTTGGAACCTAGGACCTCCTCACCAAGGCACAGTGGGCAAAGTGTCCTGATGATTCACACATTCAGCAAGACATCCAGGAGAGTTCTCCTGATTCTTTTGGTACCTCTCCTAAGAGTAAGCAGACATGATACACAAAGAGAGCCAAACCCAGAGATGAGTGGATGCCACCGGGCAGCAAAGACACCAGGTCAAGTGACTGTCCAGCCATACAAGGGGCCAGGAGCCTGGGGGTCCTGTGTACGACGTGGGACCACCACCTCCGTGCTCACCCTCAATGGCCTCCTAGCCACAAGGCCATCCAAAGGGCAGAACTACGGCACAAAGACTGTTGACAGAAAGCCTTCCCCTTTCTCCTCCCAGTGTCCAAGAAGGATAACGGGAGCAGTTGTCTCTGTTCACTTAAATATTGAGCGTGTTTAATATTTCTGTTCTTTTTTAGAAGGTAAGCAGTCTACCCTCTCACCACACAGGATCTTGGGCTCAGAATGTACAGAGCTGAAGGCATCTGGTGAGCTATCCTTTGTTCCTCTTTGGGACACACAGTAAATGGAGGTTGTAGAGCTGAATCAGCTTGAAAAGCTAGAACACACTGAGACGCACGAGTTAGGCACCACGGATCAGGCTCTGAGGATCATTAGAACCCTTGGGGTCTTCACCATCCCCTCCAAAGCCAAGGAGTCTTTTTCACACATAGAAGAAACAGAGGTCCCCAAAGCTACAGCAAATAAACAGAAGGGCAAATGGGTAAGCCTGCAGGGTTCTCAGCTGTAAAATAAGATTCTGACTTTATTTCACAAAGCTCAAAACTACAATGGTAAAGTACCAGTAGGAAAATATTTACATAATATGGTGAGCCATGAACTCAGCAGATGAGCAATATAGTTTCGACTAATAACGGAATCATTATCTTTAGACCAATATACCTAAGTCACTAGGATGTGATGAACTTCCTTCCACATCTTGGTTATGAGATCAGCGAAGCACAAGTAGTAATTCACTTCATCTTCAACACCATTATCAATGTCATTATTATGAAAAATGTATATTTTTATAAAGCACTTCCACAAAACAAATTAAATAAATCTTTGGAAACTAGTAATCAATATACTTTTAAAATTTTTTAAAAAACCCAAAAACTAAAGTTGATTTAAAAAATCATCTCCAAGACAATAAGTCAGCTGGATTAGTATTTTCAGGTACTGCCAAGAGAAAAAAAAAACTTATTCCATCACTCTTTATTTTATTTTATTTTTTTGCGGTACGTGGGCCTCTCACCGCTGTGGCCTCTCCCGTTGCGGAGCACAGGCTCCGGACGCGCAGGCTCAGCGGCCATGGCTCGTGGGCCCAGCCGCTCCGCAGCATGGTGGGATCTTCCCGGACCGGGGCACGAACCCGCGTCCCCTGCATCGGCAGGCGGACTCTCCACCACTGCGCCACCAGGGAAGCCCCATCACTCTTTAAATATTGTGTTTGGATCCTCTAAGACTCAGTGAAGCCAATATTCCTTCATCATAATCTTGTCCAGGGTGCTTATTTGTCTCCACAACCTCCCTCCCTGCTTCCTTCTCTCTTGCCTTCTCTCCCTCCCTCCATCCTTCTTCATTTAATTTAATAACTTCCATTGTGTATATCATTCCTAAAGCTGAAAAGCAAGAAGTGATTTCTGGGAATGGTGAGGGAGATGGAGAGAAGAAAAGTCAAGAGAAGAGGTTCTCCTGAATTGTATTACAGACACTTCGGAGGTTAAGTATCAGAACCAGTATCAGACCAGTTGCTGGCCACAAGATGGGCTGGGTTCTCTCTTTACGGGGAGATCCAGTCTGAGAGCCAGGGTGGTAAATCAACCCCTAGGACAGCTTTCAAAACAATCATCCTTTACTTACACGCACTAAGATGTTCCCCAAGTTTACGCCTTTATCTCTTGCATCATCTGTTTGGACAGCCCTGCTGGGGTGGGTTGTTTCTTTTGCTTTTCACTCTCCTCTCAGCCCACATCACTCTGTCTTCCTTATGCTGCTGCCAGAGTGATCTGCTAAAACATCGTGACTTTGCTTAAAACCTTTCAGTGACTCCCCAGAGGATAAAATCCATGCCACATCTTCCTAGGGCCTCCTGGAAACGAATAAATTAGACATCATTTCACCACATGCCAAATACATGTCAGGGACTATTGGATGATTTCATGTTTATAATCTTAACTGATCCTTTTAGAGTAATCCTTTAGAAGAGGTACCAATGCAGTTAGAGTTGTCTAAAGATACAATTTGAAAAATGCTTTATGCAACTTGGAAAATGTTCTACCTATTACTGTAATCTCTTTTTTTAATTTCTATCCTTTCTTTAATTATTTAAAAGTAAAACGTACACGTTACCAATTGTCATAGCTACATTGATTGAAATTGACACATGGCAACATTATGAGACTTTATGCATTTGTGTTAGCAAAAGTAACTTAAAATCGATGGTTTGGAGAGAAATTATTCAGGAAATCTTAATGACTTATTATAGTAAAAACACTTATAGGAGCACATCCATTAATGGAGGACAATTACTGGAAAGTAAATTTATTATTCAGGAAATCAATTAACTTGTATTTAATTACTTAAAATGATGATCCGTTAGTAAACATTTGTACACTTTGCTTACAAATATCACTTCTGATTACGGTGCATCAGGAAACAGAATGACTAACGTTATATCGTTGAAAGTAGTTTGGTTCACTTCCCATCCCCCACTTTCTGTCGCCCTCTGAGTTACTATTGTGAAGAACCAGAGACCTTGAGAACTGAAAGATGGGCTGAGGGTGCCGGTGGTCCCCTCCTCACTCCATGGGGGAGGCTTTCCGGCTCAGTGTGGTTAAGGGGCTGTCTCGGGCTGCCCAGATGATAGCAGGTGGCCCTGAGGCAAGAATCCCAAAGCTCCTGGCATCCTTCTCTGACCACGGTTCCCTCTGGAAATAACCCACAACTCAGAGAGAAGACCCAAGGACACGCGTCTTCTCTTTTCATCTTTTCTTTGGCGACAGCAGAAACCCACGGCTGCTTTAGAAAGTCATGGGACCTGAGCCATTCTCTAAGCTACACCAGAGGGTGAGTCACCAAGCACGCTCTGCCTGTCCCCCACCCCACCTCCCCTCCATTTCACCAGGCATCCTTTGGACTCATTTTCCGGTGTTTTCTGCATTGCTATTGGCATAACATCCTATCAGTGCAGTTAATTACATCCACTTGGAGTGTGAAGGACGACCTGATTGTCTCAAAGAGCCCGAGGCCATAGCAAGCATCTCACTGCTCCCAGGAAGCAAGTTCCCAACAGTCTCTCCTGCAAGCAGGTGAGAGGGACGACCCTGGGCAACCTGCAGGCACCCTGGACCCTGCTCCAGGTCCACACGGGGGCTCGTCCACACTTCCACACCCTTAGTGTCCTCCCAGGTAGAAGGAAACACCGTTTTATCCCTTCTGAACTTGGTGACACCTCGATGTGGCTAAGTGTGCACATCTGACTGCACATCCTCATAATTTCTGAAATTCTTCTGAACAAAACATTGGCTGTTTACCACATAATTTACGTGACCATAAGTCTCCTGTTCCAGTATAATGTTCACGTTACTGTTTAACTATACTAAATGCTACCCAATTTTTTGCTTCTGTGTGTGGAAGAATGAAATGAAATTCAACTCAGTTATCACCACGGCCTCAATGTCTGTATCCCATCGTCCTGATCTTTGAACTTGAGAGCAGGAGCTGCTGTTCGGGAAGGTGGGTGCCCCGCTGGGTCTCAGGAGACTGCCAGCCGGGTCCTACCTCACCCAGAGTCCCTGCAAAAGCAGGAGAACTAAGTGCTTGTGGTCTGTCTGATCCCTGTGCAAACCCAGAGCAGCCACCGCCTGAGCTGTGGTCGTGCTCTGAGAAACAGTGAGCTTCTCCCCAGAGACTGATGTCTCTTTATGAGACAGACGCTGCGAAGAAGGACACAGCTGCTCACGTGGCCCTCTGGGCTGGACAAGCACGTGGTCTGTATGTCGGCTTTGTTCTTACCTTCCCTTTCTGTGACTATCTATTCACCTTTCTTTCTAAAGACATCGCTAGATGAAATCTAGGAGAGTCACACAATAGAGAAGCATGCAGGACACAGGGACCTGACTTTCCCTTACCTCCCCCTCCTCGGGGGACCTCCCTAACCCATATTCCGACATTATAGATGTGAGTGTGTCTACACAGGTACCTCTTTTGTAAATGTATTACATGCAGTGTTCTACACTCTGCTTTTTTACCTCCCAGTAAGGCGGGTAAGTTAATGATGTCTAACGAGCCGTGATACCTCATTCTTTGTGAGAGCTGCAAGGCAGGTTATAGAACGGCTGGCAAGGCTTCCGCCTACGTAGCCATTTAGTTGGTGTCCGAGTTTGCATCCAGCCACCGTTCGTTCGACATGGGGTTGGCTCATCAGGGTTACCTCTGGAAGAGTTTTCTAAATCCCTCCTCCACAGGCTGGGACTGTTGCTTCTTCACTTTCTAATTTTCAATGGCCTTCTACCAAAGAGTCACAAATTTGTACCCTCACCAATAATGTCCACGACTTACCTTTTCCTTAAGTCCTCACTGACATAAACTGCTATAATTTTTTTATTAGATTTCGAGAGGCAATTTGTATTTTGTGCTTTAATTTGTGTTTCCCTGATTACTCACCAGGTTCAGCACCTTTTCCCAAATGTATGCACTACTTTATTTCAATACATTGGTTCATATTCTTTGTGTATTTTCTGTTGGGTTATTTATCTTTTTTGTTGGTGATCTGTAGCTGTTCTTTATTTAATCCAGATATTAATGTCATAAATAATAATGTCATAAATAATAATGTCATAAATAATAATGTCATAAATCCAGATATTAATGTCATAAATATTGTTTCCCCCACTCTACTACTTGCCTTTTAACTGCTTATGTTATCTTTTCTTTCCTGTTTGGAACTTTTGGGCTTAATGAGACCAATCTATCAACATATCTATCTTTTCCTTCATTGCTTTTGGATTTCCCATCTTAATTACAAAAAGTTTCCCCACTCTCAAGCTTATGTGTATGTGGAAAACTCTTTATTTTCCTGATGCTGTCCGGATATTTATATTTATATTAATACTCAGCTCCCTGACCCACCTGCCCTTTATTTTTTATTGCAGTATGAGGTGTAGTCTTACCAACTTTTAATTTATGATAACATGATATTCTTATATCCTTATAAGACTCCTGAATCTTTTTTGAAGAAAGGATACTATAATCATCTTTACCAATGTTATCACTGCCAAGAAAAACAGCCCCTTATCAAATGTTCGTGCTCACAATCCCCCAGGGCCCCTGTTCTCCACAACTCTGGGCTTCTAGGGCCGATGCAGTCGTGCCGACGTGAACCAGGAAAACCAGGATCACGCAGCTGCTCCCCTTCAACTGTGCACATGCCAACATTCTGGACCGTCGTGGACATCACTGAATCTATGAATAGTTGTCAAGACAGGGAAAGGCAAATCAAATTCAGTCCCTAACCTTGAACACACCATCTAAGCACCCAAGACAACACATCTGAAAAGAAAGCAGAAGAAAGGTGTACCGTGAGGATGAAGAGCCTCTGCTTAGGCCTTCGGGAGCTGAAGGAAAGTGATGCACGAAGAGGTGGGAACTGGTAGAAGAGAAGGGGAAATACACCCTGTGCGGGCCGAGTGCTGCCTGAGACTGTGTAGGGGCATCCGAGGGCGGCGGGGGGAAAGCAGAGCTGCTCCCTCCACCTGCCTCTGCCCTTCACATCCAGGTTCAGGGTGAGGTGGTCAGCAAGGGAGACCAGACACCAGGCCCTTCCAGTAGGTGGGAAATTGGACTGTGACTAAGGCAGCGTGATTCTTCTCACTTATATCTTATTGTAAATGTGTTGCGAGCTGCACATCAGGCCCTGGAGTTGTTTTGCTGACCCTGGACTCTGGAGATGAGTCCCCAGTGCACAGAGAACGTACTCCCACCCCCATAGTCAAGTCTAAGGTACCATAGCCAATCCATCATCTGTGGCCAGCAAGTCTGGCTCCCAAGTGCCGACGTGGAGTTAATTAGACAAATATTGTACACTAAAGTCCAATTGATTATTAAGATGCCATAATGAGGATTTAACATCACGGCATGGAGTGGAAGTGCTGTGTTACACCTGGATCGTGCCTGCTTACCCTCGGAAACTGCGTGGAGTCATCAGCTGACAGTTAGCATTCAGTAGCAGCTCAGACCTGTTTTATCACTGCTGATTTAATAAGACAGTTATTATTCTCTGTTAATTAATACCTATCGATTAAAGTTTAAGGCTGGGCCTCAGACATGTGTGCTGCCGGTTAACCACAGGGTAATTAGCACGTCTCCCTGCTCAGCCTGACTTCTCCTTCCTCTCTGTGCTACAAAGGAGCATCTTTCTGCTCCTGCAGGTGAGGCTGGACCAAGAACATCACAGCTGATGGAGTCCGGAGGGGGGAGCTGCTTCCAGGGGGTGTGTGGGAAAGAACAAACCACCATCAGTGATGTGAGATGCCTGGTTTCCTCTAAACACCTTCTAAGTCTAGAAGCTGTGGATTCTCGTGTTGCCATGGTACCTGGGACTGGGTTAGCCATAATCCTTCCCTGGAATGTGAGTGAAGACCTTACCTCTCTGCCCTGGAGCCATCTAACTTCCTTACCATGCAGGAGAACAAGGCTACTCTCATCAACCTCTGCCACACTGAGCAGGTTTTGTGTGGTGGTTGTGGTGGTGACGGTGATGATGTTGCTGCTGATGGTGGTGGTGATGTTGCTGCTGATGGTGGTGGCGGTGATGGTGATGATGATGTTGCTGCTGATGGTGGTTGTGGTGATGTTGCTGCTGATGGTGGCTGTGGTGATGTTGGTGATGATGGTGGTGGTGGTGATGTTGCTGCTGATGATGTTGGTGATGATGTTGGTGATGATGTTGCTGCTGATGCTGGTGGTGGTGATGTTGGTGACGATGGTGGTGGTGATGATGTTGGTGATGATGTTGCTGCTGATGGTGGTGATGTTGGTGATGATGTTGCTGCTGATGGTGGTGGCGGTGATGTTGGTGATGATGTTGCTGCTGATGGTGGTGGTGGTGATGTTGGTGATGGTGATGGTGAGGTTCGTGATGGTGAGGTCGGTAAGATGCACAATAGACAGACTCGGTAGACGTGGACAGTGGCAAGACTCAGTACCTCGGAGTTGATGTAACTGGCACAGGGGAAGACCACGAAACCTAGAAGTAGGCAACGTTTGAGACTATAAGTGGGCAGGTAGGACTTAGAGCCTTAAGCCTTGAGCCTGGATTTAACTGCATGGTGTGGGTCCTTGGTAAGAGATGAGCAAGAAAAAAGGAGAGGCTTAGCCCTGGAAGGATTAATTTACTAGCCAGGCTACCAGGACAGAGACCAACAAGGAAAAGGACTGTTCTAGGACCAGGTTATCAGAGTGTGACATCATCAGCGCCACCAGAGAACCTGTAAGAAGTGCAAATTCTCAGACCTCTCGCCACACCTACTGAATCAGAAACTCTGGAATGAGGCCCAGGAATATGTTTTAACAAACCCTCTGGTGTGGAAAAACAAGGAACCCTCCTACACTGCTGGTGGGAATGTAAACTGGTGCAGCCATTGTGGAGAACAGTATGGAGGTTCCTCAAAAAACTGAAAATAGAGTTACCATATGATCCAGCAATCCCACTCCTGCGCATATATTTGGACAAAACTCTAATTCAAAAGCATACATGCACCCCAATGTTCACAGCAGCACTATTCACAATAGCTAAGACATGGAAGCAACCTAAATGTCCATCGGCAGATAAATGGATAAAGAAGATGTGGTACATATATAAAATGGAATACTACTCAGCCATAAAAGAATGAAATAAAGCCATTTGCAGCAACATGGATGGACCTAGAGATTATCGTACTAAGTGAAGTAAGTCAGAAAGAGAAAGACAAATACCATGTGATATAACTTATATGTGGAATCTAAAATATGACACAAATGAACCTATCTATGAAACAGAAACAGACTCACAGACACAGAGAACAGACTTGTGGTTGCCAAAGGGGAGTGGTAGGGGAGGGATGGATTGGGAGTTAGGAGTTAGCAGATGCAAACTATTATATATAGAATGGATAAAAAAGAGGTCCTACCATGTAGCACAGGGAACCATATTCAATATCCTGTGATAAACCATAGTGCAAAAGAATATGAAAAAGAATGTATATATATATATGACAATCACTTTGCTGTACAGCAGAAATTAACACAACATTGTAACTCAACTAGACTTGAGTAAAATAAATTAAAACAAAACAAAAAACCCTCTGGATGATCCTGATACTGGCTAAAGTGTGGGAACCAGCGGTCTCAGAGGTGAACATGAGGGTTCTAAGCAGAGCCTGCTTCTCTGGCATTGGGGAGCAGTGTCAGAGCTGGGCTGCAATTATGAAAAACAGCGCTGAGTCTCCACAGGGTATAGGCCGGCCCTGGGCGTGAAGACACCGCTCGGACAGAACTCACAGGATCCAGCAGCGCCTGACAACACACGCAGCTTCTCAGAGGACACGGGGACGGGACGCGCCGAACTGCTTGCTTCTACCTCCCCCGTTCCAAAAGTCCAAGCTTCTAAAAGCTCACTCAGCTCCACCCACAGTTCCTAACAAAAGACAAAAGTGCAGAAGATGATTTTGGAATGAATGAGGAAGGGAGTGAGGGAGCGAGAGAAAATAAGAAAAGGAGAAGTTAAACGTGGAGCCTGTGTATTGAATGAACCCATGTATGTGAAATGTCCAGAATGGGCAGATTCACGGAGACGGATAGTAGACTGGACCTGCTGGGGGCTGGTGGAGGGCGTGGGGAGGGTGCTAACGGGCATGAGGTTTGGGGGGGATGCAAATGTTCTGGAATTATATAGTGGTCACGGCTGCACAACCCTGTGAATATACTAAGATGACTGAATTGTACACTTTTAAAGGGTGCATTTTATGGTATGTGACTCATACTTCAATAAAAGTAATTACATTTTTATTTTTTAAATTTTTTTAATTTTTAATTTATTTAATTTTATTTTTTTGCGGTACGCGGGCCTCTCACTGTTGTGGCCTCTCCCGTTACGGAGCACAGGCTCCAGACGTGCAGGCTCAGCGGCCATGGCTCACAGGCCCAGCCACTCCGTGGCATGTGGGATCTTCCCGGACCGGGGCACGAACCCATGTCCCCTGCATTGGCAGGCGGACTCTCAACCACTGCGCCACCAGGGTAGCCCAATAATTACATTTTTTTAAAAAGCCAAATGTGTGAATATCAAACAAAGCGTTTTGGAAGAAACATTTCACAAAATCCATTCTGGGAAATCCATTCTGGGAAGACATCAGGAGTTTCGTACAATGAAACTTGAGGAGACAAAACTGCAGACACAAGCCGAGACCACAGCAGTTAGACTGCCCCACCCCCCATATGCAGGAGTCACTGCACCCAGACATCAGCTGCAACCATGCTCCTGGCAGGTTTGCGGCAAGCGCACCAGATGCATTATTGTTCCCAAGTTCATGTTTACGAAAATGGTTATCCTAGGGGACTTCCCTGGTGGTCCAGTGGTTGGGACTTCGCCTTCCAGTGCAGGGGGTGTGGGTTCCATCCCTGGTCGGGGAGCTGGGATTCCCCCATGCCTCGGGGCCAGAAAACCAAGGCACAGAACAGAGACAACACTATAACAAATTCAACAAAAAGACTTTAAAAATGGTCCACATCAAAAAAACCCAAAAAATCTTAAAAAAAAAATGGTTACCCTACCAGCAGCCCAGAAAAGGGCACAAGACCAAAGATGCTGTCAGGAGAAGTGGTTATAGGACCTCCCCCCCAACTCAGGCTCCTTGTATGGAAACGGGAGAAAATAATCACTGTCAAACCCCTCCCCCAGGAGTTGTGTGCAGATCCATGGAGCAGCTCTTGGGGAAATGCTTTGTTAATTCTAAAATGTAAGCAATCCAAGTTGTTAAAGGGAGAAGGAGAGAAAGCGTGAAAAGGAGCCGGGCTAAGGTGGGTGTGCGCTCCCGGTCAGCTCTCTTGGTTCCAGGACTGCTGGGGGAGGAGCAGGGAGGTCTCTGGGGTCCACCCTACTCCCTCCAAACCTGGAGGCTGCAAGCAGGGCCCCAGCGCAGGCAGCAGCCTGGTCCAGGGCAGAGCTACCTGCGAGCTGGGCCTTTCTGGAATGCAGCTCCTTTTATGAGTCTCCTTGTTATTGCCACCTATTTCTTTTTATGCCGCTGCCAAAATACCACCATTAATCTCTCGCACTCCCTGAAGGCAAAACACGGGTAATTGGATTTATCCGGTTTTAGAATTTGTTAGGTTCCATTACAAAATAAATAAATAACTGACCTCAAAAGAGAGGGGAGCCGCGTGGCCCATCCTCATTAATCTCTGCTCTCTTCTCCCAGCACCCTTCCCTCCTGTCCTCCAGCTGGGTTCCTGGTCCACCCTGGCTTGATTTAAGAAGTTACCGCTCTGACCCCTTCAGCTCCAGAAGCTTCCCGCTGTGCATTATTTTCCCGGAGGTTTTCTTCTCCCCGCGACTCGGTTCTCTCTCTCCATCACTCTTTCCTTCCCCCCAGCTCCTTCCACCGAGGCTGTTTTGTTTCTAGGGTGTGGAGCTGTTTAAACTTCCTTTGACTCTTCCTGTTTCTCATCCTTTTGGCTTTTGTTTTTCAAGCAGGGACGGATTCAGACATCATGAGTGTTTGTATAAAGTCAGCTCCTTTCAAGGTACTTTCCTTCTCGTCAGGCTGGACGACCACAGTGGGCAAATCAGACGCACACTCTCTGGTCTGACTCCCTAATCCACGTGTGTTAACTTCTGTAGAAAAGCACCTGAGGGACCTGCTCAGGCCACACCTACTATTCTCCGAGAACTCTGACCACTCCACCAGCACCGTCCCTCCAGCCACGTCAGGAAGCCATGCTTATTCCAATGGGTACTGTGTACAGTATTAGCTGTCGACCCAGCAGCAACTGCCCACCAGGACCTTGCTGATGGAGCCTGCCTCCCACTAGAGGGGCTAAAAAAGCCAGAAACCCACGTTCTAAGCCACTCTTCCATCCAGAGACTGGGCATATAATGCGATCCTGGACAATACACAACGGGGAAATCGCTGGAAGAGAGCTTCTGGAAAGTATTTTCAAAAGAGACACCCACCAGCCCTTAATGACTACTTTTAGACTTTGTTGTGTGAGGATTTGATGTCTGGACCTGCTGGAGCCATGACAGGTGATGATCTCAGCACTTTCACTGATGGAAACCAACCCTGAAACTGCACCCCTCTAGCATGGTCATTAAGTGAGACTATAAATGCTACCACTGTTTACATCACTTTAACTGTTGTATTTTATTACTTGGAACTAAAACCATCCTATCTGATACACGATTTTTCCTCCCAACCGTGGCTTGATTGGACTAGGGGTAGACATTCAACCCAAGTGGGACACTCATATTTATCTCCTAGAAATAAATTTGGAAATGGGAAATAGCGATGGAAAAAATCTGTGGGAACTAGCTTGAGCGGAGAACCAGTGAGCTCAGAAGACCCAGGATGGCTCTTATACCCTGTGGAAATGGAGAGAGCTGATTGGTAAAAAGACAAAGAAAGCAGATGTGCTGGAAAGGTTCCTACTTTTAGAATAAAAGACCATGTGGCCACATGGAAAGAGGCAGATGACAGAGTGGATGCCTAGTTCCCCTCCTTACAGAAGCCAACGTCTCCACTCCTCTTGGGTTCCATGGTCCATAGAACACAGCCTACTTCTTTGTTCAATAGTTTGAGTGGGTTTTTATAAGTCTTAACGACAACAACAACCACCACAAAAACTAAGGCAAAAAATTAGGTTGTATTCAGAATTAGAGATACAGAGATGAATGAAATATTTTCACTGCCTCCTTGAAACTTAAGTCCTGTGAATGGAGATCCACGTAAACCCTATTAGGGAACTCGACAGATTATGTTACAGTTAGTGATATAGCAGTGATGGGAGAGTAAGGAGAGGGCCAGTCTACTGCCTCTACATGTTTTGCAGGAAACATCTGCAAAAATCAGATGCAATATTTCCAAAGAATGGGGCAAAGAACCAGTTTTGGTTGCATGAGAATCAGATTCTTGAGTATATGTCTCAGCATTCTTAACTCTGTATGTCTGTGGCTGGGAACAGGAATCTGTATTCGAAACAATCTTCTGGGCTAACTATGATCCCCAGCCAGGTTTGCCAAGCTCAGAAACTGTTAAGATAAATGGGACCAAGGAAAACTGGGAAAGATTGATAGAGGAAGTAACATTTGAGTGGGGCTTGGAAGATACATAAGATCTGCTATGTGTACAAAGAGGTTGGAAAAGAACTTCTCAGGAGGAGAAAGAGCAAATTGCAAATCACTACACAAATAAAAGTTGCTTGTGTTCATTATTACTGTCACCTTTGCTATGATCACAGATATATAAATGTCTGATTGCATCTACACTCAGGAAGGAGATGAGGACCGAGAGATAGATGCAATCTACCTGCCCCCTGTCAAGCAGAATTTATTAACATGCTCTGTTTGTAGAGTGTCACAGGAGGTACTTGAGACAATTAAATTGAAATCCTATTCCTGTTCTCAAGGAACTAACATCCAATTGAAAATAAGTGTGTGTGTGTGTGTGTGAGAGAGAGAGAGAGAGAGAGAGAGAGAGAGAGAGAGAGAGAGAGAGAGCGAGCAATAGTGAACAAATCAATTGCGTACCAAAGAGTCAGCTATACCTGTAAAGACTGGTGGTTGGAGTAACTATTTCATTCCACTGTCTTCTTGCTTGCATATCTGAAGTCTGTATAATTCTTATCCTTGCTCCTCTCTCCCAACCCACCCCAGCTTCTTTCAACGATCTTTGCCTTTAGCTTTCCTCATTTGAATATCACATGCCTAGGTGTAGTCGTTTGGGTATTTATCCTTCTTGGGAATCTGTGAGCCTTCTGGATCTGTGGTTTGTTGCCTGACAATTTTGAGACTTTCTGTCATTATTGTTTCAATTGTTTTTTTCCTTCCTTTCTCTCTTTTCCTTCTGGTAATTCCCACTACATGTGCATTATACCTTTTATAATTTTCCCATAGTTCTTGAATATTCTGTTCTTTTCTTTTCTTTTCCCAGCCTTTTTTCTCTTTGTCTTTTCAGTTTGGGAAGTTTGCATTGACATGTCATCAAGCTCACTGATTCTTTTCTCAGTGGTGTCCAGTCTACTAATGAACACATCAAAGTCAGTCTTCATTTCTGTAACAATTTTCGTAGCATTTCTTTTTGTATTTTCTCTTAGAAATTCCATTTCTACGCTTACATTACCCATCTGTTCTGGCATGTTGTCCCTTTTATCCATTAAAGCTCTTAGCATATGAATCACAGTTATTTTAAATTTCTGGTCTGATAATTCCAGATTCCTGCCATATCTGAGTCTGATTCTCATTCTCAGTTTCTCTTCAAACTGTGTTTCATGCCTTTCAGCTAAAGGAGGCTGCAGCTGGGCATTTCACTTGCCCCAGCAGTTCAGGCTCCAGCAAAATCCACTGTGGTTTGACTCTGGTAAAATACTTTCCTTGAGGGCAGCCTTCTGTTAAACAGAGGAGAATGCTCTGGTATATCTCAGAATGGTTACCTCCTCCTGCCAGTTCTCGTATTTTCACCCTAGAATGCTAGGGCTCCTGGATGAGAAACACAGAAGCGTGAGCCCCCCAACCCCCAAGGCTCGGCCATCCAGACTTATTTATCAAGTTAGTCCACACTCGATCTCTAGGGATCAATTTCCCTTTAAATGTTGCCAGCAGAGTCTGATGATGGCTGTGGTTTCTGCTCACAATAAACTGTGATTCTTTGTATTTCACCTGCCTCCAGGTTTCAGGCTGGTGGTTTAGCTTGTGGTCTCAATTCTCTGATGGATGGGAGAAGCACTGTTGATTTTCAGTTTGCTCAGCTTTTCTTCTGGGAGGAGACTGATATTCCAAGCTCCTTATGTGCTGGACCAGAAACCTGAATCTTCGTCCATGACTCTCTTGTCCTTTACCACCACTCTCTTGCTTTCTCTGCTGCAGCCCCTCCTTACTGTTCTTGGGCACATGCTTGCCCTCTGCCCTCACTGTTCCCTTTCCCTGGAACTCTTCCCCCAGACATTTGCCTGGATCACTCCTGCACTTTGTAATCAGTTTTCTGCTCAAATGCCACTTCATCATATAAGCAGTTCTCAACCACAGTAAGGAGAAACAGAGCCACCTGTCTGTCTTGATTCATTTATTTACTCCATCATTCTTCAAAGCACATATCATGATGTAACATTACATCCTATCTTAACATGCTTATCATGTTTGATATTTGTCTTTCTGCCTTGAAATGTAAGCTCTACGATGTCGGAGGCTTGGTCTCTTTTGCTCACCACTGTAAACCTGCTTCTATATCACTCCCGGGAAAATAGCACATGGCATATAGTGTCCAACAAACAATTGTTGAATAAATGGATGGATAAACACATCAATCAGCCATGGTCTGAGGGAAGATATATAACTGGCTAATGTAAAAAAATTTAAAAAATTAAAAAATGAAAAGATGCTGAATGTTAATCCCCACAGAAATGCAAATTAAAATTTCACAATGATACACTACTTCATATACACACTAAAATGGCAAAAAACAGAAACAAAAACAAAACAAAAAAACTAAAAAGACCTACAATGACAAGTGTTGGGACTGTGGAGCAGCTGGAGCTCTGAGACGTCATTGGTAGGGATGTAAATTGGTATAATAGTGCTGGAAAATGGTCTGGCTGTTTCATTAAAGTTAAACCTACACATATCATGTCACTCAATAGTTCTATTCCTAGGTATTTCCTAAAAAAATGAAAATACATTTCCTTATCAAGACTTATACTCAAATATTCATTAAACGAGAAACTATCTTAATATCCATCAACAAATAAATGGGAAAAGAAACTGTGGTATATCCATAAAATGGAATACTACAGAGCAATCAAAAGGAATGAACTACAAGGAATGACTTGCATGTATCTCAAATACATTATCCTGAAGGAAAAAGAGTCATATATAAAGAAGTACTCTGCAATAAGGTATTATTCCATTTATATGAAATTATAGAACAAACAACATTAATCCATGGTGTCAGAAAGGAGACAGATGTCTGCCTAGGGCTGGAGGCTTGACTTCAAGAGGGCACAGCAGAAATGTCAGCAAGATGACAGCCTAGGAAGCTCAAAGCCTTTGTTTACCCACAGAAACACTTAACAAACAACTAGAAACTGAAAATAATAACTTTACAGGGGCTCTGTAAATCAGTCAAAGATTACAGAACCTGAACAAATGCCCAATCCAAAAAAAGAAAAACGCATCATTTAAAATGACAATAAATTTCATGGTATTTTTACTCCACCCACCTGCAGTGCAGTGCAGTTTGGGGCAGCAGTAGCCTGGACCTCTAACGAAACCAGACACAAAATCAACAGAAGGAAGAAAATAATAAAGATTAGAGCAGAGATCAATGATATTGAAAATAGAAAAAAATAAAATCAACAAAACCAAAAGTTAGTGTTTAGAACAAATTAATAAAGTTAACAAACCTTTAGCTAGGTTTACTAAGAAAAAAAGAAAAAGAAAAAAGAAAGAAGACTCAAAGTAAAAATGAAAGAAGGGACACTATAGAAACTGAAAAGATTATAAGAGAGTACTATGAACAATAGTATGTAAGTAAATTGGATAATCAAGGTAAAAGAGATAAATTCCTAGAAAAACACAACCTATTTAAACTAAATCATGAAGAAACAGCAAATCTGAAAGTGATAGATAACTAGTAAGGAGATTGACTCAGTAATCAAAAATCTTCCAACAATGAAAAGCCCAAGAGCAGCTGGCTTCACTAGTGAATTCTACCCAGCATTTAAAGAATTAACAACAGTCATCCTCAAACCCTTTCAAAAAAATTGAAGAGCTGGGAACACTTCTAAACTCATCCTATGAAGCCAGCAGTATCCTAATACCAAAGCCAGAGAAAGACACCACAAGAAAAGGAAACTACACACAATATCCTTTAGGACCACTGATGCAACAACCCTCAAGGACATACAGTTGACTCTTGAACAACAGGGGGTTAAGGGTGCTGACCCTCTGTGAACCTGAAAATCTGCATATAATTTATAGTCAGTCCTCCACATGTAAGGTTTGATTCCTCTGTACCTGTGGTTTGCGTCTGTGGATTCAACCACCCACAAAAAATCATGTCGTAACTGTAGCATTTACTATTGAAAAAAAATCTACATATAAGTAGATTTGTGCAGTTCAAACCCGTGTTGTTTAAGGGTCAATTGTGCTAACAAACTGAATTCAACACGATATGAAAAGATTATATAGCATAAACAAGTGGAATGTATTACTGGAATACAAGGATGGTTGAATACATAAAAATCTATCAATGAATATACCACATTAGCAGGATGAATTTTTTTTTTAATTAGTTAATTGATGGAGAAAAAGCATTTGACAAAATTCAACACCCTTTTGTGATAAAAACTCAATAAACTAGGAATAGAAACAAACTACATCAATGTGATAAAGGCCATATATGAAATACCCATATCAATGTTGAAAAACTAAATATTTCATTCTAATGTCAGGAACAAGGCAAGGATGCCTGCTTTCATCACTTCTATTTATACAGTACTAGAAGTCCTAGCCAGGGTAATTAGGCAAAAAAAAATCTAAAAGGTATCCAAATTGGAAAGGAAGAAGTAAAATCATCTCTGCTTGCATATGACATAATCTTAAATTCAAGAACTCCTAAAGTTTCCACAAGAAATTGTTAGAACTAATAAATGAATTCAGCAAAATTATAGAATAAAAAATCAATACATAAAAATCAGTTGTATTTCTATGCACTAGCAATGAACAATCCAAAAAGGAAATTAAGAGGCAATTCAATTTATAATAACATTAAAGATACTAGGAGTAAACTTAAACAAGGTGAAAGACTTGTACACTGGAAACTACAAAATGTTTCTGAAAGAAATTAAAGATAAAAATTAATGGAAAGACATCCCATGTTGATGGATTGAAAGGTTTAATATTATTAAGCTGTCAATATTACTTTAAGCTATCTACACCTTCAGTGCAATCCTTATTAACACTCCAGTGATTTTTTTTGCAGAAATAGAAAACTTCATCCTAAAATGCATATGAAATCTCAAGGGATCCCAAATAGCTAAAACAATCTTGAAAAATAAAGTAAAAAGTCTCACACTCCTGATTTCAAAGCCTGCTATAAAGCTGCAGTAATCAAAACAGTATGTTTCTGGCATAAAGACAGACATAGACCAATGGAATAGAATAGAGATCACAGAAATCAACCAGTTATATATGTTCAAATGAATTTCAAAACGAGTGAGAAGCCCAATGAGGAAAAGATAATCTTTTCAACAAACGGTGCTGGGAAAACTGCATATCCACATGCAATAAAATTAACTTGGACTCTTTCCTTACACCATATACAAAAACTAACTCAAAAAGGAACAAAGACCTAAACATAAGGGTTAAAACATAAAACTCTTCAAAGAAAAAATAGGGAAGAAGTTTCATGACATTGGATTTGGCAGTGATTTCTTGGATAGGACACCAAAAGCATAAACAACAAAAGAAAAAACTGATAAAATGGACTACCTCACAATTAAAAATGTGTGTGCCTCAAAAGACATTATCACCAGAGTGAAAAGGCAATCCACAGATAGAACACATGCACAAATCATATCTAATAAAATATTAATATTCAGAATATATCAAGAATTCTTATAACTCAACAACAACACAAAAGACTAACAGCCTGATTAAATATGGACAATCAATTGAATAGACATTTCTCTAAAGAACATACATAAACAGGCATTAAAGCACATCACTAATCATTAGGAAAATGCAAATCAAAACCACAATGAGATAAAACACTTCACATCCATTAATATGGCTATTATAAAAAAATTTGAAAATAACAAGTGTTGGCAAGGATGTAGAGAAATTGGAACCCTTATGCATTGCTGAAGGGGATGTAAAATGGTGCAGCCACTATGGAAAATGGTATGGTGGTTCCTCAAAATTATACAGAATTACCACATGATCCATTTCTAGGTATACAAAATCCCATTTCTGGGAATATACCAAAAGAATTGAAAGCAGGTACTTGAACAGATATTTGTACATCCATGTTCATAGCAGTGTTATTCATAGTAGCAACCCAAGTGTCCATTGACAAATAAATGAATAAATGGTGGTATAAGCTTACAGTGGAATATGTTTCAGCCTTAAGAAGGAAGGAAATCCTGACACATGCTACACTGATGAACCTTGAAGACATTAAGCTAAGTGAAATAGGGTAGCCATAAAAGGACAAATACTGTATGATCCCACGTATATGAGGTCTCTAGTGCATTCAAATTCATAGAGACAGAAAGTAGAATGGTGGTTGCCAGAGGCAATGGGGAGGGGAAGGATAGGGTGTTAGTGTTTAATGGGAACAGAGTTTCAGTTTAGAAAAAATGATAAAGGGTCTGGAGACAGACGGCTGCTGCATATAACGTGAATGTATTTAATGGCACAGAACTGTATACTTAAAAGTGGTTAAAATGGTAAATTTCATGTCATGCACATTTGACCACAAAAAAAGAAAGGGCATAGAGGAACTCTTTGAGGGTGATAGAAAATATTCTATACCTTTCAGAGCGGCGGTTACATGGTTGAATGTGAATGCCCCAGTCTGTCTAAGAGGACACAGAATATAGTGCATTCTATGTAAATTCCCTCCTCCTCTCCTCCCTCTTCTCCCTCTCTCTCCTTTCTCCCCCACTTCCTGATCTATGGGCCCTTTATTCTGCTAATATATTCACTAGATGTGAGTGTTTAAAGAGGAGACTCTGGTATTAATTCAACTTTATAATTTCCACGCCACTTAGAACAGGGCTTGGCATAGAGAAGTCAATAAAAGCTGGTTGTTTAAATTGTGAATTCAGTAACTTACATTTTTTAAAACATTAATGCTACTGTTTATCATGAACTTGCTACATCGGACTTTAAGCTCTTACAGACTTGATGCCGTGTATTCCTCCCCAACAACCCAGCGAAGTGAGCACATAGCGACCCAACCCTTTCTTTCTAAATCAGGAAATCGAGGCTTAGAGAAACTTGTTCACTTGTCGGACCACGTTCAGCCAGTAAGTACCAGAGCTGGGATTTGAACAGTCTTCTTGACTGCAGAGTCTGTGTCTTAGCCCCTTGACAGGGGCTGTAACTTTATCTTACGTTTCACTAAGCATCCATTGAATAGCCAGTTGTAAACTAAGCATGTAATCAAGAGGCTCCTGTAAACTGCTCCCACCGCACAGGTACAGCATGATACACGCCCCCAAGATGTACTCAACGACCTCACAGTGAGGGCTCATCACAGAAACCACCACATGTCACACGGCCAAGGAAACGAGTCCACAAATCCCTTCATCCTGAGATGCCCTCTGCAATTTTAGAAGACTGCTCTCATTGATTTGTTTCCACTCCCTAGAGTTTGCAGATGTACTTCCAGAATATGCCATCCCCTATTTTGTGACCTTAATAAAAAGGGAGGAGGCTGGTATACCTCCCTTGGCACTGCTCAGCATCTCCTGACAGTGGCTTTAAGAATAGTGTGAAATTCACAAATACTGCAATTATAATAAGCGGGAGGAGACAGGACAAGTTAAATACCAACTATCTAGGGAGCGATCATTATCTCAACTAGGACTCAAATGCCAGAATCTCTGGCTGTAATGTCAGTGACTTGCCAACTGCTTAAAAATGGGTGAGAATATCTTCATTAGAAAAAGCAGGGGTGTGTGTGCGTGTGCATGTGTGTGTTTATGTGTGTGAGAAAGAGGGGGACACACGGAGAGATAGAGATAAAGGACACACATCTATCTTTTCAACAAATTTGGATCGCCCACCACGTGTTAGGTGTTGTACTGGACGCTGGGACACAAAGATGGAGAGGAGGCATTAATGCATTTAACAAAAGGCATGGAAGCAGTGCAAACAACAGCAGGGAGAGGGGTATTTTTAGGGATGGCCTAGGAAGCACAGGACAGCACAAATATGAATCCCATTATTCCCTCCTCCTACACAGGTGCCTCACGGTCACGTATGTGAACGTGAGCATGGCCTCTCCAATAACACACCTGACACATTTCCTTGTGAAACACATGCTGGCTTTTTTTTTTTTTTTAATCCATCATGGTGAGTTCCAAACAGCAAGCAAGAATCCCTATGTTGTGATGGCTTCAGTTGTGATCAAGCCTAGTCAAGGTGGACGATATCTGATTGGGCAGCCCAGATACCTAATGACGAAGAATAAATGGTTTAATGGCAGAGGAGCAAGTGTGACTTGACTGAGCCCTCAGCTGCTGCCTGCACATGAGGCGGTCTCCTAAAGGGACATTCCGGTGGGCAGGCAAAGAGTAAGCTCTGGAAAGCCCATGAACCCGGAGGTCAAGAGGAGTGGCGTAAAGGGTGGAGCTGGGCTCTTGGAGAAGAGGTTCTTACAGAACAAGGTGGGACTCCGGATCACCCAGGGCCTGGGGTAGGTCCAACACAGAGGGGCAGGACGGGGACTAGGGTTCAGTGACAAGAAGGGGGGTCTCCGGCTGCAGGGAAGGTGGGAACCAAGGGTCAGAAAGAGCCCAGTTCCAGCAGCAAGACAGAACCTGAGCCCCGGACTGCTTGACTTAGGGTGGACGCTGCAAGCCTGTGCATGTGCGGTCCCGTGATCCAGTCAGGGGTGGAGAAGACATCTGCACAGCAGAGCCTGGCGGGTGGGACACGGTCACTTCCTTCCCCCTCTCCTTCCTCTACCTTGGAGTCAGGGACGCCACCTTAGGCTACTTTGTCCTCACCTGTGCAGAGCCTTTGTCTTCCTTCAACTCTTCCTGATGCCTTGGGAAAGTCTCTCTCCTCTTTGCTTTCAATTTTTGTCTTTCGTTTCCTTAATCTGTCTTCCTTGCTTATTAATACTTATGAAACTATCCCGAATCATTAGCAAGGAGGCAAATGCACACTTGAATCAAATAAAACGGAAGCCCTGCATCTTAAAATTAAATTTGGCAACAACAGAAACAATAATAATAGACTCTAAAACTTTTGAAAGTACTCAGAAATGTCTTTGGGAAAATGTTTCCATATTATCTTCCTGTAATTATGCCTACTTTTCTTTAGCACCGGCATTTGCGATAAATAGAAAATTATAGTATTCGGTTTTTTCCCTCTTTTGCGTAATTACTTCTTCTACAACAACATTGTTTTCTATTATTCTTCATTGCCGGTCTATAGCATTTTGGGTAATTATGAGTTAAATTATCTTCTGTAGGCTAGCCAGAAAAGTTAACAACCACTTAAAACATGCTGTATTTCTATTATGCAATGGAAACTCGATTAATCGAGATGCCATAAATCTTCAGACCCAGTGGAAATGTTTAATATTCAAAACTAAGTTTTAAACATTGTATTGATCAGCACTCTTATGGAAGCCAGGTCAAGTCCTTCAGCATATTGTACTGAAGGAAAGCAAAATGTACCATCTCCAGGGAAGAGGAAGCCACAAGGGGTCAGGCAGCTTCCTGTAGAGTAGGAGTCAACCGCAAGGTAAGCAAGAGGGTCTGTGCCTGCTGTTGCCACAAGCTTGACAGTTTAAACTAAAACATAAGCATAAAGATGGGGAGAGGGGATTACGGAATGACTTGGATTTTAGGATTTAAAACCACACGGCTTCTCATCTTTCCATCCTTCCATGCGGATCACTCGATGCCTTACAGCCCTCGGAGAAACGTTTTGGCGCTGGTGTCCTTGTCATCATTTACCTGCTGGCTTTGTCTTGTCTGCAGGGTCCTTGGAGATACTGCACGTGCTGTGAGAGGTCACACTCATACCCAGAGGGCGCAGCATTTAGGACAGGGTCAAAGCTAGGGGCACTGTGATCTTCCGACAGCGCACACGGTGGGCAGGACCCTCCCGAGGCTTCACTTTGTTCGAGGTTCGCAGGTGCATGATTTCCGGCCCCAAGAGACAGAGCAGCATTTGCTGGCGTGCAAGTGAGGGGAGTGAAGCACTGCTCAGGGCAGGACAGCAGACAGCTACAGCCCTCAACCCACTGCGGATTTCCTGACCTTTGCTCAAATACAGGTCCCAGGAACAGAGAGGGGGCGTTTGTTTTTTCTGCTTGCAGCTCATGGAAACCTTCTCTGTACTCTCTATCTGGGAGGGGGTACTACAAAACTCGGAAGAAGAAAAACAGGCATTCTAAGGACAAATGCAGACTCTGACACATAATAACCACGTGATCAAAAGGCAAGCGTCTTAACTTTCTAAACCTCAGTCTCCTAGTCTATTAGCTGGGGATCATATGGGAACAAAATTCGCCACCCCACAATGTTTCTGGCATGTGGATTATGTCAAGCTGAAAACAGTCAAGGCCCAGAAGACTCAGGAAGAAACTCTGCCATTCTGCCAAACTGCCTGAAGAATCTACAGATAGAGGGCCTGTTACAGGAATAGAGCATCACAAGAGATGTCTGCCAGGTGTGGTGGGGAAACTCCCAGAGATCAGAGCCCATTCTGTGTCCATCTCTGCCTGGCCCAGCAAACATTTGTTTACCAAACATTTGCTTTGCCATCTCCATGTGAATTGCATTCCTCCACTTAGAAGTCCCAAACCTCTACCCCCAACACCCTCTTTTCTCTTCAGCTGAAGATGGTATTTAGGGTGAGGGTTTTGGCCATTTTGTTGAGTTATTCAGTTCTCCTGGGTCTCTTCCATATATACAAGTTATTAAACTTTTGTTTGATTTCATCCTGTTCATCTGTCTCAGTTAAATTTAATTCTTAGACCAGCCAGAAGACCCTGGAAGGGTAGAAGAAAATGCCTTCCTCCCTGACAGGACCATAATATTCTGAAAATTACATGAAACAATAAGTAACTGTCCTGGAACCTGATACACAGTCAATCACGGATAATAGAGTTTATGTGTTTAAACCTCTGCCCCAATCCCGCCGCCCCGCAGATTTTATCGAAGGGTCTGTGGTGTGATCCGGTAGGAAAGGTGGCACCAGGCTCAAACACCTCCTTTCTCTAACCTTCTCTACCAAGGAAATGGCACACAGACAGAGGCAGGGTAAGTGCTGAGCTGCAGAAACATCACAACTTCAGTTTTCACATCTTAAAAAAGATGCACCAGGTGGTACCAGAAGTTCCAGGAAGGTGTCATTGCTGGGGGTGGGGAGGGACTTAGCGGGCAGCCTCCCCCCACAGCCATGCCACCTTCCTCCCCAACTCATCTGGACCCAACATCAGCAAAAGCATCTTCCTGCAGGGAAAATAATAAATAAATGAATGAACCTGAAATAGTCTGGGGCTGTCTTGAGCAGACTGAAAAAAAAAAAAAATTCAAGAAAGGTTAACACTTAGTTCCTCACTTAACGGGCAACGCACATTTCTGCCAGCCCTAAGCGTGTCACTCCATAATTCCCTCTTCTTACCTCAGGACTGTGAAGATGCTTCCCATTAATAACAACGTTAAAAGTCCTCCCTTGGGAAGGTCAGGTGGGACCTAGGTGGCCCCTCCTGTCCGCTGCATCTCACCGCTGGACCCCATCAGGTCTGGGACACACGCTGCTCAGTCCTGCTCATTCCAATCCCCCCCCCCACACACACAC
Source organism: Aethalodelphis obliquidens (assembly GCF_003676395.1). Taxonomy (NCBI): domain Eukaryota; kingdom Metazoa; phylum Chordata; class Mammalia; order Artiodactyla; family Delphinidae; genus Aethalodelphis; species Aethalodelphis obliquidens. The sequence goes on along the minus strand of NW_020838026.1, from coordinate 1,554,454 downwards.
ACACCGCCAGAGGCAGCTGCACAGTAGGAAGACCAAGGGCACGGTCCCTTTTTAGAATGACAGGACTAAACTGAACCCAAGGGCCAAATTTGCTTAAAGGCCAAAAAATGAACAAAAGGGCTTACATAAGAGCTGTTAAGTTGCCTAGAGCAGGGGTCCGCAACCTCCAGACCGCAGACAGGTACGCGTCCATGGCCCGTTAGGAACTGGGCCGCATGGCAGGAGGTGAGCGGCGGGCGAGTGAGGGAAGCTTCATCTGTATTTACAGCCGCTCCCCATCGCTTGCATTACCGCCTGAGCTCCGCCTCCTGTCAGCAGTATGTATATGACGAGTTGTATAATTATTTCATTATATATTACAATGTAATAATAATAGAAATAAAGTACACAATAAATGTAATGCGCTTGAATCATCCCGAAATCATCCCCCCCGCCCCCCAGTCTGTGGAATAATTGTCTTCCATGAAACTGGTCCCTGGTGCCAAAAAGGCTGGGGACCGCTGGTCTAGAGCAATGCAGAAAGTCACTGAGCATGTACCCTGACTGCTTTAAAACTCCTCCTCCCATCCCTGGCTCCGGCACGTGGCGGGTGGCATGTGTGCAGGGGAGGCAAACATATTCCTACCAATCAGTGACTTGACAGTGTCAGTCGAGCCAGTCAGGCCTGCTGACCCCCGCCGTTCCCAATCCAGGACACGCCAACTTCCCAGTCTGCCCCACTCGTTCCTTGCTCTGTGTCTCCTCTCGTCTACAGGAGGCAGGTCTCTGCAGGAACGCCCTCACTTCCAAGTCCGTTACTCTGCTGCTGCTAAGAAGACTCCCTTGGCTCTGCTGCCCCACTCCTGCCGTGCCCTCAGGGATGGTGAAACCTTCTGCATAGTTTCAGATCAGATGGGGACCGCTGGTGGGCTCAACTGTTCCCCGTGACAAGTGAATTCAAGCCCCTCAGCCCTCCAAGGGCTCTAAGCGACCACCTGCCTCAATGGCCGGCACCATATTTTGAAGAAAATGAAACCCTGTAGCTGTGAGCACTTCCTCACTGCAGAGGTAACTCCATTGTAAGAGACTGAGCCCCTTTTTGATGGATTAAGGCATTCAGACGAGACTTGTTACCTGAGTCCTCAGTAGGCGTGATGACGTCTGTACCCACACCTAGGACGTGGCCGCCGACCCCCAGAAACTCACAGTCCAGCCACGCCCACTCATAGGTCACAAGTCCACGGTGTGTACCCGTCAGAACAAAGATCTACAGCAGGGGTTACCGGGACTCAGATGAGGGTGAATCCTGACCAGAGCAGGAAGCGGGATGCTGAATGGAACTGGGAAAGGACTAAGAATTCTAAAGGTCCGTATGGGGGCGGGGGGAGTGGGGATGAGAGAGGAAACTGGAAAGAATGGAGAGTATTACGGGTTGTCACTGGGGTTCTCTTTAGCTCCTGTAACAACCTGCATGTGTGTTTTGCTTTATAGCCAGCCGAATAATGCCATCCACTCATCTCCCAGATGCCACAGACGGAGCAGATACTGTTCCCAAGTGTACACAAAGGAAGTGAAGTGCTCAAAATCATGTAGCTAGTGAGGGATGGAGTAAGAATCAGACCCAGGTGAGTATTCAGGCCCCTGAGCCTGTTGTTCTTTCTCGGGCACTACGGCAGCTGTGAGTGGTAAGGTCCACGCACGCAAGTAGGGGACACGTAAGTGTGGGCAGGGCCACTGGAGACCAGCTCAGATGCTCTGGGTCAGGAAAGGACTCTGGGGCAGTGGTTCTTAGCATGAGAAATAGAGGAAGAGATCTTTAATACGTCCACACCTATGCCCAACTCCAGACATTTTGCTTTCATTGGTCTGGGATCCTGACTAGAACGTCTAAAAAGCATCTCAGGTAACTCCAGTGCAGCCCGGGTTAACAGTGCAGCTGGAGGGGCCCCGCAAGGACTTGCACCTGGTTCGGTGTCCGTGTCTCCATCTTCCCAGGCCAAGAGCGAAGCCTTTGCACTAATGCAAGTCCGTATTCAGGTTAGGCAACTTAAACGCTGAAATGCACATGCTGTGGCCTTGTTTGGATAACCTGGCGGCTAGTCTGAATTTTCTAATTTACACAGAAAGAAAAGCTGCCAATGGTGAGTGCAAAAGACAGAAAAACACCCAGGCCAGTGACAGGACGCCGCCCCTGGGAGCCTGACGACCCCGGTAGCTTTGGCAACACCCTGCTGCTCAGCTTCTTCCTTGGTAGTAGTTAACCCTCAAATACTTGGTTCCAAAGGGATTAGCTCACAATTCCAAATGAAAATGCACGGGAGTTCCTAAGCATAAGCCCAGATCAGCAAACCTGGATCAGCAAACCTGATTATCCTGCCATACTAAAAAAATTAAAAGGAAAAAAAAACCACCCAGGCTGCTGGTGGAAACTTTTCCTGTTTAGTGGAACAATTAGAGCAACAACTCTCACCTCCACGCTACTGCACCCCCCTCAGAATGCTCGTGGACACGCATGATGTGGTCCCACTGAGGAACCAAAGCCCATTTAGAAAAGATTGAGGAAGGAAACACATCTGGTGAGATGGTCATGTAACTGAAATAGCCTAATAGACACCAGCTGCCCACACTGAACATTCCGGGCTCCTTTCCTGACGCGGGCAATGATTCAGACACAGGACTTCTAGATACTTGTCATATCTAATCTAATGGAAAGGCACAGAACATTTTTATCCCCACAGCAGATAACTGTCATGAAATGATTCTGACCAAGAGGGCCCGTTTATAATAATGAATTCAAACCCGATTCACAGGAGCTATAATTCAGACACTGTGACTATCACCTTCATTTTCCACATCATCTCTCTTCCAAGAAGGCAAACAATTCCAGAGTCACGTAATCATTTCTACTTTTCAAGTGGCCCTTGTAGTTATGAGGAAGATAATATGGCCTCATTTACATAAACTGAGTTTCATCCACATTCAGAACTTCAGCGTCGTCTCTGGCACCTCACTTCCCAGCATCCCTCAGTGCCGTCGAGGACCTAGCACCACACATCATGCCTCCAAGGAAGGAGAGCATCCTTCCCTAGGCCGGGCAACGTCTCACTGTGAATTTCAAAGGAGGACCCAGCTTCCTCCATTCTTTTGCTTCTCCTAGTCGGTCTCCGGCCTCCTACGCGACTTCATTCAAGATTTCGAAACAGGCTCGGGATACTTGGATCCAGGGCAGCCACATTTGAAAAGACTTTCTGTGGCTGACGAGCCTGGCGATCATTCAGTTTTTTCAACGCCTTCTGAACGTTTGATGCATTCAGAACACTGAACTCCCAAACGCTGAATGCCCAAACGTGTACCTTTCGGGAGACTAAAGAGTGGCCACCGTTAAGGATTACAATTTTAGAAGCAAAAAAAGAACCCAAAATGATACATCTAACTGGGGTTGAGGTCATGGACTTCCAGAGACGGGAAGCAGCGGACGCCTCCTCTGAGTCCTGACGAACAAGGTTTTCATTGAGACGGGCACACAGCTGTGGAACCAGGAAACCAAAGGGGCAGGGAAAACAGAAGGGGAGAGATGGAGACCCCCAGAGATCTGCAGGAGCTAGTTATGTTATTTTAAGAAACACTGTGATAGTAGTGAAACTAGGACCTTAAAAATCAGGAAATAGTAAGAATTAAGCAATGAAAGCAAAGGCAGAAAGATGAGAATGAACAGCATGGAAACATATATAAAATGGAGGTATCTGATGAAAACAAAGCAAAACGTAATAAAAGAGAACATGAGAGGTAAAAGAAAGAGGATAAAGAAGGATCAAAACGGGAACAATGCACTGAATTCCTCTATTTCGGGGCAAATTATACAGAAGTTGAGAGGCAAAATCAACATAAGACGCGCTTACTTTTTTAAAAATAAAGCATGCCGTCAGGTAACAGATAACAGTTATCCTCAAATACGTAAGGCTCTTTTTTTTCTCCACAGAGGACAAAAAAGCAACTATTCAGCTTTCCCTTTTTTATTCCCATTCCCATTATGAAGCCCAGCTGCTACACATGAGAACTGAAGACCGTGAAAACAGGCCAGCAGTTAATAAAAAAAAGGCAGCTCAAAGCTGGCCCTCTGCTGGTGGAACTATCTTATTGCATCCCGTACAGCAGAAAGTGCCAGGTTTTAAGTTTCTGGTTTAACTTTCAGAGGCAAGAAGAGGACAGAGGATTTTGGAAAGTTCAGCACTGAGGCCTATTCAATGCTGGGCCTCTCTGTCCCTGGTGATAGTTTGGAGGATGAAGAGAGGTGCGTGGCAGCATCAAAATCCCTTCACACCTACCACCATTTCCCCACATTTCCTTAGTTAACATGCACTGTAGCCAGGCTGCTACTCCTCTCTTTGAGCAGACTGGCCCTCTGCACATGTGCCTCTCAAGGCATGGACCCCCAGGATTTCTCTAAGGCAAGGAAGTAGGCATTTTACGTTCCCTCTAGTCTGGGACCGGCTGAGGGGTGCCCACGTGCCCAGAGGGTTTCCCTCCTGCTGTCTAGAGAGGAGGTCTGTCTCCATCCTCTGTTTTCTCTCTCCTCCTGGGTCCCCCATGCACCAGCAGACAGACAAGGCTCTTGTCCTCAAGCTCAAAAGAAGACTCAACTGAGGACCACCTTCCAAGTGGCAAGAATCAACCCTAATGCCTGGGCTTAGCTAGGAAGCGCAGGAGGCAGGAGCCTTTCTTTCCTTCCCCAGGGAGAGGCTTGTCCAGATGGAGAGGGTTCAACCAAGGAAGTCAAGGGACGAACAGGAAGGCATCCCCACCCTCATGCATTCGTTGGAGAAGCCAGGCTTCTTGGTTGCAGAACCCGGGGCACGATGTTTTATTTCCACCGTAACCATCAAAGTCACAGACAGGGCAAATGCATTCACCCTGTGTACACTGTGAGCAGAGTTAAGCTGGGATGTCCCTGAATCGGTCTCCGAGGGCCAGAACTCCCTCATTAAAGGGATAAAAGATGGTATGTGCTGAGCTGGTGGAAAGTGATGGCTGCATTTTTATTAAAGTCTCTGCCGCAGCAGGCCTGGTCCCCAAAGGTTCATATTCCGAGAAGCTCCACCCCTCCGCCTGGAGCATGTAAGTGATTCTCTGTAACTCATTAAGGTAAAACAAAAAGCTTTCCATACCGTGCTTTTCACATAGGAGTGTTGTTGCATAAAAGCTACATGTTTCCTCTCCCTGGCCTGAGCCTGCAAAGATAAAACTGCCCTCATGATTTATAATTGGGGCCCCGGGAGCACCACACCGGGTTGGCGAGGATGCCTGCCTCTTAAGCAAACCCATAAAAGGCCACGCGGCCCAGCAACAGCAATTCCAGAGCCTGAAATTTCAGGTATCTCTCCAACAGAGACCAGCCAGCCCATTGGGAGGACTACCCTGCCTCATCACATACCTTCCGGACTGTAAGACAGCCACCAGGGTACCAGTGATCTTGGGCTAAAAACCCCCAGTATCTTTCAATGCCAGGGCTCTCATCCCGGGGCCAAGGCAAAAGTGAGTCTAGCCACGTCATGGCCTCACAGATACATGGAGCCCCAAGCATGGACTCAGGGCTCACTCCTAAGATCCGGAACCAGAAAAGCCACAGCAAATGACAAAGCTGTCCAGGAGAATGGGTGCCAGCTGCCACAGAACGCCAAGTGGGCACCTCTTGGGCCTGCAAAAGGCCCTCTCCCACGCTCCAATCCCCCACGCAAGTCTCCGGTTCTCTCGCTCGCCCCTTCCCACGGAATCACATCAGAGGGGCTCAGGCCCCCGCCGAAGAACAGCTCCCTACCTGAGGGTGGCGCTCTCCCCCTGCCGGACCGTCACGTTGTCCATCGCTTTGGGGAAGGTGGCATCTCCGCTGCGCACGGGCACTCCTGTGGGTACAAGGAACAGCAGCCTGAGAGACACGACCACGAGGCACTTCCAGGGCAGGAACAGGTACCCACAGACCCCCATCCTCGACGGCCACAACTTCCCAGAACTCCGGCAGCCGCTCGGTCCTCGTCCCCCGCCCCGCACACCGGCGGGTCTCAGGCAGCCGCGTGGGGAGGGAGGAAAGGGCTGGAACCAGCCAGAAGCAGAGAGGGGGAAGCAGAAGCGGAGTCCAGGCTCTCCCGACTCTAATGATTCTTCCTCAAATCCTGCCTCAGCTTTCCAGCCTGGCAGAACCAGAAGCCCCCTCCTGCATCCAAAAAGAGCTTTCTCGACGCTCCCCTGGGGAGGAGGGAGGCGGCCTGGAAGGGAGAGGAAGGAGGAAGGTGCAGGGATGAAGGTCACGGATTGCTCTTTCTCTGCCTCTCTCCGAGATGCTACTTTAACATTCAGTTGGGCACGTCCTGCCGAGGTCTGGCATCAAAAGTTTATAACCCAAAGAAGCCAGGCAAGCGTCTCTGACATAAAGGAGATGTCATAAAAAGCTGCCGCTTCAAGGAGAGGAGAGAATGTTTTATTAGATCACACATATGTACAGTTGTATTTAGAAACCAGCCCGAGTCTCCAATCTGGAACGCAAAGGCGGTAAAAAGTTCCACCGCGGGGACCCGCGGCCGCCGCCGAGCCCGAGGATCCTCCTGTGCGGTGGGTGCCTGGCGTCCTCGCCGCAGCCCGCGCGGCGACTGGCGGCCAGCCCGGCCCGCGGAGCGCCGGCGGCGCAGGCTCGGGGCCCACGGGGAGCTGGCGGACGCCGCGCCCGCCTCTCCGGGGACGCGGCGCGGGGCGCGGGGACGCGCGGACGCCACGCTCAGCGGCCGCCCCCGGCCTCCGCGCCGCCGGCCTCCCGGGAGCAGCTCCAACACGCGCGGGCCCGGACCGCCGCGGTTGTCATGGCAGCAGCTCCATCACTGACCGCAGCTCTCCGCTGGGCCGGCGCAGAGCGAGCTGGCGGACCGCGCGCCACGCGGCGGGCGCTGGGCGCGGGCGCACGCCGTAACTCCAGCCGCGCCGCCCACTCGCGCCGGGAGCCGCGCGTGTCGGGCCGCCACGTCCCCCGCTCCTCTCTCCCCCGACACGGCGCCTGCCCGGGAAAGCCGCGCCCCTCTCGGCGGCTTCCCTGCGTGCGGGCGGGAGGGGAGGGCACGAGAGGGAGCTCGGGACCGCAGCAAATTGGAAACTGACTCGCACCTTCCTTCCCCGGATGCCGGATGCCAAGGCAGAAGTTGCCAAACCCCGCCCTGGAGAGCTCAACTAGGTTTCCCACGCCGGGATTCTGACCCCGTGTGCGCGTTCACCGCTCGGCAGCCCCCTCTCCACGTGGCCGAGCTACAGTCCCATCCCAGGCAGAGCTCTCCTAGGCCTTGGCGAGAAGGTGGAGCGCTTTCTCCTCCGGTGACCCAGCTTGGAAATACTCCTGGCCCTTGAGTTGCGCGCTCTCGCTCTCCAGCCGGCAAATCAGAATTTCTTCCTACTGCGCCACGAGCAAAATCGTCCCTGTCCTACTCCACGCTTATTACCCAAGTATCTTATTGTAAAAATGCAAAAATTGGGAAAAACACGTAGAGATCCTAAAAAGTAATAAGACTGATTCTTATAAAATCCATCTGTGGCTTTATGATCACGACATAAAGTGGCACCATCGCCGTGTCCGGAGGGGACCTGGTGATAAGGCATTCTTAGAGCCCAGCCTGTCAGTTTGGAGTATGGAGGCATTTCCTTTGGTTAAGAACTGAAAATCTCAGGCTTTCCTTGGGCCTGTCAAGAGGCTGTCTTTCTGCTCCCCCTGACAAAAGCCACCCCTTATTATGTGGCTTCTGCCCTTGTATCATAATTTAATAGTTGCTACATGCATTTGCTTTACTGCATTCCTTCTCAAATCCTTTTGTAAAATGAGCCTGGGCTCTGAGCAACTGTTGCAATGAAGTGTTATTCAAAAATAAGCTTTAAACTTATACCATTAATTGTGTTCGTTGCTGAAGGGCACAAAAGTGTGCTACCTGTTCTCAGTTATAAAAGCTGGGCACAAATAAATACTGTACTACTATATACTATACTATGATAAATACTGTAATATAAATAAATACCGCCCATCCCCTGCCCCCTGTAAAAAGAGAACCACATACATCTTAGGTCTAAAGTTTTTAATTAGAGCATCGTACCTCAGGAAGAAAGAGTACTTGTCACTAGTTACGCCACCTATGTTTTATAAGTTTTATTAATAGAGTGGAAGTACGTGGCCGCTCCTTCCCAGAATGCAGACATTAATAATGCAGGGACGAGCAGCACACTCTCCAGTGAGCTTCTGCCTGAGAGGGTCATGATGCTGGGAGGAGAGGCAAGGCCGCAGAGAGCAGCCAGACAACTTATTTTGGGATCACCCACCAGTTTTCATGACACACATCTTTCCTTAAGACCTGGGTTTTCTGTATACACATTGTACATAATCCTCTAAGCTCCTGTCCACCATCAACAGCCTGGAAGGACTTTTTTAGTGCTTTAATCTGTGCAAAGCTGAGAACTGGGGCTGGGCTTATGAATTTCTTCAATGACAGAGTCTGTCTCGTGAACACCAAGGATGGGAGCCGTGGGGATGGGTCAGGCTGCCGTACAAGCCACGTAGCTCCTGCTGCTTGGTTGCCGGGCACACGGGTGACACGGCCGACTCACGCACCTGCTGGTTCTAGGGCTTCTCAGGAGGTGCAGGTGGGCTGTGGCCAAAGGCTGAATCAGCCCATGAAGGATTACTTGAGATGCAAGGGGTTACTGGAGAAGAAAGGAAAGCAGGAAAGAACATGAGATTCCGGGTGGGAGGAGAACAGGCAGGGCAAGAAGAGAGGCAGAGATAGGATGAAGCGAGGCATTATATATTCTTAATAACATGTAACAAATCCTGCCCTTGGGAAAAGGATAAACTTTTTATTTTTGCAGGGCTGACTCCCCCCCCCACCCAGGTATCCGGAGTCCTAGAGAATGGGGCCGTTATCTTTCTCTTCTGTAAGTTGGCTTCCTGGTTCAATATTTGTGGGTGAATACATGAACTTAAGGGCTAGGGAATCAGAGAAATAACTACAGAGGTCTGATTTTTGTGTGAATCTATGCCTGTCTACAATTTGGTGGGGGAGATTTCATTCATCTGTAAGGCATTGCTAGGGACCAGTATATCCATTTAGAGACTGGAAGGCCAAACCAGATTGAAATGGGAAAGTTAAAAGGGGGTGAGCTTTGCAATGAACAAGAAGTTTATAGCAGGAGGTTTCTATGAAATTCTTGACTGAGTACTATGATAGGGAAACCCCAGGTTAAACCTCTTTTGGGTATTTGATGACACATATGAAGACAAATTAAATGAGGACGGATTAGAGCACTAAGCGTATTGCTTCTGCAGTTGGATTGTCCAATCAGATACTGACTCCTTGATCCTTCAGCTGTGTGACTGGTATCTAATAATACCCGTCTCACCTATCTCTTAGGGTTTTGGGGTTTTGTGAAACGTCCCCAAGATTATGTTGTAAGGTCTGGTAAGATGGCAGACATGGAAAAAACTGTCTTGACAGAAGAGTTCATTCCTTGGCGTTCCCCAGAGGAGGGGGCACACCACACTATGCAGGGCCACATGAGAGAGGAAGCAGAAAGGACAAGGAGAAAGCAAGGTCCAGAGAGCTGATGGTGGTTTCCAGGAGAAGGAATTGGCAAGGTGGGGAGGGCAAGCTTGAGCAGACTTAGGGTTGGAGTTTTTGAATAACTGTGGCAGGCCCGGACTCTGGATGTGGTCTCTGGTTGTCCAGTACCTGGCCCTGGGGTGACTCAGGGCAGGGGACACATTGGCTTGGCGCGTGACAATTGGGTAGAGGAAATGGTTAGGGATGTGGGCTCTTACTGGGTTGGTTTGCATATGAAGGACGTGCTGAAGGCAAGTTGTTTGCTGTCTCTAGAAATTAGCTATAGCCCTGGGAGAGACAGTCTCTCCAGAATTTGCAAGACTCCAAGATGTCAAAGCATCTTAAAATACAGAATAGAAAACCTAAAAACTTGATTAATACAGGGTGACAATTAATGAGATAATTGCCAAAGGACTCGGCACAGTGGAAGCGCTTAGTAATCATAAATTATGACTATATAGCAAAACCCCCACTTTCCAGTGATTACAACTTGTGACGTGTAAAAAGTTACAAATGAAAGGATGTAAATGCCCTACGCACCAACTAAGGCTCCGATCCAGACCTACAGACGTCTAGATATTTAGGGCGATTTGTAATAGAAAATGCAAGTTGGATCCAGTGCAATGTAGTAGTTTTAGGAAACATAAAGCAGGGAGGTTACCTGATCTGATGAGCTTTAAAATACCACTTTGTCGTGAAGAGAAGGAGTTGCAAGGGCACAGAGTGGGATTCAGGGAGAGCGTTGGGAGCAGAAGAGGGAAGAAATGATGTCGGTGACAATGGTGATGGAGAAACAGGGAAAGGTAAGGGGCGTATTGTGGAAGTACAGTAGTCAGGGCTTCCTGAGAGACTGGATGCTGGGATTGAGAAAAAGAAGGGGTTGAGTTTGGGGTGGCACAATACCCTGTGATGAGGCTGAGTCCAGAAGAAATAGGTTTAGAGAGGCAGAGGTTGAAGGAGTGAGTGAAGTGCTGTAGGAGACCGTCAAGTGGAGCCGTGGGCTGGCAGCAGGAGGAAGCAGGCTGAAGCTGCAGCAGAGCACTGAAGACAGCCCTAGCAGCTCACCTAGGCTCACCGTTAAAGGGAAAACCACCTAGGCTCACCGTTAAAGGGAAAACCACCTAGGCTCACTGTTAAAGGGAAAACGGGGATAAACGTCTTTCTCTTTCTGCTCTGTGTGTGTGGCGAGGAGATGTTATCCATGGAACCCTCCCTCCAGATCTAGAGGCCCCTCTGCCTTTGTTTGTAAATTAGAAATAAACCCCATCAGTATAAACTTTAGAACCTAAGCTGTTCTGAAGTTTAGTGATTCCACTGTTTTCAGTTTGTCTCTTAATATACTTCCTCTGCTCGGCCGTATCTTAGCTTTTGACAGTAGATTCTAAAATTGTTTGGGGATGAGGCTGTGAATTATATCGGTATGGTTTTTAAAAAATGCTACTCACTTACCCTTAATGAATCCAGGGGGCCCAGGTTTAAGTCCCTGTTTCTGCTGTAACTTACCAGCTATGATGTAGTTCAATCAAAAGCCCTTGTTTTATTGGGTAGTGGGTCAGACCAGAACTTGGACACTGGAGTCCACCTGAATCCCACCTCTAAAACCTACTTCAGGGTGATTTTATACAATATCCTTAACTTTGATAATCCTTAGTTTCCCCATCTGTAAATAGAGGCAATGATAGTAATGAATGTGTACAGTATTTTTGAGAGTTAAATGAAATACAAGTTGTCAGCACCCTGCTGGGCCCTCCGTAAGGACCCAATAAATGTTTTCTGATTACCTAGAGGAAGAGACCTAATTCCCCCCACCATCATAGGTTTTTTTCTCTGAAGTGGCTCTGGGGGCAGATAAGCTGTACAGAGCAGGGCAGGCAAATTTCCAAGTTGTCCAGAGGTTTTGTGTGTGTGTGTGTGTGTGTGTGTGCGCGCGCGCGTGTGTGTGTGTGTGCGCGCGCGCGCGTGTGTGTGTGTGTGTGCGCGCGCGCGTGTGTGTGTGTGCGCGCGCGCGTGTGTGTGTGTGTGTGCGCGCGCGCGTGTGTGTGTGTGTGTGTGTGCGCGCGCGTGTGTGTGTGTGTGCGTGCGCGCGCACGCGCGCAATATGGGAAACTGAACAGGTCTCGCTCTAATTTTAAAGAGCCAATTTTAGAACCAGAAGTCACCTAAGGATCAAAGTGGTTGTTAAAATGGTTTCCTTGTACCGTGGAGAGGCTGCCTAGATGAGGTTGGCTGTGGGGAACTCTGGATCCAACAGAAATATCTGAATTTATCTAATGAAATTTATATCCAGTTGTAAAAGCAATTTCAAACTGTGTGTTATTTATAAATAAGGAAAACTTACAGCTTGTGTTTATCTGAGAGAAGATTGTACCCAGCTGCTCTGTGTGTGCATTAGAAAGAAATAAAATAAGAAGCCTGTGCATGATGCATATTTATATTCCAGAAACCGACCTAAATCAGGAGGACCCAGTGGGGCGGGACGATTGAGTAGGCATCGTGGTTTAGCTGGGGGATATTGTCTGTCTTGGGCCCTTAGGACGTGCAGGTATTACCAGCTAGAGATGTTTGCTAGTGAATAGAGAGGTAAGAATTCAAAATGAACTGAACCAAAAGCCTTCAGTTTTTAGGCTCAAGGAAGTTCCAAGACATGGAAACACATACCAGAATGTAATACTTGAGATGAGACACAAGTTCTGTTCAAAATAAAACTCAAAGCAATCCCTGTATAATAACTGCCTACAAGATCAGTGCTAAAAAGGAATGAGGGACTTCATTTCTCTTTGTCTTTTTGCACTCTTGATAACCGAGCCAAATATATATGTTTTTTTTAAATTGAGGTATAATCGACATATAAAGCTATGTTAGTTTCAGTTGTACAACATAATGATTTGATATTTGTATATATTGCAAAATGATCACCACAGTAAGTCTGGTTAACATCTGTCCCTACATAGTTACCATGTTTCTTCTTATGATGAGGACTTTTGAGGCAAATAGATGTTCAGTGGTTTTCCTAGTCCACTGCTGACCTGAGGCCAGACTTCAGGTCAGTGGCGTCTTGCTCTGCCCCCCTCCCCTTCCATCACTGACCAAATCACACCCTCTCTGTCAGGCCCCATGTGCTCGGGCCAGTGAGAAGCAGCGATAGGGGGCAGCAATTAAAATCCATGCTTTGCATCCCAGCCCTGCCTCTTGTAACTCTGTGATCTGGGGCACATTTCTTATCTTCTCTGAGTCTGTATGTTCTCATCTGTAAACAAGGTTAACAGGGGCATCTTGGCAAGTCTGCCTTGAGAATTAAGACAGCTCACTCCTCTTGCCATGCCTGGCACAGTGACCGCTATCAATGAACATAAAATTCCTCTTCTCTGCTCTATTCCAAAATAACTGAAATTGACCAAAACAAACAAAACTGCAATAGAAAGGAAACAAAACATAAGGCACACAAGATTCGCTTTGTAAAAAAATACAGAGGAGATATTCCCCAAGACCAAAGAAGTGATCCACCGATGGCCGTACGATCCAGTTGCTGTAACATCAGCCTCCTTACCCTACACCCAGCCCTTCAAAGTGTCGTGCACGTGCCTGCATGTAACTGTCTCTCTCGCGTTAGTATTGCAGGGTCCCTGAGAGCAGGTACTTCTTCTGCTCATCCCTGATTCCTCTGCCATGGACTAGGGCCTGGCATGGAGTAAATACCAGAAAATAGTTGCTGCACGAGAGAACTGATGTCCACTCTCCACGGTCTGTAGAATGTCAGTGAAGCCGACAGCCGAGAATGTGCTTCCTCCCATTCTCATTTCCTCCCTGGCCCCCAACCTCCTCAATGGTGGAACATCGTGAGGCACCAACATCAACTGCACCGAACATCTCCTTCTAGAAAACCTGGAGACTCCTGCAAAGAGACCAGTTTCCACAAACCATACAATAAAATCCGCCTCATTGCTTTATAGCCACACCACATATAGTTCTATAAATCAAATGACAAAAAAAACTTTATATTGAAACCTACAAGCCATAAAGTGTGTTTTTTTAAATGCTCAGTAGGAGTTATTACAGTCTACCCCTCCACAGTCTCATTACAGCTTCCACTATGACAGGCGGAAAGTGGATCATTTCACCCGAGAACCAGGGTGTGGAGTAGAGAATGCCCGTCAGGAGCCAACCTGCCTGGCTCTAAATCTGGACTTGCCACCCAGGACCATGTGGGCAAAGGACCAGACTCCTCTGAGCCCAAGTTTACTCATTGGTTAGATTAGCAACACTGTGCTTTTTCTTCCTTTGAAGAACTGAACAAGTTGTATATGAGACCCCAGCAGAGGGCTCAGCACGCAGGACGTGTGCTCTGATGCTTCACCTGCCCTCTCTCCCCTTCCTGCTAAAGTAAATCTGAACTCCCTAGGTCTTAGAGAGGATCTAGGACTTGCATTTTATATTATATGTTGATTACTTGAAATCTTATCTCGTTTGCCAAGCTTTAAAAAATATATTGTTCACTTATTTTGTTGACTAATTTGTTCAATCTTTCTCTTTTTTTTCTGACAAAGACGCACTGAATATATAGGCAGTTTGCTGGGCTGGGGGATACAGAGAACATGATATATCACCTGCCTACAAGGCGTTTATAATTTAGTAGGGCAAACGAATCAGATATTGGAATACAATATGATGAGATTTAAAATAAAAACATGCAAGGATGCTACAACATCTCAGAGTTGGACCATCTAAATTAGGTGAGGATTCTTGGAAAGCTACTCAAAGGAAGTGAATCTTAAGAGCATTTTTAAAGACTGAGAGTGATTTAGGCTGCTGCTGGGTTTCTGATGTTGGCTACTGAGTGGATGATTGATAGAACCAATCGCAGAGAAATGGTAAGGAGAGTGGATACTGAGTGGAGGGGCATAAATGGTCAATGTGGAAGGTAAGGCCAGTGAAACCTCCCAGGAGAGCTTTCTGTTGGCATTTGGATGTTTAGGTTTTGAGTCTGAGAAGGACACAATGTTTAGAGCTATGGATTCTGTAATCATCTTTGTTTAGGTGGAGCTGAAGCCCTGGGTCCTGTGGCAGTTGTTCAGCACAAGATTCAGGGAGGGGAATGAAGCCTTAGATGTGAGGTCTGGGCAACAGAAATGCTGAAGGGGTGTGGGGAGATCTCATGAAGGAGTCTGTGCAGTGGCCAGAAAATCAGAAGAGAAATCAGGGATCAGTGACCTCCTAGACTATTAAGAAGAGAGTGGTTAACGGTGTCTGCTGCTAGGGAATTCAGGACAGTGAAGGATGGTCTGCCATGTGTTCAGTCTTCCCAGTGGGAACAAAGGTGGCTTTGGCAGAAGAAGTTTCACTGTGGGGGCAGCAGCAGAAGTCAGTTGGTGAGCTGAGGGATGATGGAGAGAGCAAATGGTGCCCAGGCTTTCCAGCTGAGTGTGACGGAATAAGAAGGGAGAAAGTGAGGCTCTAACTGCACAGAGATGTGGGTATGAGGGAGGCTGGCATTGGGTTTTATTTTATTTCATCTGTAGCCTGACAGCCCTCAATACTGATATATGGTGTCTGAAGATAAGAGTTTTGTGGACTTGTCAGAGACCTGCATGTGCTAATCACAGCATTTTGTATGTGGCTGATGAGTAACGAGTACATGTCAAATGAATTGTTTCAGGTCAGAAGTTCCATCTCTGGACCCACTCAGGGACAGACCAACCAACCAACATTTAAAGAACCATTACAGTGACCATTGTCATCACCATCATCACCACCATCATCACCATCACCATCATCACCATCATCACCACCATCATCACCAACATCACCATCATCATCACCATCATCACCATCATCACCACCATCATCATCAACATCACCATCATCACCACCATCACCATCATCACCATCATCACCATCATCACCATCATCACCATCATCATCATCACCATCATCATCACCATCATCACCACCACCATCATCATCATCATCACTACCATCATCACCACCATCATCATCCCACTATGTGCCAGATGCTAGGGTACACGCCTCACAGGTATCACCTCATGTCATCCTTTTAACATCTCTGTGAGAAAGGTATCATTATTATTAGATTAAGAAACCAGTGCATAGAGAAGAAAGATTATTTCTAGTCATTTCTAAGAAGTCAAAGTAGAAAATGCTGTATCTTTTCCTGTCCCCATCACGGTTCACTGCTATATCAATAACAACCATAACAGTTCCTGGCGAATAGCACATTCTCAATAAATATTTACTCAATTAATAATGAAGACCAGTTATGTATCTCCATTTCATAGCCTCCAATTTCACAGATATTAGAGCTATTCAAGATACACATTCCAAATATTAGATAATTGAAGAAATTTGGTTTCATTTGGACATTGGATGATATTTCATTGGTAGCAATTTAGCTTGAGGTGGAGAAGAATTAAAGTAGTTCAGTGTGTGTCAGTCCAGACTCCCTGTGCCCACACAGCACTGACATTGGACCACACCGGTATTTATCCTGGAGGAAGTTCCTCATGCTGGGAGAGCAGGTGGCTGGGTTAACACACACTGTGTATGGCTCTAGATATTAGTATTCTAATTAATGAGATATAACCATACTAATCAGAAGCATAGCTTGGGATGGACATGATCATTGTGATGTAAAGAGGAAGCCTCTCATAAAGTGTTAGCACATCACAGAATCCAGCTCTTATGTGTTTATTTACACATGTTCTCAAGCTCTCACACATGCACTTGTGCTCTGGTCACATTTTAACATGTCTTTTTATTGTGGCTTTTGGCCAATAAGTTTGAGGTGCGTTGGCCTGGACAGTCTCTAAAATTCTGCTAGCCTCTAAGCATCATCACCACCACCACACTGACATCTGGGATTTGTCTCTGAGCAATCTCTTTTCCTCACCACTAATGCCGACCCCCCACCTCTCAGCTGAACACCCATTTTTCTCTCTGATGTGATCCCAAAAGTTCACTCTCATCTCCTCCCAGCTGCTTGAGCTCCCAGTCACCTTGCTGGATGGATTCAATATTAGAGAGATCAATACAGGGAAACAGAACAGAACAAAACAAAACAAACGAACGAAAAAAAACCACACACACTCTGGGTCATGAGCTCTCCACTGCCCGTGCTGGCAGGCCGAGAACTGGGAAGGGGGGGAAATAGAATACACTCCTGACACTTCCCCCTCCAAGCATCAGGAAGTCTTGGGCCAGAGGAAATGGCAACAAGAAAGTAGAAGAAAAGGAAGGAAGGGAGCATTACAGGAGAGAGAAAGATGCATCCAAGCATCTTATATTAGAATTCTCCAGATAAAAGGAGCCAGCAGGATCAGAGAGACAGACAGACAGGTATATATATGAAGATAGAAGCTAGACAGGATATATAGGGAGAAGATATATAATCCAGTTATCTACCTACCTATCCATCTCCCTACCTAACCTATCTAGCTAGCTAGATTTATTTCCAGTACCTGGCCTCTGCAGTTGTGGTGTGCCATGTCTGCGGGGCAGACCTGAAGACAGGAGACCCGGGGAGAGTTCGTGCTGCAGTTCACATCTGAAGGCTGTGTGCTGGCAGAATTCCCTCCTCCTCTGGGAAGTCAGTGGTTTTCCATTAAGAAAACTTTCAACTGCTTGGATAAGGCCCACCCACATGATGGAAGTTAATCAGCTTCACTCAAAGTCTACTATTTTATTTTATTTTATTTTTTATTTTATTTTATTTTATTTTGCGGTACGCGGGCCTCTCACTGTTGTGGCCTCTCCCGTTGGCTCCGGACGTGCAGGCCCAGCGGCCATGGCTCACGGGCCCAGCCGCTCCGCGGCATGTGGGATCTTCCCGGACCGGGACACGAACCCGTGTCCCCTGCATCGGCAGGCGGACTCTCAACCACTGCGCCACCAGGAGAGCCCCAAAAGTCTACTATTTTAAATGTTACTTTCATCTAAAAATACCTTCACAGGAACATCTAGAATAATTTATCCCAAATACCTGGGTGCTGTGGCCCTGCCACTTGGACACATAAAATTAACCACCACCCATCTCAATTCCCCTTTGCAGCAATCCTCCTAAAAGAGTTTAAACTGGTACTGCTTTCCTCAGGAACATCCTAGAAAAGGGACGGGAGGAAAACCTCTCTACCCTCTCCCAAGGTAGTTTATCACAAGCAAGCTAATACCTGATGTTTCCTTCTCAAAAGACAAAGTCCAATTCGTGCTTAAAGAATTCAAATTGTAAAACACTCGGGAAGAGTGCGTGCATTGGCGTGAGTGGATTTTATGGAAAGTTTGTTTTGTCGTTCCCGTTCATAGGTGGGGGAAGAGGTCCTAAAGCAGTGGTACAGAAACCCGGGGTTAGATGTCATTGAGAACGGGAAAGAAATCAGGATGCAGAGAGGCTGAAATAACCTTGCAAGAATCCTAAGAGTGCACACACTTCAGTTTATCTAGATCTACTTTGGAAAAAACTCAGGATCTCCCCACAGTAAGACTACAGGCAGGTGCTGATTTAGAGACGGTACCTTGAATCTGGGGAGGCAAAAGGGGCTTGAGGGGAGGAGATAATTCAGGGCAAACCCTTGTTATAGAGGGAAGAAAATGAACCCAACCGTGTCTGGTCTCACACGCGGTGATCTCAAGCGTTCTCTCAAAACGGGATTGGGTGATGGCCTGTAGTCTGTTCCAGAAAGGAACATCATCAAACAGACGCTGTGTCACGTGGCAAGACTCCAACCATCAATTAAGGAATGGAAACAGAGTAATGTGTGCTGTCCTGGCCCTAAAGCTGAACTTAAACACAGCGCTTGGACCTCTTACCTCTACTAGAAAGACTGAGCTACTAGGTATAGGACACCAGAGAGAGAATTTAGAATCTGGCACTTGTACTGCTGCTATGAATAATAATAATAACAATAATAATAACTGAATGCATACAGCACACCCGATTCTAAGGTAAATGACTTCTACACATAATTGCATTTAGCCTGCCCAAGAATCCTGATTTTACAGGTGGAAAACCGAGGTTAAAAGAGGGTGACTTGAACAAGATCAGAGCATCAGGAGAGAAGATCTCCCCCTAAAGGCCCAGTCGTTTCCTCTTAGCATGGGGACATCAGAAGTTTGGTGCTCTCTGCAGAGAGAGAGAGTCCCCTCATCAAAAGCCAGGAATCCCGCGTGTGTGAAAAGCACAACTGCTGTGGAGGCAGGAAGCTGGGGTGAGGCCAGGATCAGGGGTTGAGGATGGCAGAGGTTAAAAAGGGGAGAAAACACAGGCGAGGCAGGATCGCTGCAAAAGCACAGGCTGCTTCAACGGAGGGTAAAGCAAGACTGAGAAATAAAGCTGCATCTTCTGCTCTATTTTCCACCCTCTCCCTCCCCCTCTCCATCTGTCTGTCTCTTCCCATTTCTCTCCCCCTCTGTCTCTTCTCCCCTTGCAAATCTTCATCTGCTAATTTCCATCCAACACGTTTATGAATTAATTCCAACACTTCTCTCTCTGTGTCAAGATATGCTGCTTTCTAACCTCCCCACCCTCTGGCAAAGTGTGCATTTTGTTCCACAGACGTTTTTTCTGACAACTCCTGGACTTAGTCATTTGCTCTGACACCCACCCCAGTCACTGAGGGTCTGCAGAGAAGAGAGACCAGGTCTGCAGCTAGAAAACCTTGTCATCAGGCGGTGAGGCTGAACGAGAGTGAGGCTGAGGACACCGGGGGCCTGCGGGGAAGAGAAGCAGGAGAATTTGATAACCTGCCCAGACTCTGAAATAGGGCACAGGTGACTGTCTTCTGCAAGAGGCAGGGTCTGTCAGAAATGAACCTCATCATACTCATTTTAATTAGCACAAACCAATGGTGCTGGGCAGGGGGTTCTAAAAATAGTTTTCTTGGAAGTGTAGAAACTAAGACAGACACATACAGCACGCCAAGTTACATCCTGGTGTCTTTTCAGCTCTGAAATACCTATGCTTCTAGGCATGTTGAAACCACTAAAGAAGAGATTCTGAGATCTTCATATCTTAAATCAATCAAGAACAAGTTCATTTTAAAGATGAACAACACAAAGAGATGGGTAGCTCTAAAGAGCAAAAGAAAGAAACAGCGTAGAAAGGGCCAGACATGGTAGTCTGTATATATATATATATATATATATATATATGTTTGATAGATAGGCTGATTGATTGGTCCGTGGATGGATGCATTTAAGGGGAAGAGCGAAGAGAATGCTATTTGCAGACTTGGCGAGGGGAAGAAAGCCAGCGCCAGGCACAGGGATATGAGATGCAAGTAACTCCAGAGCATAAATATGCCCCAAGAACAGCAGATACAGATACACACGGGGGGCTGGTGCGAAGGCGCTGAAGAGGTCAGAGCTCCAGACTCCGGAGAAGTTACTCCCACTCTCCTGCCTTCGAGGTCCTCACCTGAAAACTAAGTCACTGAACCAGACGATCTGCAAATCCTGTTTCAGAGGTAACAGCCCATGGATCCATGCCCATTGTGGGAACACGGGCCTTTCCACTCACATCTCTTTCGGCTTCAGCCCGTGCTGTTTGTCCTTTTCAAAGTGCCCTCCTCCGCACATCCAGTTCCCAAGCTCACCTCTACACCCAGCTCACAAGTCACCTCCTCTGGCTACGTCCCCAGTTTCCCGGCATGAGTATTCCTGCCTCCTCGGCACCTCCTCAGAATCATATCCTTTCTTACTGTCATCTTACTGCAGTGGCTTTGGCCTAGGTAAGTACAGGACACTTTCTCTCTTCTGTCTGATGGAGGATCAGTCAGTCTCTCTCCTCAGCACCAAGCACAAAGCTTGGCAAGAAGTAGGTGCTCAATAAACGTCTACTAAGTGAACGGCTATGACACTTTTCCGCAGGAGGGTCATCTTCCTAGCAGCCTTTGTCTTTAACTGGACTGTGCAGCACTGCACAGCAGACGGCCAAGGATGCTTCTTGATGAATTGTCTCAGGAAGAAAACCCAATAAGAGAAAAGCCAAGCACAAAAACTAGTCCAGTTATCATCCCGATTCCAGGTCTGGACTCCCCATGCCTGCACACCCTCCTCTGCCACGGCAAAGACAGCTTTTCCCAGACAAAGGAGCGAGCCTGGAACTCACGTTTCTTTGCAATTAGCAACCTCCCACATGGGAAACAGGCTCATTTTGCTTGTACATCAGCAGTTTGCCTAATCAGTGATTTCCACTCAGATCTGGAGGAAAAGATTTTGAGTCTAGACCACAGTGTGAGTGAGTGGAAGATGGTGGCTCAGAGGAAAACCTGACTGTTATTCTTATATTTGTCATAGAGGGGGCACCAAGTTAAGGATTTGCCTGTTTGTTTCTTTAGAGATGCTCCTTCAATGTGCAAATCCACCTTGAAAACGGCTTTTCACACTGGCTCTCGCTTGGGCTGTTGCGCTTGTGTGGTCCTAAATTTAAAGACAGCCCACCTTCCGGAGAAGACCCGGCCAGCTGGGATTGGGGAGCCTGGGGAGATTGGGGAGCTGCTGCGTGGATCCGACCACCGGCAATCACGTAACTGCGTTCGTTATTTGAGCCTTTGCCTTATTTTGTGCTAGATTTGCTTTAATCAGTAGCTGTCCCCCAACGTAGGTTTTCACTTCAGCACCTCTGACCTCAGAACATCAAGTCCCCACCAGTCTGCCTTCCCTGAGTAGACGAGAAACAAAGACAGAGACCGTCTTATCTGCCAGACAGAACAGCAGCCCTGCTCGGCAGAGCGCCCAGGGAACCATGAATGTGGACGCGCAGCTGTGACACTTCACCTGACCCCCACGCCAAAAGCATGGGACCTTGGCGGGCCATCACCCACCCACACTCAGGACCTCACAGGCACGACAGGGCAGCTTCAGGTTCCTTGGGAAATGCCTGATCCCTGTGTCCTAGAATTTTGGACTAGGGAGGAATCGCAGACACTGTTTGCGCTAACCTGTAGCTAACGCTAGAACCCTGTGTGCGACCCCTGGCTCGTGGTACCCAGGTTTTTGGGGGGGCACTTCCATGCACACGAGTTATCACTACATCACAGATGGCCTTGCAATATCGACAGGCAGCTCTTGCTGTTAGAATGTTCTTCCTATTTCCATTCATTCAAATTTCTGACCTAGCAGAAGAGAAATGGGAGGCAGGAGAGGATGCCAAGGTCAAGGGTGTCAGTAAATATTAGTTCTTCTTCCTATCATAACGACAATATTATTATGACTAATGGTTGCATTGTCCCCATCCTAGCTACAGGGCCACCAGCTGTGTGTTGACCCCCTCTGGCGTTACACACCTGCACCTGAGTTATGAGTTATTTCCCCCCTGGATGTCAGCTCAGGCCAGTGAACATACGTGGCAGGATCGGGGCTCTGCCCATCCCGTGAGCAGCAGTTATTGGGAGGGGAAGCCTTCAGAAACTGGCGGAGGAACCTTTCTGCGCTGAGCCCAGAGGGCAAGACACATGCATACAGCTGTGAGAGGAAAGGTACAGTCCAGGAAACACCCCGGGGCAGGCAGCAAATGGCAGATGAAGCTGGAGAACATGGGAACACAGGTAAAAGGAAAGAACCCTTTCTGCATAGACCTTGTCTGAATAATGCTGACTCCAAACACACATGGAGCTATGACTTGAACAAGAAGAGAATCACCGGAAACACCTGATTCCCCATCTCCTTCGACAGAGACATGTTATGGACACACGTGCAGCAGACATGAGCACGCCATCATGGTCAGAGCACGGACTCTGAATCCTGCAGATTGGGTCCAAATCATGGTCCCACCACTGAGTTAGGATATCCCCTGAAGGCATGTCTCATAGACCCTCAGAGCCCACGTCTCCCATCTGGAAATTGAGGGGGTGATGGTACCTGTCCGTTTGGAGGTGGGAGGACGTCATGAAACGGCGCGGGGAACATCAGGGTCTTTGTTAAGAGTACCGCTGTCCCTTCCGTGCCTCTGCCCTTCTCGCCAGCCCTCCCTGTTCCCCACGCTCCTCCTTCCTCACCCCCATCAGTACTTTCAAAGCTCAGCCAAGCTCCCATGCTTCCATGATGTCACCGTCCTCACCAGGCTCCCCTGGGACACCCCAGAAGACACTGCGGACAACACAGTTTAACATGAACGTCATGTGACGTGACCATCTGCTAGGCAGACTCCACTGCCCCTTTTTTGAAGACCAGAGAGGAGGGTATTCTCAGGCTGTCTCGATGAGAAGACTGAGGCCTGGCAGGTGTGTGTGGCTTGGTAGGAGCCTCACAGCCAGGCAGTGGTGGATCCAAACTCAGGTCAGCGTCCTTCCAGTCCCTGCTCTCTTTACATGGCAACATGCTCTGTTTTGCATTCTTCTTTCCCAGGCGCTATTCCTACCTGTACAAATAATTTGTTCAGGATACGAGCATTTCCTATACTTTTCTCTGTCACTGCTCGTGCATGGCTGACAGTACAGGCAAGGGGAGATATCGCAGTTTAGATTTGGACCCTGTGTGACTAGGCGAGTTCCTTATCTTCACCAGCCTCATTTTCCTCACCCAGAAGGACTAGCCGTCCAACCTTATAGGGTTGCTATCACGATTAAGTTCATTAATCTTTGTTAAGCACTTCATACATTTTAATTCCCACGATTGTGGTGGATGCAGAGATGAACTGCCCCGGATCTTCTTCAAGGGAATGCTCGCTGGTCCAGCTGCTGGCAGGGCTGACAGACGACGGCCTCTGGGATCCCTCATTTGCAAGGCAGGGAAATCCCTCCCCAGTATGGCCCACCTCCAGTGACCGATCAAGGCTCAGAGTAAAGGCCTAGTCGTTTCCACCCAGCGAGAGAGGATCCTGACTGAGCTGTGTCACCCCCTTGACCTTGACCTTGACCTCCGACACTCCTGTTCCCGCTCCTCCCCCCACCACAGCTGTTGATTCCCAGGGACTTCCCTAATAAACAACTTGTGCCCCAAACACTGCCTCAGGGGACCCAGCTTAGGACAGCTATAATCATCACCACCAAGACCGTTATCCACTTTTCCCAGCCTCTTCTTAACGTGTAAACTTGCCTCACAGGGTTGTTGTGAGAATTTTTTAAATGGTGTGTGTGGGTCCCTGGCAGAGCACCCCACAACTGGGACGGGGCTGACACAGCTGTGGACATCTCGCAGAGAGTTCTGTGCATACTTGACAGTCCGTTGACCCTTACGGGCTAGAGAAAGCAGCGGGCAGCAGTGATGCTCTTGCATGCTCTGAGGGACGGACCACGTGATGGCCAGCCTTTCTAGTTGCCACGACAGCGGACGCATCATCCGGGAATCCTTGCTCTTAAAGCCACACTTGACAGCAGCCTCCTTGCTCTCAATGCCCTGAGCAGTACATTGATATTTGTAAAGATCCTGAAACTATTTCACATACATGGGTTTTAAATCTTTACTACATATTATTATGGAATATGATATGTGACAATATAGTAAACAATAAATAGTAATAATATAATAATGGCCGAAATGTTCGCTTTTTTTAAACTATTACTATATCTTCATCCCAAGAACAATGTTTTAAATACTTCCTAAAAGCTTTAGTGAAAAGAGGAAGCACAGAAATAAATGAATGAAAATGAATCATTGAGCCAGAATAGGTCCTTGGTCCTTGGTTTGGGTGACTGTTGTCACGTGTGTCTATCTGATTTCGGCCCTGCCAGGACCCTCCTAACCCTGTGCGTTCAAAGGGAGAGCAGGACATCACATCTGCAAAACCCATTTCCCGGCGTGCACACCTACCCAAACTTCACCCCACTTTACCTGACAGCTTTTCACAATTTGTCTCAACCCTCCTGTCTCCCCTAGAGAGAAATGTAGCCCCTTTAAGGTCTGCTCACCTTCACAATGAAAGGGAAAGGCAAGAACTCCACCAGATCCTACACGCAGACTGAGCTGACTCTGAGCTCTGCCTAATGGAAACGACCCCACAGCCACTGCCAGGGACGAAGCAGCCAGATGGAAGCCAGGTCAGCGTCAAGCATGGGAGCTCAGTCAAGATGCAGCGGGCTTGGGTCAGAGACCGTGGGAACCAAGGGAGGGAGCAAGACAGGAGACAGGAGACTCCATCATCAACAAGGGGGAGAGAGAGAGGTACGACTCATCCATTGCTTCCATGTTCAAGGCTGATGATGCTGTCAGACAGGAGAGTGGAGGCAGTCGTGGCAGGAGTTGGTTTTAAAAGAGTTTAGCGGGTTGTTCATGGTACCTTGAGTCTGAACTGTCTTCAACAGGAGGGAAGTGAAGACAGAGAGGTCATCTGGAGATGCCAGGATTAGAGTTGGTAGCTGATGAATGACACCCTTGCTAATAATAATGCACAGGGAGAGAGGAGGTAGGAGACAAAGCCCTGGAGGGCAGCTGGATCCAGGGAGTGAGGCAAAGACAGGAACCAGTGAGGAAGGGAAAGTCGAAGACACGTGGGCAGCTCTGCCCCACGATGCAGAATCAGATCTGAAAGAGTGTTGGCAGTTAGGCCAGATTTTTGACCTTGGAAAGAGGAGATAGTGCTGGAGGGAGAAGCCAGTCTCAAATGAGCTAAAAAGTCAGGAGGTGGAGCACAGAATATCATCTAGACTACACGCTCAAGGGTTTTACAACAAAAGAAACAACGAAATAGAAGCACATGAAAGTGAGGGATGCTGGGAGAAGTTTGTGACTGCTATCACGGCTGCATGTTTGGATATTAATGTATTTTGGGACTTGCAGGAAGGAAGTTAACAAAAAAGATGAACTAATACTGCTGTGACGCAGCGGGGCAGGGGAGCCGTACATGGCACCCAGGTGACCCACTTGGTGCCTCTCGCACGCCCCTGCCCAATGGTGATGACGGACGGATGCCTGTGCAGCAGCCCTCGCCTGAGAAAAGCTCAGAGGGATGACAGCCTTGCTCACACCCCCAGGTACGCCATGGGGAGCAGCAGAGGGGCGTGCTGCAGGGTATCCAGACGGAGAGCGGAGGAAAAAGAGGCTGAGTTTCAGTTGCGATCCCCAAACCAGCTGCAGAGTTGGGGGCAGTAGTTCATCCCGCTAGCATTCCTCTACTAAGTCTCCTCTGGGAAGAACACCCCAGTAGAATCCTGAAGACACGGGAAGAAATGGGTCTGGGTGGCACAAGGTGAGCTATGGTGGATTTGGAGACGTGCTGTGCAAATCTCCTTTTAAAGGAGGATGTAGTAGGGTTGTCCTGCTATGGGGAGTGTTAGCAACCCCTGCCGGGACAACGCGGCTACAGGGAACTGCCTTGTCTGAAGTCTTGCCCTTCTTAGGGAGGCCCTGAACCAATGAGTGTTGAGGTAGCGTTTAAAGGCCAAGTCATTTTGGCCCAACGTGGACACGTACCAGGCCATTTAGGCTCTAGAATGCCTGGTGAGGTCAGCTGAAGCTCCTGCTTCCACACTGCAGCTCAGTTTCTTCTGCCCAATACGGCTTCCTTTCCTTTTTTTCCCTCTAAAGGACACTCCTTAATAAACAAACATCCAACAAACTCAAAACTTTGATATTAAGGGAGCGTGTAAATAGGCTGGTGGAAATCGAAATGAATCACATCTGGCGGCTCCGACTGTTTTTGGAGTTATGGGAATCTAGGTCATTTTTGAAGAATGTGAGAAAGCACAGGGGGCTTGGGAAGGGAAATCCATGTTTGGAGGAGCCGCTCTGGGGAATATGAGTGGGAGATGTCCACACGACAGGGATGAGAGTTTGTGCTCCATGCATGTTCGTGTTTCCATTTAAGTGTATTTGTCAATTGTACAAAATGGTTAATAGAAGAAGAAATCTCTAAACAGCAACCATGGAGATCACCAGAACTTTAACAGCTTCATGAAGTGCTCACATCAAAAGATGTATGTGGGGCTTCCCTGGTGGCACAGTGGCTGAGAGTCCGCCTGCCGATGCAGGGGACACGGGTTCGTGCCCTGGTCTGGGAAGATCCCACATGCCGCGGAGCGGCTGGGCCCGTGAGCCATGGCTGCTGAGCCTGCGCGTCCGGAGCCTGTGCTCCGCAACGGGAGAGGCCACAGCAGTGAGAGGCCCGCGTACCGCAAAAAAAAAAAAAAAAAGATGTACGTTCTCAATACAGGGTCCAAATCCATGATAAAGGAAAACCATGTGTTGATTATTTTATGTCATCACCTTTCTTCTCACCTCATAGCAGAAATTGTTACTGCCCCACCCATACACCTACCATTTCAGTGTGATCTAAATGACTTCCTGCTTCTAGTTTCTGCATCTCTGTGCCTGAGGGCCTTTGTAGGATGACAGGAAGCCATTCCCACAATGCATGTAGCAGGTCAAAAGTGCCAAGGGCAACCTTCAATCAAAAATTGACAGAAATGACTATATAAGTAAACCAGCTCCTAATCTTTCTTGGGAATAATTCACAAGCACATACACCGCACCATCTCCCAAAGTTCAGTTACACAGTCTGGTAGCTGTCTATTTCATCTGAGTTATCGAATTTATCAGCATACAATTGTTAATAATATTCTCTTACAATTCTTATTTCTATGAGGCCATTCGTTATATCCCTTTTTTATTTTTGAGTTCAGTATTCTCTACTTTTTTCTTGTTTACTCTACCTGAAGGTTTGTCAATGTTTTTAAAGAACCAACTTTTAGTCTCATTGCTTTTTCTCTTTTTTAGCCTTACTAACTTCTACTATAATCTTTTTTTTTTTTTTTTTTTTTTGTGGTACGCGGACCTCTCTCTTTTGTGGCCTCTCCCGTTGCGGAGCACAGGCTCCGGACGTGCAGGCTCAGCGGCCGTGGCTCACGGGCCCAGCCGCTCCGCGGCATGTGGGATCTTCCCGGACCGGGGCACGAACCCGTGTCCCCTGCATCGGCAGGCGGACTCTCAACCACTGCACCACCAGGGAAGCCCCTACTATAATCTTTATTATTTCCTTTTTCTGCTTGCTTGAGGTTAAGTTTACTATTCATTTCCATTGTCCTAAGGTGGAAGGTTAGATTTTTGATTTGATGCTTTTCCTCTTTTTACACATAGGCTTTTACACCTATACATTTTTCTCAGCTGCATCCCGTATGTTTTTCTTGGTTATGTCTTCATGTTGATCGTTATTTTCATTTCATTATGGGTGGACGCCGCACTTTGTATGATTTCAATCCTTTAGAAACTGTACAGGCTTGTTTTCTGGCTCACATATGATCTATCCTGGAGAATGTTCTGGGTATATTTGGGAGTAATCTGTACTCCTCTGTTGCTAAGCTGAGTGTTCCATAAATACCTGTTGGTTCTAGTTGGTTTATAGTGTTGTTCACGTCTTCTCTTTGTTGATCCTCTGCCTGGTTTTATATCTGTTATTGAAAGTGGGTTATGAAGTCTCCAACTACTATTGTTGAACTGTTGGTTTCTCCAACAGTTATGTCAGTTTTTCTTCATGTATTTTGTGGCTCTTGTTAGATGCATATATGTTTATAATTTTTATATCTTCCTAATGGATTGGCCTTTTATCACCATAAAATGTCTCTCAATCTATATTTTTGGACTATTTGTTTTCTTTTAAAGTCTATTTTGTGGTAAAGCCAGTCTAGCTTTTTTATTCCTGTTTGCATTATGTATCTTTTCCATGTCTTTACTTTCAGTCCATTTGTTTCTAATGTGTGTCTCCCACAGAGAGCATATAGTTGGATCTTGTTTTTTATTCAGTCTAACAATCTTTGCCCTTTGATTGGACTGTTTAATCTATTCACATTTAATGTTATTATGGATATATTTAGATTTTTTGTTTTTTACGTCTCTCATGTCTTTTTGCTCTTCTACTTTGCCTTTACTGCTTTCTTCCACATTAAGTGAATAATTTTTAGTATAACAATTTCTTTAATAAGTTCCACTCTACTGTTTTTTAGATATTAGTGGTTGCTCTAAGCTTATCATATACACCTTAACTTATCAGAATCTACTTCACATTTATACTAACTTAATTCCAGTGAGATATAGAAACATTACTTCTATATAGATCTAGTCCCTCTTCCCACTTTTTGTGCTATTAGTCTTATACATATTACTTCTGTATATGTTACAACCCAACAACATATTGTCACAAATCATAATTTTAATTAACTTTATGACTTTTATAGAGCTGAGGAAAAAGAGCACAGGTATATTTATAAATTTTGTTGTATTAACCATTTAAGTTACTATTTCTGGTTTTGCTTCTATGTTCTTGTGGATTTGAGTCACTGTCTGGGGTCATTTTCTTACTCCAATACATCTTTGCTCCCACTCACCTCTTATGCTATTACTTTCAAGTATATTACATTTCTATATGTATGGGCACAACATTTTAATTACATACATATTGTTTTATACAAGTGTTTTACTTTTTTAAAATCAGTTACCAGAAGAAAGAAGGAATAGGCATTTGTACACTCTTTTATAATTATATAACTACCTTTATCAGTGATGTTTGCTTCTTGGTGTAGATTTGCCTCACTGCCTGGAGTCTCCTGCTTTCAGTCTGAAGAACATTCATCTGCAAGCAATGGAGTCTCTCAGTTTTTATATCTAGCACTGTCTTTATTTCACCTTTATTTTTTGAATGTTAGTTTAGCTGGATATAATTGCTTAGGTTGACTTTATTTTCTTTTTTTTTAAAAAAAGCATTTTGAATATGTCACCCTACTGCCTCATGACCTTCATTGTTTGTAATGAAAAGCCATGTGATAAGTCATTTTTGTCTTGTTGTTTTCTCTGTCTTTCGACATTTTTACTATGGTGTGTATGGGTGTGGATCTCTTTGTAATTTTTGTACTTGGAGTTTGTTGAGCTTACTGGGTATGTAGATAAATGTTCTCATCATTTTTAAAACGTTTAAGCCACTATTTCTTCCAATATTTTGTTCTGCTCCTTTTCCTCTCTTCTCTGCTGGGACTCCCACTTCATGTATGTTGGTGTGCCTCATGGTATCCCAGGCATTTTTAAGGTTCTGCTCATTTTTCTTTATTCCTTTTTCTCTGTTTTTCAGATTGCATAATTTTTATCAATCTATGTCCAAGTGCAATGATTTCTTTTTCCTTTTTTCTACTTGAAATCTACTGTTGAGTTTTTTTAGTAATTTTTTTAAAAAATGTCAGTTATTATAGTATTCAACAACAGAATTACCATTAGGTTCTTTTTTTAATTTTTATTTATTTTTTTGGCTGCGTTGGGTCTTTGTTGCCGCGCGTGGGCTTTCTCTAGTTGTGGTGATCTGGGGCTACTCTTCGTTGTGGAGAGCGGGCTCTAAGCGCGTGGGCTTCAGTAGTTGTGGCACGCAGGCTCTGTAGTTGTGGCTTGCAGGCTCTAGAGCACAGGCTCAGTAGTTGTGGCACATGGGCTTATTTGCTCCATGGCATGTGGGATCTTCCTGGGCCAGGGATCGAACCCATGTCCCCTGCATTGGCAGACGGATTCTTAATCACTGTGCCACCAGGTAAGCCCTCTTTTTTACAATTTTTTATTTTATCTTCTCTATTTGATGAGGCATTGTGATAACACCTTCCTTTACTTCTTTTTGCCTGGTTTTCTTTAGTTCTTTGAACATATTTATAATGGCTGCTTTGAAGTCTTTGTTTAAGTATAACATCTGGGCCCACTCACAGGTAGTTTCTGTTGCCTATGTTTTTTTCCTTGTATGGGCCACTCTTTGCTGATCCTTTTCATGTCTCATTTTTTTTTTGGTGATAACTGGATATTTTAGATAATACATTGTGGCAACTTTAGATACTGATTTCCCCAAGGACATGTTTTATTTTCTTGTTTGCTTGTCTGTGAGTTGTCCATTTCCCTCTTTATAGTTTCTAGTTCTTTGTGCCCCTCACCTTCCATCCTAAAGGGGCAGGTGTACCAAAGCACCTTGTCTTCACATCCATCATGGTTCCAAGACATTTTTCCTTTCAAATTTATCTTATCTTTGAAAAATTCTCAAGACTTATGTTTATATAGGCACATAAAAATATTTTATTCATATTTGGAGGTGACTTGCCTAAAACAGAAGCACTATTTGGGGTGGGGGTGTTTATAATAATATATAATATTATATAATATATTATATAATATTATATATGATATATATAATAATATTATATAATAATATATAATATTATTGTCAAGTATACTGCATACTTTATTAATTTTAATATTAATATTAAAATAGAGAATTAATATAATATTACTATAGAGAATCATACAGTTAAAAATACAAAGGGGAGGAAATTTAAAGCAAAAGCAAAAACAAACAAAAACTAGCTCTTACTTCAGTTTAAAAAGAGATCAAGTGGTTACCATGGTCCTGAAAAGTCCACAGTCATATACACTTGATTCTGGACAGTATCAAGCTGATCTCCTTTGGAATGCCTACAGAACGTATTTCAAATTATCTTGGCAGTCATGGCTCTTTACAATAAAAACCCAACTTTTTCCTCCCCTGCCAGCTATTAAATGTTTCCTTTTTAATGAAATCATTTTTCCCATGAGTATCCTATAAACCCTCACTTCAAACATCACACATGTCTCCCATATATGCGTTTTCCTGTAAGATTTAGCTCAAATCTTACCTCCACTATAAAAACTTCCTCCAGCACTCCAAACTGAAGGGACCCTTCCTTTCTCTGAGCTGCTGTAGCTTTTACTCTGTGTACCTTTCCTTTGGCAGTTAGGAACGCACTTCTTTGTGTCCTATATTCTACTAAGTCTTTGCCAATCAAAACGTGTACTGTTATTTCCTCGGTGTATTCTAGCTCCTCAAATTGACTCTCAGCTCCTTGGGTGCAGGGACACAGTCTTTATTTTTCTTTCTATTCCTTACAGCACAGTGCTATAGGGTTTTTAACCCTTTACACATAGTGACCAGCTATAATAAAGAAGTCTTTTCTTCCAGAGGTTGAGAAAGGAGGCAAGCTAAAAAATCTCTATCTTTTAGATTCCTCCTGGTAATGGCTCTGACAAGATCAGTGGATGTCTTAATTCCCTTGAGGACACAGACAAACTATTATTTCCCTCATTTTGATAACTTGCACATGGCAGGTGATCAGAGTGTATTGGGTAAAACTCCCCAATGGCTGAAATGCAGTTTGCTGTGCCATTCTCCCTTTATTTTGTTCCTTTCCACTAACTACCGCTCATGTCCTTAGTGTGCTAACAAACGGGAGCAGCCCTTCATGACTTTATCGGTGTCTAGGCGGTCCTTGAAGCCCCCTGCAGACACTGCCTTTCTTCACATGACTTCGTATGTTCACCCCCAGCCGCCATTCCTGCTGCTTCTGTGCATTCATGTTGCTTTGGGGCTTTTCTTCACTCGCCACTTCTATCTCTTTATAATATGAATAAAATATTTTTATGTGCCTTCATTTTCCACTTCTATCTCTGACTTGAAATGGCCCCTCTGTGGACTTTTCAGCGGCTAAGAGCTTTCCCCCTTACGTGTCTGTGCAGAGGTGACAGGTAGTGAGTGAAGCGTAAGGACACAAGGCTGTGGAGACTCCAGGGAGGCTGTGTCCACTGCAGCCCCAGGCTGAGCACAGGCTGCTCTCTCACCGTCCTCTCACTTTCCCAGCCCTCTCTTTTACTCTGTGTCCTCCCTCCTCTAAAGTACACCCATAGAAGAGTCACTGCCATCTGTCCCCAAATTCGGATTTGTGGGATCCTAAAACCACCAAACGGCACCCCGTGTGTGACTCACTGTACTTCTCGCACAAGAGCACCAGTGCTGCTGCCACCACAGCTGCCATTCCTCCCGGTGAGCATTATCGTGGAGGAACTTGCTTTTTCTGGGGTTCGAGGGCCCAAGTACTTGCTTCCCCAGGTACCCAGAGACAGGGAAAGGGCATGCCCGTTGGCGCTGGTCCCCTAGGCAGGGCTGCTGTGGCTTCCTGTTCAAGGCAGTAGTTTCCTGGCAGCAGTGGCTTTCCAATTTTGGTGGCTTTGATTGGGGGTGGGGACAGCTTCTTGTGTGTAAAACAGAGTCCGTTGGTGGCCCCAGTTCTGCAGCGTGCCTTTCTGAGCGCTCAGCCTGCTCTGCCATCCCTCTCAATGAACGGGCATGCCGTTTCACGTCCCACGCTAAGTACCTCTGTTCAAACCAGATGCCACGTATTCTGCTCTTTGCAGCCGGAACCTGCCTGACACCAGGGCTGGCCACCTACCAGGGACTGTCTGAAAGGCACTGGCAATGCACAATTCCCAAGGTCCTATTCATCGCTGGGTGTATGCCCCTCCCCACCCCACGACATGTTGGGGAGAAATCTCCATTATTAATTTTCTGCTGCTGCATCTCCTTGTGTGCGTTTTTATTAAAGCCATTGTGGGTCATGGTAAGCAGCTGTTGCCCCACGAAGAGAAACTGTCAAGTGATATGACGTTTGGAAACGGTGACATTTTCCTCTTAATGTCTTTTTCCTCCTTTTCCCTCCAACCTCTCTCAAACTATGGCTGCAGTGGCCACGGGCAGCCCAACAGACAAGAGGCTCTGTTTGCTGCTGAGCGAAAACAGAAGCAGAAACAGGCCCTTCCTTGTTGCTCTGCAGTCTTCGTGGAAACCGTGGCCCTCTGCTCCCTCTGCTCAAGGCCCCAAGTACTCACATCACAGGTTAGAGGTCGGTCACCTGTGCACGTCATTTTGATGATGGGCAAGAGCGCCTTTCACTCCCCAGAGCGTCCTGCCACCTGGAACCGGGGATCGGGAACCTCTGGGTGTCCCCAGGTCTAAGGAGAGCCTCTCCCAGCCCTTGCCCGGCACTCATCCCTCAGCTGACCCTCTGCCCGAGCAGTGCCACAGGAAGACCATTCTGTGTCTGCTGCTTGTTTGTTTTTAATCAGCTTGTCCGCCAGAGCCAGTGCCTGCCTTGGCGACGGCCTTTTACTCCTGCAAGAGGCTTCTTCAGCCACGCTTTGGGCTCAGTTCTGGCCTAGATTTAAAGACAAATGTTGTCCTCACTCTAAGGGATTTCATGCATTTTGTGCATGACGCCAGCCTGGCTCTGAGCAGGTGAGCGTCGTCAGGAAGTAGAATCGCCCACCTCCCTGCAAATCACTAACTCAAATACGCCTGCTCTCATGAAACCACACCCTCTGCTTCCAGGCGCTCATCTAACTATTAGCGTCTCTTCGACAACTCTGAGGCCCTCACCATGGGCTCCTCTACTTCCTCAAGAAAGACCTCTACTGTCTTCACATCCCCCTGAACCAGCTTGGATTTCATGGTCTGTGGTCCACTTGGTCCAACGCCTTAAACTCCCTTGCTCCTTTTACTCTTTTTGTCACAAGCTTGTCACCAAATTCCAAGCCTGGAAGAAGAACCCAGCTCCTCTGAGCCTCAGCTGAGAAGCACAGCACAACAGCATAGGCTGATTTCTCCATAAACTCACGCTCGCCCAAGCTAAGGGGCCTCACAAGCCTGTCCTACATGTTTTCTACTATTCATCCTGCCATCCCAGGGCGCCTTTTCACCTCTCCGTCCATCTCCATCCTCGAGTCCCACTCACATCCTCTTGCTCTCGGCGCACAGGGCTTCCACCTTAGAGACAGTGAGAGGCCCTGGTGGGACCTTCGCCACCTGAGCACACAAGCCCAGCCACGGCCGGGCTCTCCTTCCCCCGGTTATGACGAGGCGCTATCCCTCTTCCTGTCTTGCCTGATAGCTCTGCCCATGCTTTTGATCCATCCGTCTTGGTTTCCCAGGCAAATAATCCTAATGAACCCTCCCTGAATTTACTGTACATTCCGTCTCACCATCTCGAGTTTATCTTCCCCACTGGCTTTTAAATACATGAAAAGTTAAACGTAAAAAAAAAATTATTTGGGCCTTCATCTTCTAGCTATTTCTCTATTATTCTCGCCCCATTTTAGACAAGTATCTCAAATCATGCTCGTTCTCAGCTCTCATCTCCCAGTCACACTTCTACACACACCGATACCTCCACCACACAGTCCTTCCTGTGGCCTCTGGGAACATCAAAAACACTATTTCCACTGGATACTCTTAAACCATCCTCTTGATATCTCTGTATCTTTCAACACTTTCTCCTCGTACACACTCTACTTTGCCTTGATTTCCTTTCTTCCTCTAAGTCTCTTCCTTCTTTGTTTTCACTGCGAGTTCTTCTACCTGGCTTTTGAAGGTTGGAGCTCTTCAAGGCCCTCTTATCTTTTGATTCCATACTTCCTCCAGAGCCTATGGCTTCAATGGTTACTTATATGAAGATAACTCACTAATTGGTTTCTTAAGCCTACAGTTCTCTCTCTCTCTCTCTCTCTCCATTGCTTCTGGGACAAACCTGCTCATTTTCTCAAACAGTTACAAGCACCCAGCAGGAGACGGGAGCCGTTCTAGTTATTGTTTATACAGAAGGGGACAAAATACACAATGGCATTGCCACATCAAACCTACAAAACAATATTGGCATACAAATATATTGGCATACAAAACAATACATAAAAGATAAAAACAAAATACAGCGATAACAAGTGATAAGTGCTCTGAAGGAAACTAAAGCCGGGTAAGAGGATAACAAGCAATAGAAATCCTATTTTAAATTGTGTGCTTATGGAACTCCTCTCTGATGAAGAGACATCCAATCAAAAACTCAAAGTGAGGGGATGAACCACGTGACGTTTCAGTGGAAAATAATTTTGGGCAGAGAAAATAGCGAGAACGAAGACAACCAGGTGGGAGCATATGAAGTAAGTATATAGGAATATAAACATCATAAAAATGAAACCTGTAGGAGTCCCCTGATTTATTCAACTCCTCCAGCCTGGATGTCTACCTGAGTTTTCAGGCAAGAAACCACACTTTCCATATCCAATCCACTACTAAGTCCTATAACGTATACTTCTCTGAGAATTCTCCTCTATTCTACCTGGTGAGATATTTCCTGTTCCCAGCAGCCTGCTCTGCTTCCCAGACTCCAGCATCTGCACAAACACAGTAGGCTTATCTTCTACGTGGTGGCCTCTCCTGGTTTCCCCATCAGACTGCACCTAAGCCATGCCTGCCCAGCTGGCTCCTGAAACATGAGTTAGTGATATCGACTACTTGTCCAACATAAGATGTTACTGATCTGGTCATGGGAGAGTGAATCCTTGGAGGTGTGAACATCAGGACGCAGGGAAGAGCTGCCAGCAATTTCCAGCTGATTTATATGCAGCTGCTTCTCTGCTCTGCTCTTCCAAGGGGGGATGGGTACTGGATTCAGGCGTCAGGCTGGGTAGAATGAGTGAGGGGGGTGCTCAAATTCAGAACATGGGATCTGATGATGTCTCAGTCTGTAGTCTCTTAATGAGGTGGTGTTCATGAGGGAAGCTGTTTCCCCCATCAAGAATACCTCCTATAAAAAGTAGACAGTCATTTATTAATCCCTAACAGTTGATGTGGCCAATGGCATGCCACCTCTGACTTGTGTTTATTTCCTTTCTGGAGGCCAAGGATGAGGTTAGCACAGAGAGTAACAAGCGGCTCCAAATTCCCATCAGGTGTTCAAGTTGATTTGCAGGAAAATGGGATGATGGTTTTATAACAGCTAATAGAGCTTCTGATTTAATGCAGCTGCTAGAAATTAGCAAGGACTCCACTGAAAGCTTCCCAGTCACTTATAATAACAGGATAATAAATCATCCCCAGTACTTTCTGGCATTTATGATTCTATTAGAAACCGAAGACCTGGTTCAGCTACTCTTCTCAGTTTATTTTTCATTTATTTACTAAATTACCTTTTAAAGTTCAAGGGGAAAAATAAAGCATTGTTCTCACTTTGCTGTCAAATATATGAGTGACTGAGTGTCTCCATGGTATGCCTATTGCAAAAGGGAGTAGGGAGAGAAGAGGTAGAATCTTTACATGAAGCCATCTAAGCTTTCTGAAACCTTCATTGTTTGGGAGCAGGGTCATGCATCGTGGAAAGCTGCTGGACGTTGTGTCTGAAGACACTTGTTCTGTATCCCTGCTCTTCTGCAACCTGCCTGGGTGACGCTGGACCAATCTTTCAGTATCTAAGGGTTTTCATTGCCTTATTGGTAGAACTGGGATTTTCATCTCTCCCCTTTATCTATTTGCATGGTAGTTGGCGTGTCTAATAAAACAGTAAATGTGAAAGTGTTTCGGAAATTATCAGGCTTGATGGATGTTAGTTATTTCCGTTTATGAAGAGCTTTGTTTTGGTTTTTGGGTTTTTTCTTTTGCTTGTTGGAAACACTTATTCAAAATAGGGAGCACCGATTGCTAAGCTATTTACAGCTGTTTGTTCTCCCTGGCCTAGGCTCCTAAGGAAGATCTGTCTCTTTCTCTGTTGGATCTCTGAGCCGAATTCTCCACTGTGTCAATAACAACGAAATAATACCCCCAGAATACCCAGTCTGGAAATGAGCCAGCTTCCTTCTCAGTTTAGCTCCTAGACAGCTTATCTATTCATCTGCATTTTCCAAATCACAAGAAATCACGTGTCACTCTCACTATCGTGAAGTCACACACTCACACTCACGTGGCCATATGTTTTCATATTCTTATAAATACACCTTGGCAGAACCTATGCCATCTAGTCCTTGAATTGTAAGTATTAAAAGAGATATTTAGGAGCCATGGGAACTGTTGTACCCAACAATAGCAGACATAATTATTTAGTGCATATATAGGAGTCTTTGGTGACCTACCTGATCTATGAACTTGTTAACATAGGAAGCCGTTTCAATGTACGTAATTCAGTTCAAAGAAGTATTTATTAAGATGTCTCTCCACTGCTTAGTGCTATGGTGCCTAGAAAGAAATATGGTACAGTTTCTTGCCCTAAAGGAGTTTATAATCGCATTGGAGAGATAACAGATGCACACAGGAGATCACCGGAGGAATCGTGAGATGATACACGGTTAAGAGTTGAAATGGACCAGGGTACCCATGGGAGTCCTGGCAGAAGACGTGGGAGCTGAGCTGAGCCACAAATGCTCGGTGGACACGGAGGGTCTCAGAGGAGAGAGAAGGGATGGAGAAATGGCTTTGCCAGGCTGGTGGCGGCAGAAACGAATGCCGGATGCAGGACGCATAACTGGGGCTCCTGGCTGACCCGGCAGGCAGGACCATCACACTCAGCAAAGGCGGTACGACGAAATGCAGTAGCTGGTGAACGTGAGTGGTCAGGCCGGAGAGGAAGGTAGGCCTTCATGAAGGGCCAAGCCTGGGAAGGCTTTAACAGGATGAGACCTTCAACATCTAATAAGCAAGAAGCCCCTGTAGTTTTTAAGAAAGCAGAGGTGGGTGTGATCAGATTTGGGTTAAAATCGTCACTCTGATATCACAGCAGAGAGGAGGGACTGGTAGCAGGGAGACCAGTCAGGAGGCTTTTGCCATTAAAATGACGAGAGCTTAAACTAAACCAGCTGTAAGGCAGGCACAGCCATTTGCAAAATAGATACCCTTCCTGCAGTTGTGCTCCAGGGAGGTTCCCTTTACATAGGCTATGTGAGTGGTGTCCCCTGGAGGTGTGAAGCGTGTAGCTCTGAAGAAGGGTTAATAAAAGATATTTCTGGGATGGAATTGACAAGGCTTTGTAACTACGGACATTTTCAGGGTGAGGGAGAAGGATTCAGTCCTTGAACTTCCATTCTGTACGTACCTGCTCTCCCCTGGAGACCTCATCTTGACCTCTGGCTTTAAGTATTATTGCCATGCTAGTAACTCAGATTACACCTCTATATCTTTCTCTGAATCCCAGAATTGAATATTCTTCTGCCCACTTACCCTCTCAATTTGGATTTCAAGTAAACATCTCAAATTTGAAGAGTCCAAACCCAAACTCCTTATCTTCTCGCATTTCAAACTTGTATCTCCCACGTTCCACATCTCGGCAAATGTCAACTTGATCTTTTCAGTTGTTCGGAACCAAAACTTTGGAATCATCCTGATTCCCATCCTTTCACACCTCACATCCCACCCATCAGAAAATAATGCCAGATCTACCTTCAAAATACATTCAGAATCCCATCCCGTCTGCCCACCTCCACGCATGCCAACCCGCACTAAACCACCTGCATCTCTCACTTGGTCTCTATGAAATCCTCTGGGTGGTCCCCCTGCTGTGGCACTGTCTGCCCTACGTCAGACTCTCAGGACAGCAACAGGGACGGTCTGTTGAAAACAAGCCAGGTGATGTCACAACTCTGCCCCAGACCCTCCACTCTGAAAGCAGAGCCTCCAGTGGTCTGTCTCCTCCTCCCCCTGACCTTTCCTCTCATCCTGTGTCCAGACTAGACACACCCTCTCGTTCCTGGGCCGCTGGGCACACTCCTACCTCAAGGCTGCAGCTTCACCTGCACGAGAAGCTCGTCCTCCAAACATCCACGTGGCTGGCTGTCATGAGGTTTCCAGGCCACGCCAGCTTCTCTCACTGGGAAGCACCCACCCAGTCTCCCACCCCTTCCCCGCCTTGTCTTCCTGGTGCATGTCGCCACCTAGCATCCTGTGTTTTCCTTTATGTATTTATGAACTGATGCATGTATTGTCTCTTCCACTAGGACAGATGCTTGCTTGAGGTCCCTGCACTCAGAAAAATGGGGGAGTTGGAAATGGACACTTGATCAGAATGGAAGTAACATTTGAGGCCGTGGGACTGGATGTGTTTCATCAGGAGAAGCTTAGGGATGGAGAAACCAACGTTGAAGAGAAATGGGAAGGGAGAAGGAGATTGAACACTTATAAAGCTGGGAGGAAGACTGGCCACTGAGAGTGAAAGCGTGAAATTTTGAAACATAAGACTTAGCCATTTCGTCAAATGTCATTAAGAGGCTAAGTAAGATAAAAGTCAAACATGAAACACTGAGTCTGGACTTGGGGAAGAGGTTGGCGACCTTGAGGAAACGTGTTTCAGCTGAGCAGAGAGGGCCCATGAGAGAGGCTTGAAATGAGAGTGAGAGAGAAAGAAATACGGATGGCAAAGATGGCCCTTCTCTTTCCTGAACTTTCCGAAAGGACAAAGGAGAACAGTATGGATGCTGAGTAGAGATTAGCTCCATGAGCAGACGCGTTATTTCCTGAAGTCTCACCAACCATTAGCGATGATCCAGAAGTCGGAAAAGAAAGCCAGAGAGAGCTCCTACCGGGATAATCAAAAGTTGACATAGAATGTCAGCAAGAAACTCCCCTTCTTCTCTTAATTACCAGTTTATATTAAATTCCTGTAAGAGGAATTAGAGAAAAGTTTGGCATTTTGTGTGATTAATAAAAATACTACATTTATAATAGTCTGACATCTTTAATCAATTCGATTAGAAATGACATATCTCATCTAGAACAGAAATAGTTCCAGGATGAGAACAAAGCAGGGTGTATTTATTTGCTCTAAGTATTTCTTGTTTTCTTTAAAGCACGTGGGCCCTGCGGATTTCTTACTGAGAAGTACCTTATAACGAAGTGCTAACAAGGAATGCACTTGAAGTGCCTTTAGCAAATTTAATGTTTAAGCGCATAATATGGTCAGAAAATTGATTCTAAAACAAGAATGTACGTTTTCCTCTCTATTCTCCCTCGGTGAGGTCTGGGTCATCTCTGCTCAGTTCACAGGCAAGAGAGAATCTGGTAAAGGACACATCCCCAAACTCTGCCAGGAGCTGGGAACACAGGCCCAAGGGTTTCCCCGCAATTTACCACGTCCCTGTGGGCAAGAAAGGAGAGTCTGCTGTGAATGTTGAGGTCAACAGTGACGTTATTTCACAAGCATTTATTAGGCATTTATCTAGTGCCTTGCACAGTGCCAGGCACAGGGAGGCTACACAGGGAACTGAAAAGGTTTTAGTCTGTACAGTATGTTCAGTCCCATAGCAGTGCTGAGACAGACACAATGTAGTGGAATGATCAGGACATGATTTGTTATACCCAACAGTGTAAAGCTGTGACACAGACAGGCCATGCTGTGGTCATGGCAACGCCCAAAATGATGGAGATGGCCTGTCCTGAATGGCTGAGTCCTACCTGGATCGCAGAGGATAACAGATACACAGGTGTCCACTGCATCTGAGGACAAACTGAAAATGTCTGACATACACTAGAGGACACGTTTGAGGGAGCTGGGAGGGATGTGGTGGGCTGGTGGGAGTGGGGACAGGGCCCTGAGGGAAGAGTGTGGGTTTGGTGCAAGGAGCACAGACAGGGACCACCCCCCTCCCCCATTTATAAACAGTTGACAATTGACTATTTGCTGAAGAACTGCTTCCGGAAAATTAATCTGACAGTTACATGTAAGAATAATTAGAGAAGAGAGATTTTTACAAAAGGAACCAAAAAGACAGTAATTATTACGGTCTTGGTTTCCGAGGTGCACTTGGACTTGGCCAATTCTAGAAAGAGGGTTAAAGGTAAAAATAAGTGACACCAGCACATAAGAACCAACAGACAACCATGACAGCTAACTCTAATTTCCAAGCCAAGGTAAAGAAGGAACGATCGGAAACTCTTATTTAGGACATGTCAGGTGTAGGTACTGTGTTAGGAGTTTTGCATTTTTACCTTATTTTATCTTCACAATACCCTTATAAAGACGAAAAAAAAAATGAAGGTTTAGAGGTTTAAGTTACTTGTGCAAGATCACTTATCCAGGCATTGGTGGAGGGGGTTCTTTCCATGACAAGAAGTACTGCCAAGACTCAGCCCTGATTTCACTGCTCTGTACACACTTTCATACTTGCCTGCCTCTCCTCCACCTTCCCTGTATCCCAGGCACATCCAGAGGCTGCAGCTCCTCCCACAAGCCCGGTCTGCACTGCTGCTACCATCCCCACCAGCTCCCGTATCTCTGCTCCCTTCCTCTTACGATTTAAAGCCTGTTTCCTAACATCCTCCACCCTCTGAAGTTTTCCATTTCTCCCACAGGTATTGATCGCTCTCCCCTCAACTTCCTCTACCTTCCACTTATTACTGCCGGTATTTGTCTTGTCCATAGTAACAGACTGTGGCTTCTTGAGAATAAAATAAGACCTCTTATCTGTCCAGGGATCTTCGTGATTCCTTTAGAATAGAAATTTGTTGGACAGGAAAAGAGAGAAGGTGACAAAGGACAAAAGACAAGGCGTAGGGCTGGAGAAAAAGCAGACGGTGTTGCAGCTACACAGGTTTAAGGGGTGGCCGGCGGGTGTAACATGACCCTGAACTTGGAGGCCGGAACTCTGGGTTCTTTGGACAAATCGCTTTCCCACCCTGGACCCACTTCTCCTCCAGAATGTGAGGCATTTGGACACCTGGCAATCCTTGAACCGCGTCCGATTTTATCATTCCGTTTCCCATAATTGCAGGCAGGAAGCAAAAATCCAGGCCTGGACCATCTTATTAAACGCAAATATTTTTACTTTTTAAAGAATCAGCTTCCCTCCAACGGTCAACTTTAATAAACCAGTTCACCAGAAGCCCAGCATCAAGACAGCACAGCCAACCCCCAGGGCAGGATCTGTGCCAGCGCTCTCCTGGGCCCCCAGTGCTGATATTCCTGTTCCCAGCCTGGGGAAACTCTGTGGCTTATCTGCATAACAATTACACGCATTAGGAAGGCTACTGATTGGCGTGCTCCTTGCCAAACCCTGATAGCTTTCTGAATGAAGCTGCCTTTCTTGTCTCTGAACAGCTGCTGGTGTCCTGCTCAGTCTTCCATCACCACCAGAAGAATGGCACCAGCTCCCTCCAGCTTCCAAAGTTGCTTTTCCAAGAAGGAGAGTCATCCGGCGGCATCTCCCCGTCTCAGAATCTCTGCTAAGTCACTGCCAAGGGACCTTTCCAGGCAGCGCAGCAAAGACTCCGACAGCACCACAGTCTTGGAGGCAAAACAGCCAGCGCTGGCACCCTGGAACGATGCCGGGTAGATGCCTTCTGGGTTGAGGGAGACCTGCTGCCTGCTGGGTCGAGTTTTCACTTTAACAGAAGTCACTCAGCTACTCAAGAAATAAGCTTTGAGTTCTCACTGCGCCAGCTTTGCACCAGGCAGCAACCACCCTGGATGAAAAAGCCAGGATTCCTGCCTTTCCCAAATTTCAGGTCTCTGCAAAACTCAAAAGTTCCTGCCTCATCTGGCAATCGGATGGGCGATGCCAATGACGTCTGCCACACATGTTGCCCTTGCTCTGTGCGCGGCGTGTCCTGTAACTCTGCACTGTCCTATTTACCGTGCGAGCCCCTGGAGAGCAGAGATCACGTCATAGTTCTCTACCACCTCATCGCCAAGCAACAGCTGACCAGCTCAAGCACTTGGAGAGCGAAGCCTGTGTCTTATATTTCTTCTTCCTGGTCCCCCCGTATTACCAACAAGATTCTTTGTTTACACCAAGTGTTCCACAAAGCACTATATATATCTACACATATTTTTTAAAACAAAAATAGCATCTCTTGCCCACACATAGCTGTGTGTATTTCTAAGGCTAAGTCAATTATGTTGATTGCCCATTGCTGTTCTATTGGTCAGTTTGAAGGAAAACAAAGAAAGGGATTAAAGTGAGCACTGAGAAATTGCTTTCTTAAGAAGTATGACTACTGTGTACCAGCCACCTTCCCGGGTTCCTGTCCATTGCACTTGGAATTCTTTGGATTCCTCAGAAATTTCCTGGAGGGCCCTGGCCCTGCATTGATACTAAAGCGTCATTCAGAGCTGAGTTTTGCAGAGACCTGAAATTCAGGAAAGCGCCGTTCTTCCAGTGGGTCTAACGCCGCCCTCTAGGTGATCCGTGTCGTGGGCAGAAAACTGAGTACCTATTGCATTGTCCTGGATTCTGGTGGGATGATGCCACCATCGCCACCTTCGGCTTAGATCTGCTGAGCTACCAAAACAACTCGAAGTGACAGCCAAGTTTGTTTTTTTGTTGTTTTTTTTTTTGCGGTATGCGGGCCTC
The DNA here is from genome assembly GCF_003676395.1 of Aethalodelphis obliquidens. Classification (NCBI taxonomy): domain Eukaryota; kingdom Metazoa; phylum Chordata; class Mammalia; order Artiodactyla; family Delphinidae; genus Aethalodelphis; species Aethalodelphis obliquidens. Next base: position 1,510,997 of record NW_020838026.1, on the reverse strand, counting down.
TCACTGTTGTGGCCTCTCCCGTTGCGGAGCACAGGCTCCGGACGCACAGGCTCAGCGGCCATGGCTCACGGGCTCAGCCGCTCCGCGGCATGTGGGATCTCCCCGGACCGGGGCACGAACCCGTGTGCCCTGCATCGGCAGGCGGACTCTCAACCACTGCCCCACCAGGGAAGCCCGCGACAGCCAAGTTTTAATGATCACTTACTATTCTTCAGAAATGGAGCTCTTAGAGTCCTTACAGCTACTCAGTTATAATTCATTCAAGATACATTTCACAGATGTTTACTAAGTACTTATGATATAATCTCGATAAATCTGTTACAGCCCTCAGTGTGGGAACCTTGGGGAACGAAGATGTAACACTTATTAATGGGCAAACTGAATAATACATACTAATAAATAATTGTATTACAAAACTTCACAAGATTTATGATCCTATTTAATCCTCACAATATTTAGCAATTGTTAACCATTATTGTCTCCTTTTATAGATAGATAAGAAAAATATGGCTTTAAAATGTTAAGTGAGTTGTCCAGAGTAAAGGGACCAGCTGGTTAGAGCCAGAATAGGCACTCTGGTGGTCTAAGTACGTAGCCCCAGGTGCTCCATCATTAGGTGTTCTGCCTTCCAACCTACACCAGTGGGCTTCTTAGGCCAGTGACCACAGGCTGGACCCCAAACAGTGAACAGGAGCCAACTTCAGCCATCACTATTGCCTCTGCCTACCCTGGCTTGAAAACATTATGTAACATTTGCAATAAGAGTCCCGTTAATATCATCGAGTATCTAACCTCTGCCACCTTGCATCATTGCTGACTTTCAAAACCCCTTTTATCTATACTTTTTCACAGTCTCAACCCCGTAGTGTTCTGGACACCCTGCCACCCATTCCCTCTACTCCTCTGAACCACTGTTCCCTTGTTCTGTACATGGTGCATCTGTAATAAACACTCTCCCAATAGGCTTGACCTAATTACGAGTATCTCCCCACCTTCCTGTCGCTGGTACTTCCAATTAGACACCTGCTCTTTCCATCCCATCCAGGGAAAGCTGTTTGTTTTTATTCCTCTCCACCCACCGTAAGTTCATCATCTTCCACTTACTCCTCGTTACATATCATCTGGTTTCCATTCTCACCATCCCACGAAATGTCCCTTGGCACAGGACGCCCATGGCCTCCCGTATGAGACTCCTATTGCCGTGTAACAAACACGCACACATTTAGCAACTTCAAACAACACACATATGTTTTCTCACAGTTCCTGCGAACCAGGGGTCCTGTCACAAGTTATTTGTGTCCCCTGCTCAGGGCCACATCAAGCTGAAATCAAGGCATGCATCGGCCAGGGCTGTAGTCTCACGTGAGCCTCTGTCTTCTTCCAAGCTCACTGGCTGTAAGGAGAAGAATTCAGTTCCTTGTGGTTGTGGGACTGCAGCTCCCATTTTCCTGCAGGCTGTGGGCAAGGCACCCCTCTCAGCCACTAAAGGACGCTCTCAGGTCCCCACCATGTGGATGCTGACTATGAGAGGAGCCTCCCTACGCAGCTTACAAGGTGGGGGGTTGCTTCTTCAAGGCCAGCAGGAGACACCTCTCACTTTGAATCCCCTTTCAAAGCGTTCACTTGAGTAGGTCAGACTCATCCACAGTAATCTCCCATTTGATTAACTCAAAATCAACAGATTCTAAGGACCCTAATTACATACACAAAATCCCTTCCTTTTCCATTTACTGTAACCTGAACCTGCGCATAAAATCCTGTCCTATTAACAGGCCTTACCCACCCTCTGGAGGAGGGGTTTATATGGGGCATGCGCAGGAGGAACTCTTAGAATTCTGACCACCACCCTCCATATGTCCAAAGGCTTCTCCTAATAGGCCTGTTCTTCTCTCTTCATCAGAATAAAAACCTTACCCTGCTAGTCTGACCATGCTTTCTTTTCTTTTCCCAGTTATCTCCCTGGCTTTTCTTTTCTACCTTCTTCACAGGTTTTGCTTTTTGGTGGTCAATCCTGAGCTACCCATTTTTTTCCAAAAGGATCATTGTACATCACACCTCAGACTATTTACACACATGTTCATTGCTGCCTGGAACGTCCTTCCCATGCTCTCTTCATCCTCTAGTCAACTTTCATTCATCCTTCAGAAATCTCATTAAACGCCAACTCTTCCTGGAAACTTTTGGACTCCACTTCCCCTCCATCTAATGGAGATTCCTGGCCTCTGTTTTTCCCATAGCATTCCTTGCAAATTCCAACCCAGCCCTTCTTTCACTGTAAAATAATCATGGATTGACTCACCTATCGCTGTGGCTCAATTCTTTGAGATCATAGACTATATTTTATTTGATATTGAAAAAAAACGCACTACCTCAGGAGTTACACACTTTCTACATGAATTCAAGTATAATAATCATTCTACAGATGGAGAAACGGAGGATAATTAAGGTTAATTAAGCCACTGAACATCGTGCATTCAGTAAGAGTCAGAGTAGGGAAGAGAAGCACATCTCCAACAGACTTCGGGACCGTCTAGCCATTCAGAACTGCACATTGGAGATCATGCGTTTAGGAAGCTGGCATGACTATTACCAAATCCAATCCCCAAATAAGAACAAATACCTAGCATTTTGCCTGGGTCACAATAAGGTGTCCATGTGATAAAAGTTTTGGAATGAAGTCAAGGATTGTTAAAAAAAAAAAATTGAATTGGGAAATCATATAGGTAATTAGGCTTGTAAGGGTTCTGGATCTATACAGCTTTAGGAAGTTTTTCTCCTATTATATGGAAATGGAATCTGTTTAGGATTTGGAATATCAAAACAAGAATAGGCAATAGAGAGTTAATTGCGATCAGGGAAAAAGAAAAGTCCAGTAAACTACAATAGAAAATTCCCTATAGAGCCCATGACCTTCTGGAGGCAGATTAAGCAAATCTACTGAAGATGTAGAAAGAATTCCAATAACAAGCCTTGTAAAATTTGAACCTCTTAAGCTCTATCTAATGAATAATCTTACAGGTCATCCAAACCAGCACCCTTAAAGTAATGAACCAAACATGAATCCAGACGACCACGTGAATATTAGAGAGAACAGGATTTCAAGATGGGTTTCTAAGTCTTCCTTCTCTAAGTGACTGTGTGATCCACCCACACTCATTCATTCATCCTCTCACTCATTCATTCATCCTTTTCACAACACTTTATTCTGATTAATGTGCGAGAGTGGGAACCTTACGGTCAACAAGGACTGACCCCTGTCCTCTAGGAATTCTATGTCCTGGTAGAAGACTGGCTAGTAAATGAGGGACAATAGCATACTGGGAGGGCTCTGGGAAGAAAATTAGAGAGTTTTTTGAAAGCTGTTTTTGTGGGGGAGAGGGTCAAAGGAAGGCATCTGGGAAAGAACGGCTTCTGCACAAATACACCAAGGAGCCAGGTGATGGAGCACAGAGGTCCTTGCACACACCTGGAACAGCCAGTAGTTCCCTGTAGCTGGAGTGTGGAGAAATAGAAAGTCAAAATGGGGCTGATCTGAGACAGGATGCAGAGACCCATGAGGTTGGTTTGGGAAAGAGTCCTGTGTGCTAGACAGTTTGGGTCAAGTCTGAAAGCAAGGTTGAACTACCAAAAGGTTTATAGCTGGGTTGGGGCAGCCCAAGCAGATGTGTGACTTCAAATGATTGCTCTGGCCACAGTTTGGAGGATGAATCTTAGGGGCCTAGAGTCGAGATGAGGATGGTGGCTGGAGCTAAGCCAGTGGTCATGGAATGGACATGGAGAGAAACGAATGATGGGAGGACATAGGGGCAAAGGATTCAATGAAGAATGGGACAATACTAACGCTTCACCCCATAGGCTTGTTGTAAAACCTGAATAAGATAACGGATTTGAAACTGCAATACGAACAACCATGTTATTATTATCAACAATGTGGGAAAGTATGGAATTTTCTTTCGAGAAGTCCAAATAATAAAGCAAAGAGTGCTCCCCCATGACAATGAAATGTGTCGCCCTCTCTTTCTATTAAGAAACTTTTGATAGCAGAAAAGGAACAGGATCCTCCAGGGTGGGTGAGGCTGGCCATGGTCCCAGCAAGCAACCACGTCCATAGTCCCCACTCCGGTCAGACCTGTGCTCTCCGCCACTTCTGTTTTAACCTCAGGGTAAAATGGCAATTTTATTCATATTAATACACTTGCATAGAGTGCTAATTTACTCCATCATTTTCCTAATTAGCTCATTGAATTGTGAGGCTCATCTGCATGAATAACGAATCCCCACATGCCTTTTCCAGTGTCTGCCTTGTCTCTGCCAAGGGAAGCACGGAAGGAAGAAACGCTCATCCGTAATGCTTTGCTCATCTTGGAGAAAGACAGCCTGCTTTCTGAGAAGATGGTAAAGGCATCGAGAAGGACCATTGCTTAAAGCTGGAGAGACACTGGGAGGGCAGCCCTGCCTTTCTTTTAGGATAAATAAAATGAAGCCTTTGTTCTGGGTTTGACCAGCTCTGTCATTTCCTCTTGGAATGTGCTAATGAATGTCGACTCCTTCCCAGCTCAGACTCAACTCCGTTCAATCTGCTCGTGTCACGGGGAAGAAGATTGAAGGCGATGAGGTAGATCAAGAATAGTGGGTTTATTTGATCAAAGAATAAAAGAAATTCATGCTTCCTTTGTTCTCTGGACTAGTTATCTCAATTGGATTGGAAATGGAGCTATTCATAAAACTGACAAAATTAACGTCAAGAACCTTTAACAAATTCCTAACAATAAGTCAATGAGAAGAGTACAGCAAACCAATAGAAAAATGGGCAAAATAAATGAACAGGCATAGTAGAGAGGAGAAAACACATATGAAGAAATTATAAATGAAGACTAAAATGACATAGCTTTTTATACAGAATCAATCTGCAAAAATGAAAATGTCTGTCCCTACTCGGTACTTGGGGAAGATGTGATTCCTCAAGCTCTTTAGACATTGCTGGTGGGAGTACAAGCTGGTGTTTCAGTAGGCAGGTTGGCAATACCTTCTATATTTAAACATTCCCAAACTCTGTGGCCCAGAAATTTCTCTCCTTGGCATATCTGCTCCTAGTAGCCTTGTTTATGAATAGGAAAAAAATCATGGATTAAGCATAAAAACTCATCAGCATTAAGTGGGTAAATGAACAGAGGTATATTCACAAGTTGGAATAATATACAGCAGTCAAAGCAAACGAACCACAACAAAGCACAAAAAATATGATCTTAGGAGTACAAGAAGTGAAAAAGTTTCTTCAACATTGCACATATCAGAATATATGTCCTTTTCATGAAGATGAAAAACCAAAACAAAAAATTCATTTTATACCCACACACACACGATGAGACTGTATAAAAATGAAAGCGTGAGATGGACACAAAATCCTCGATGCTGGTTACCTCTCGAGGGAGGCGGGAGGAGGAATTTTGAGGGGGTCATGCGGTTGATGACAAGGTCTTAGCCTTTGCGTTTTTTGGAAGGGTTGTGAGTATGTGTTTGCTTATTATATTATTTTTAAAAGAGAAAAATAAGAGGTTGGTCACTCACAGAATGCTGATGAGAGGGTTTCGGGGACCAATGGTGATAAATAATGCGACTCTGTCCACCTGAGTTTCGTTTAGAGAAGGTAAAACTTCAGCCATCAAACATCTTTTTCTTGACATGGTTCGTTTTTAAAGAAAAAAAAAAATCCTTCCACTCTATCATTACTCTAGGTCGCTCCTTAACAGATGTCTTCATTTTATTACCCTTGGATGACTTTCCTGATTTACCAAGGTCGTAGCGAGTGAAGAAAGGCAGAAGGAGGAAGAGCAGGAAAGGATGTGTGTGAATTAGAGCAGCTGAGGCTAAGGATCTCTGGAGATAAGAGACTCTGAAAGCAGGCTGGGGGATTCCAGAGAGATGTTGTCCAAGAATCTCAGGCACCGCTTGCTGGGTGGATGGGTAGCGTAGGTGCAGGCACCTGCATTCATCGTTAAGTCCTATCTCACCATAAAGAAACGCCCTGGCGGCAGTGGTCTCAGGCACCTCCTGTCCTCGTGTTTCTGTCAGTGCAACTCAGCACAGAATCCAGGGAACAATCCCCTGTACTAAGGACCACACTTTCTATTTGTACGGCACCTGTGTGCTGCTCACAGGAGTCTCTCGACAGCCTCAGGGGCAAGGGCGGGCTTGCTTCCCTTTCCTTATTGTCATAGGAAACAGCTGCAGTCTGGAGAGACGTTACTTGGGCGACCCAGAAAAGAAAATTCTGTTCACCAGCCTGCCATGTCCTTTCCAAGATTCTATCCAGAAAGGCAGAGGCTGAAACAGGGAGCTCAGACTCACATGTATTGAATACATGTCTGCGCACTGAAATCTTTACCTCATTTAATATTTACAACACCCCTAGGAGGTAGGCAGTGTCATCATCTCCCTTGTAAGGATAGGAAGATGGAGAATTCAGAGAACCCACGTTATTAGCTGTGTGAACGAGAGCAACCAGCTCAGGCACTCCGAAGCTCTATTTCCTTGTCTAAAAAATGAAAACTATAAGAGTAATGAACAGCATGGAGTCATTGGGAGAAATAATGAGATGAGGTGTGTTTAAAAAAATAGACTGCACGAAGTTTATCAATGGTGTAAGTATGATTGAACCCATGGGTATATGATCCCAAGTCCTGCCCTTTCTCGGAACACATAATGCAGACAGCTAAGCAGAGCACAGTGCCACCCAATTCTGAGACCCACTGCTCAAAGTACTGCCATAAGAGAAAAGGCCACAAGTAATTCACACCAGACACCCTTTTTCACACCTGCCAGAGCTCCAGAGAAGTCATCTCTCCACAACTTGGTTATTATTAGAACCACAGATGAGAAAATATTTTGACTGGCAAGAGACTAAGACATCAATTTCCGTCCGGCATCTGCTTTAAAGAGTTGGAGTGAAGTCAGATTATCAGTGACATTTTCTCAGCGGAAAGATTGCCGGGATCACATTTGTATTCATTTTCATAAATGCAATATATAAGCCACTAATAGAACAAAATCTACTAATTCAATTTCATTCAATAATGCATTTTTCACCTTACCTTAGCAGTGTCCCTGTACCTTCCTGCCAGTAGAGTGCTAATAATGTCTTAGTTAGCTTATAAATGGGGCTTATCATTAAATTTGAAATATTAGCAAGCATCAATGAGCCCAAAGTGACAGCACAGTAAATAATTTGAAAGGGTTTTACACTGCAGACCTATTTTTTGCTTAATTTATTTATTAACAATTAAACATATGGATTTGGAAGGATGCTAGCTCAGCTGCTCTGGCAGCCCGGTCCTTCGATATTTGCCTAAAATAGGAGAAAGAGAAAACAGCAGCAGAGGCTCACGCCTCTGAAGCAAAGGCTCTTTTTATAATCCCTTCACGTCCTGGGATGGACAAACTGTTTATTTCCTACCCCAAGACTGATTTCTGATCCCGTTTTCATTGTAGTTTACCTTGACAGTTAAGGCCTTTGTGTTAAGTGAATTATTTGGAAAAGGTTTATAAATTCCATATTCATATTTGAAAAAGGATTATAATATCTCTATTATCAATAGTAGGTTATAGAGCTTCGGTTTCTAGCATGTATGTGGAGGGCTGGGGAGGACCTGGTATATATGAGTTAGGGAAAAACACATTTTGAACTAACACTGACATTCCATCTGATACAATTCTCAAAGGGTGGGTGAGGCCAAAATTATCACGATTATCCCACTGTGTTGACAAGGAAGCTGCGGCTCGGCTCGGGGCAGGGGTTGGGGAGCTGCCTTTCTTCCAAGTCCACAAAACAAGGTAGAAACAGAGCTATGATTAAACTAGATGAACCCGCACAGGCTTGCCTCGAAGTCTCTGCCAAACCTGCTATTCTGTGGGTTCAGGCAGCTGCCTCTGTGCCCCTTTCTCTAGCCATAGAGACATCACTCAGAAAAGAAAACAGAACATCCACTGGTATTGAGATAATGTCTCTGTCTGCATTCGTATTTATTGAACGAATTTCATTAATTCACTTATTCATTTATGTATTCCAAACCAATATTTATCCAATACCTACTTTATGCCAAGCGGTTTTTTTAAGCCTCAGGGGTACCATACGAGAAACAAAGATAAAATCTCCCTGTCCTCATGGGGTTTATGTTCTAGCCGGCGGCGGGAGAGGCAGGCAGTAAGTAAAACAAATGAGCATATTATGTGGCTGATTAGGAAGTGTTAATTGAGGGGAATAATAAATGGGGAAAGGGAATAGGGAGCGTTGAAGAAGTTGGTGTTTGTGATGAGAGGAAGACGAATTTAGAATCTGATCATTTTCCCTTTCGGGCTGTATCAGAGAATGGGTGTCCAACACCCACCCCCATCCTCACCCCCTGCCCCAGGTATACTCACACTCTCAGCACATCAACCTTTTCTTTTACCAGACAGAGGATATCGGGATTTCTATTTGTTCCCTAATTGGCTAGAGCAACGTTGACATCCAGTGGCGAATTAGATTAATCACTGGTGCCCACACTTGTTTTTTAAACCCGGTGCATGGGAAGGACAGTGGGGTAAGAGGACTGGCCTGTCAGCACGGTTGGGTTCAGCGGGGTTCCTCTGCAGGCACCCACCCTCACCAGCTCCATGTACACAGTCAGGACACTGGTGTGACTGGTTTTCAACAACATGCATGTTACCCAGAGTGAGTGTGCATGCGTATCTGTCCTCTAGATGTGCATGTTTATAGGTGTCTATGAGAATCTGTGTGTACATGCATTTCTTCTGTTCCCTACACAGGAGTCTGACGCTGTGCTGTTCTACCTGGCATGGAACTGTTTCTGTCCTCAGAAGCATGCTACCAGGAAGGTGGAGAGAGAACGACCCTACGTCCTGATTCTGTCCTTTTCCATCAGGCTGACGCTCCACTGTCTGTTTCTAATGACGCAGGGCAAGCGTGGCTGCCTTAGGCTTGCTTCCTTCCCGGTTGGGCTGGCTAACGGCAGCTTGGGTGCCACCAGGAGGACTGTCCTCCAGGAAGACAGCCATCGGGAAGCTGCTCTTCCATTGTCATCATTCACTCTGGGGAGAAGACACCCTGTCCTGACTCCTTATTGGAAAGGGCCAAACACCCCACATACAGCCCCTGCTCTCCAAGAGACTAGAGTCTAGAAATACAGCAGACTAGCAGAAAAAGACTGAAATACAACTTTGCACCCAACTTTTTCTTTAAAGTCAGCACCTATCAAGACCGCATGCCACGACTTATTAAGTCATACCTTTACGTTCGGATCATTTTTTTTCAGTACTGACAACCTGCAGACAGTTTTTGCACTGGATCTGAGGCTGAGGCCACCCCGCAAAGCTGCATTTGGAAATCCTTTCTACCTCTGGGTGTGGGAAAACAGAAGGAAAAAGAGGCCTTCTAATGAGTTTAACACACTCCGCAATTAAATATTGATTGGAAGTTCTCTCCAAGTATTTTTCCCTCCATCTCTCTGCCGCCACAGGGACATGTCTAGATGTGATTCCTAAGCTGTCCCCATCCAGTGATTACGTTCATTAGGACACCAGCCTTGTGGTTAAAGCACTTTCCTTGCTGCTACACGTTTAATTAGACAACTCTTCCCCAGAAATTATTTATAGCCAGGCTCCAGAGCTATTGTTAGTCCGAATGTAAATAAGATTCAGGGCGGGAGTCCCAGTGCGTCCCAGCGGCTGGCGCGCTCCTGCACGAACAGCCGGCACGCACCCGGGACTGTGGCCAGGGCTGTGTGGCCAGAACTCAGGCTATTAAAAAGCCCAGGCGCGATTTTCTAATTAAACTTTTGATACAGAACCACACAAAAGACTAAATCTAACAGGTCAGCCTGAGTGCACTGGAGGAGGAACAAAGGAGAGAAGAGGGAAGGGCCGGAGCCCTGCTTGGGAGAAGGGTGTGCACGAGGGGGTGGTCCCCATGTGGTAAAGGCGGGGCAGGGATTTCCTTGCGTCAAGGTGCACTTGCAATCCCTGATGGCCCCAAGGGAAATAAGGAGGAGACCTGACATCAGCCTCTGTACTCTGTGCTGGAATGGTAGCAGCTGAATGGAACAGGGTCCCTGCCCTCGGGACACTCACGTTATTGTAAATGATACAGACACGTGATCAAACCAAGAGAGCAGAGTAAGAAAGAGCTTTAATAACATCAACGACCACTATCCATTGAGCACGTAATAGACACGGGCACTTTACATGCCTCATTTCATTTACCATGCACAATAAACAGGGGAGTTGAATGCTGTTCATTTAATACCAATTTTCAGCTGAGAAAGCTGAGACTTTGAAAAGACAACTCTCTGTAGATCACACCGTTAGTAAGTAGCTGCCTATGAGACCCAAGCCCCTAAGTAACCATCGCTTTACTGTCTACTTGTGCACGTGATGCCTGCAGGAAATTGTGGTCAGAGGGAGCTTTGCCAAGGCGACCAAGGATGAGTTGGGTATTGAGGCATGAAGAGGAGTTTGCTAGGTAGACAGTAGGGGGAGGGAGGAAATGGCAACCCAGATGCACTGTGACTGTCACATTTATAGAGAGAACTTGGATCTAGGGGCTAAAGCTCTTACCAAACGGTAGCAGTAGCAGTAATAATAATACAAGAGAATGTGGAAAGTCAGAATTAGAATCCCAAATGCTAAAAAAGCTAAAAGCTCTTGGGTTTTTTTCCCTCTTTTTCAAATGTTGGCTGTGTTCATATGATTAAGAAAGAGGGTAGGGGAGTAGAGGGGACAAGACGGAAGAATGGGATGAGGTTTGTTCCTTCAACCAACACCCCAAATCTCTCTTCACTGCTACACATTCATTCTGGATGATTCCACCTGGACCTTAGCGTATTTCTAACAAACATCAATCCTCATCATAGATTAGGCAACTACGCGTGTTGTACTCCTGGAAAAAGAAAGGCATGGAGAAATGCCTTGCCCAAGACCTCCTTATCCAACTGGTTCGGTCCCAGCACACGGGATGGGAAGACAAACTCCACTCACCGGGGGGAGGGGGCTTAAGATGAAAACTCGGCTTGCGACGCTCAGTGTATTTTCCTTCCCTTTCACCAAAAAGCAGACAATCTGGCCGGAAAGGTCTGTCTCGGCCGTGCTTCCCATCCACCCGTGTAGATGGCATCACGGAGTCATCCTTCTGTTACTACCGCTGAGGCCAGTTCAGGCAATCACACTGGCAGTAGAGAAGCCGGGATGTCTATTATTTTAAACATGTAATTGATTCTAATTCATCACTTATCGCTCGGTGACGGATTTTTATATAGTTTATTATCTCTGCAGCAGCCGGAGGGCCGGCTCCTATTATCCCTCGCCTCCTGGTGTGGCCTCAGCCGTGGCGCCGCCTTTATCTGTCTGATTAAGTTAGGGAATCTGGTGTCTCAGGGTCCCCAGGTAACTGTCAGCAGGACACGTCCTCCAATGGCAGGATTAAAGGAGCCTTTCACCCCTCTCCTCCTTGACCTGCCTGTCACGGTTAGTCTTCTTGTTTGCTGATTAATTTGGGACTCTGGGTCCCCAGGACCTGGGAGATAGCTATCACTCCTGCGCTCTCACCACACACATGTGGGCACCTGAGTGACCCCAGGGCCCCAGGAAGGCGACAGACACAAGATGAGGCAGGGCAGTCCCCTGATACCACCACTTTCTGGCTTTTCTGTGGCTTTGCTATCAGCCCAAGCCAACAAACATCCCATCAGACTCTCCCTTCTGGTGGAAGCCTTTTTGTTCTGTCCTGGTGAATCAATGCATTTCCCTCTAAGGCGAACACCAGTGAATGGCCGTCCTCCTGGGAAAGGTTGTTCTTCTCATCCGTTTCTGCTCAGCACAGCCCGGACTTGACTGGGGACTCCGGTGCTGGGCTCGTGCACGTGGCATCCGCAAGGGACCCTCCAGGCTCTCTGCTTCTCAGACAGCAGGGAGCCAGGCAGGATGTCAGCAGGAGGGGTGGGGGGACCCGCCTCACCATCCCACCCTGGGATCTCAGGAGAGAAGGCTCCTGGCCAGTCTGGCCCACTGGAGGCACGTCAGGTTCCTCCTGTTTTGTTTGCTTCAAAGAGCCTGTGTGTTCCCCACAAGTTTCAATTCATCCCTCACAAAGTTGCCTCCTTCTCCCACTCTTTTTTTTTTCTTTTTTGGCCGCACCGCAAGGCGTGGGGGATCTTAGTTCCCCAACCAGGGATCAAACTTGCGTCCCTTGCATTGGAAGTGTGGCATCTTAACCACTGGCCTGCCCGGGAAGTCTTTGCTTCTCTCACTCTTGAAATCTTGCCCTGTATCCACCACAGATACTTTTTCCAGGGTGACCCTGCCCACAAATGTTGTGTCTTCAGATTCACAATGAAACAAAACAGTTCTCTCCACGGTCCCTTTGAAACCTAGCTGGTTTTAGCGCACACCAGAACTCCGCCTTCTATTCAAATTGGGACCCAGAACTAGCGTGCCCGTGACCTCTAGTTAGCCCCTTCCTCCTGCTTCACTGTGAGTCCACAGAGCTGGGCTTGGGCACAGGTCCATTCTCTGACCCGAATGTCCTGTGGCCACATGTCTATCCTTCACGACATGGGTACAATGCCCACTCTCCTTGGTGATCCTCCCTGTGTCCCCAAGGAGGAGGCCCCACCCCTGCTCTGCCACTTTCCTTCCCTTTCGGAACTCTCTCACCATCACGGGGCAGGCTGCTGATGCCTTCCCCAGCAGGCTGCGGGTCAGGAAGTGCTTGCTAACTCTAAATGACTTGAGGGCACTCACTCAACGGTACCTTAGACACAGGTTGGTCATTTCTCCCTCTCATCACGGGAGGGAGCCTGTGTTTACTGGTCCATATGGCCACCTGTTCACAGCCCCCCACTGGAGATTTTCTGTCTACTCCAAGGGTTCTTCATTCACCTTAGTGTCTACACAGCCTCTCAGTCTTTGTCAATTTCCATGGGTATTAATAACCATCAGAGCAAAGCAACAGTCCTCCAAACAGTGCACTTTACGGTGAGGAAGGATAAAGCACTTTCAGGACAGAGCCCCGAGCCGCCCATGTGCGTACAAGTTTTATATACACGAAAGACCTCTGAAGGCATCCAGCCATCCCCCTCCTTCTACAGAAGAGGAAACTACAGGTTAACCCGTAAGAAACTTGTCCCAAGCCAGCTAGCCGCCAGTTGGCAGTGAAGGAAGTCCATATTTCTCTAAAATGCCGTGGGATAGCTTCTTGTTCCCACCAGCCCTGCCTCACCGGGCAGCAGCTCTTCTCAGTTCATCCCAGGAATGAGCTTTGCCTCTGGAGAAGGAACGCATGGCTCTAAACCTACTATCGTTCCTCTTCCAGATCACACCCTCCCCAGGTGGGAGGGCCCCTCTCATCCTCCCCGCAGGCAGCAGTGGCACCGCTGTTTTCTACGGTAAGCGTAAAGCACACACAGACTCAGTTTAGGGACGCTTAATTTCCAGTTCTTTCCAGATGGGTTGGAATAATATCCCCAGGTGGTAAATACATTATTAAGAAGGCAGTTTGGTGTGAAATTGGCTATTAAAATATAGATAAAGTTTAATATATTGAGCTCCTTGTCAGAAAAATCACTTTACAGGGAGCTTATTATTTGTTTGATATTAAAAGAGTCACAGCTCTGCTCCAAGTGACAAATGGCGGGGGGGAATGCCACCGGTAATAAACAAAAGTTCTTTAACATTTAAATTTAGGTTTTTCTTATAGCTCTGCACGCTGCCATGAGCCTGCCAGTGCGGTGCAGCCAGAGGTGGGCATCAGAAACGGCAGGAACTCGGGAGCCAAGGAGGCTGTCAGCTTGGCTTTAAACAGCTTGAGTGTCCCCCAAAGAAAGAGCTACCAGAGAGCAGAAGGGGAGCTTGAGGGTGGTTCCCTTGGCAACACAGTGGAAAGGAGACAGGGGTCCATATCTGGGCAGACATAAGGGAAGTCGAAGCCCCTCCCTCCTCCTTCCAAAGTATCCTGACCTCCTAGAACAGAACACCTACCTCACATGCAACCTTTTGGGAAGCCTGACTGTACTCGGTCCACCAGCTCGGGGAGCCACCTTCCCTGTGTGGGTGCTGCACGAAGCCAGATGAATGAAAACTGAAGTTGGCCAGCCCCAGGAAAAGGTGCTCAACATGGCTAATTATTAGAGAAATGCAAATCAAAACCACAGTGAGGTACCACTTCACACCCGTAAGTATGGCCATCTTGAAAAAATCTAGAAACGATAAATGCTGGAGAGGGTGTGGAGAAAAGGGAACCCTCTTGCACTGTTGGTGGGAATGTAAATTGATACAGCCACTATGGAGAACGGTATGGAGGTTCCTTAAAAAACTAAAAGTATAACTACCATACGACCCAGCAATCCCACCACTGGGCATATACCCTGAGAAAACCATAATTCAAAAAGAGTCATGTACCACAATGTTCATTGCAGCACTATTTACAATAGGCAGGACATGGAAGCAACCTAAGTGTCCATCGACAGAAGAATGGATAAAGAAGATGTGGCACGTATATACAATGGAATATTACTCAGCCCTAAAAAGAAACGAAATTGAGTTATTTGTAGTGAGGTGGATGGACCTAGAGTCTGTCATACAGAGTGAAGTAAGTCAGAAAGAGAAAAACAAATACCATATGCTAACACATAAATATGGAATTAAAAAAAAAGGTTCTGATGAACCTAGGGGCAGGACAGGAATAAAGATGCAGACATAGAGAATGGACTTGAGGACACGGGGAGGGGGAAGGGTAAGCTGCGACGAAGTGAGAGAGTGGCATGGACATAAACACAGTACCAAATGTAAAATGGATAGCTAGTGGGAAGCAGCCGCATAGCACAGGGAGATCAACTCGGTGCTTTGTGACCACCTAGAGGGGTCGGATAGCGAGGGTGGGAGGGAGGGAGGGAGACGCAAGAGGGTCGAGATATGGGGATATATGTATATGTATAGCTGATTCACTTTGTTATACAGCAGAAACTAACACACCATTGTAAAGCAATTATACTCCAATAAAGATGTTTAAAAAATGCAGATTTCTAGACCCATCCCAGACCCAATGAATCAATCCATTGCATTATTTAGCAAAATTTGAGAGGTGCTGTCCTGAGTTCATAAAACTCCAGATGAAATAACCGCACACACTGCCACATCACTGCAACCTTCAAGGGTAGCGTCTTCAAATCTCTCTGCTCTGTCTTCAGATCACCTTCCCCTCTGTATCGTCACTAATGACACACAAAAAGAAAACTAAAGTTGGCAAAAGAGAAAGGTGTGCTAGAACTTCCAAATACAAACCTGGAACTACAAATTTGCTATGAAATATCCCTGACCAAGGTAAGTACTTGATAGCAGCCCATGTTGGACTATGTCAGCTCTCAAGGTGTCTACGGGGGTCATCCATCATCTACAACTGCAGGGGGCTTTATCACTCCTCATACTAGCAAAATCCTCCAGGAAATATGCAAAACTCCAGAAAAGAGAAGACGTCATGAAGATATGTAAAAACCACAATCCCATTTCATTCAAAGAAAAGCCAATGGCATGCAATTAAAATTTAAAAAAAAAATGTTTGTGAGGATAAAGAAGGTGGAATCGTTAGACAGGGATCCTTAAAAAGAAAAAAAACGAAAAACTAACGACTATGGTCAACAGAGTGGAATCCTTATTTTAATATTTAGCACACGCCTGCCTGCATTTACACACGGATGCACACACACACGCACGGGGCACACATGCACACACACTCCGATACTCCTGAGAGGAAACATCTCCCTTTTTTCCTAAGAGTGAACCTTTATAACAAGAAAACCAGACTGGCTTTTAGGCTGAATTGACAAAAGGGAGTTTCAGCAGAAGGTAAAAGTGAGGGCTATGTGTTTCACCTGGACTCCGCTGTTGCGTGGATTAAACTTCAGTCTCTCCCTAACACCATGGCCGCTGGTTGTAACCAAACAGGAAACAGCAGCAGCCCATGACAAACTCTCCCTGCTGGCCAACCCCGAGCCATCATACCACTTGCTCGGAGGGTGGAAGGGTGACCACGACACGGACTTAGTGTCATCAGTGAAGAGCAAGTGCCCGGGGCCGTCTTGAGCATAAGTCTCCAGGCGTGCTTCAAACAAACATCGTCCAAAGATATTGCAATCAGAGCCTGGGGTCCACAGTCACCTCATCCTCAGGGCACTACACTGTTGACCCCGGTGTCAGCTGACCTCCAGGGGGAGGTTGACGTGCGCAAAGGGACCCTCAACATCTGCCCATTGGTGCTCCTAATGCTCTTGCTTCAATGTGGTGCGATCATTGTCATGAGAGTCTTTTTAGTCATAAGTAATGAATTCCATCTTTTAAGTGAGAAGTAGCTGGGATTGCAACTTTACTTTCCACAAAGAGAAAGAGAGAAAACTTGATACAAGTTGTTTGAGAGGGATGAAATAAATAGGTCAGAGGCTAAGACTGGGGTTGAACTCTTTCAAACAAACAAGCAAACAAACCTGTATTTGTGAAAGGAGAATTGTGGGGACCAGGAATGGATCCAGGGTTTTTCCCTTAACTTATTCTATCAAATATGCACTCAGCCTGGTGAAGTATGTACTATTATCTCAGTGTGATAGAGGAGGAAGATGCCACAGAGGTTAAGTAACTGACCAACGTCACACAGCTACACAGGGAAGGCGAGGATTCGATTCTGGTCTGTAGGAATGTGAAGTGCTCATTCGGGGGTCCCTGGATTGGGGTCTTTTCAGTCCTTCATTCACGTCCTCATGAAGATCAGTATTTGAATCCTGGCTTACCACGTTATTCTACCGTAGCCTTCTGACACGCCAATGGCGGAGGCCTTTGCTTTCTTCGCCTACAAAATGAGGATGGTGATGCCAGTTCCGTGCACCCACAGGGGTGTTTGTTGTGAGGATTAGATGAGATGGTGGATGTGAAAGTTCTCAGTAAATGACAAAATGTTATTCAAATATGACATAATTATAACGCCATTGTTCACCTTTATATAAAATTATTTTCCATAGGTAATTGTATGTGTGTGGAGACAGAGAGAGAGAGAAGGAGATGAAGAAGTGAAGAAGGAGGAGGAGGGGAGATTGACTGGTTGACTGTAAGTTATTCCATACATTAACCGACCTGATAAGACCTTATGCTCACACTTTGCGTGGTGCTGGACAGAGTACTTCCAAACACCTGATCTCATCTGAATTAAAACACCACCAGGAGTTGCAGGTATTATCTTCTCTACATCCATGGGAGAAAAGGAGACCTGCAAGTCACAGTGCCTTTTTTGATATTCATAAAATATCGAGTACAATTTCTCCGTTCATCTGGGGATGCCAGAACATGCCAAAGATGTGAGAAGAAAAATGCAATAGAAAGCAAAGAAAATTTTACCTATTAACTCATTTTTTCTTTAAATTGGGAAAATGTCGCTGTTGATTCTTGTATAAGTTTCCTGCAGCTGCTGTGACAAATGAGCACGTACTTGGTGGCTTAGAACAACAGAAATGTATTTCCCCACAGTTCTGGAAGCCAGATGTCTGAAGTCAGCATCACTGGGCCAGAATCAACTGAGCCCAGGCTCTGTCCTGGGGCTCCAGGGAAGAATCCTTTCTTGGCCTCTCTGAGCATCTGCTTGCTGCTGACATTCCTTGGCTTGTGGCCACATCACTGCAACCTTCAAGAGTAGCGTCTTCAAATCTCTCTGCTCTGTCTTCAGATCACCTTCCCCTCTGTGTCGTTAAAATCTCTCTCTGCTCCCCCTTATAAGGATGTGTGGTCCTGTTTAGGGCCCACTTCATCCAGGTTAATCTCCAATCACATTTGTGCAACACTTCTTTACCATGTAAACTAAGGTCCCTGGGTCCCTGGGATTAGGGTGCGAATATCTCTGGGGGCATTTTCAGCCTACCACTGTCTTCTCTTGTTTCTCAGGGGCAAACTTGGAAAACACTGAACACTCTTGCTTCTTATAGAGAATTAAGGTCTCTAACTCTTGACCATGTTTCTGGAGGCCACAGCACAGACTGAAGTCTGGGTAGGGGGTCAACGGAGAGTGTTCTTTGCTCTGCTTACCAAACAAAAGTTCTGCGAGAGATGGACAAATGAACACAGCAGACCTCTGCAGGCGCCTCGTGTCCCTGCCCCCCACCTTTGACAGGCGCCAGCATCATTCTGGATGTACAGGTGGGTGGCACCCGTTACCTGCCCCATAGGAAGTAGATCACTCCACGCCCTTTCACCTCCTGATGAAGCTGGCATACAACCCTCACCCCACTGAGGTTGGGCGGAAGAGCCAGCTGGAGAGGAGAAGACGAAGGGGCAAAAGACCAGGGGCGCTCAGCGGTGTTCCGGTTTGGAAGGAAGTTGGGCGCCCACGCATTTCCATAGAGCAGGCGTCCCCCAGAAGGGGTCCTTCTCCTCTGTGGTCTAATCTGAAGCCTCCTCCATCTGCCACTACTGAAAGTCATTCCCCATAGTCAACACCTCTTGGGACATAACTGTCTCCTTAGAGACCCCAGGGAGGCAAGAAGTGTGATTTTGCTGTAGCTCTGACTTGTTATTTAATTTTTATTTTAGTTGTTGGCTCCTTCGGATTCCTGAGGTGTTGATGTTTTATTAATGGCTCTGCGCTCTCCTCAGAGGCAGTTGGAATCCTGTCCACCATTTGCAATTGACAGCCAGGTAGAGAGGAGAGGCAGCGGCCAGGCTGGAATTGCCCTCTGTGGCTACGGATGCCTGACTGTGTTATGCTGCCTGCACCTCGCAGCTCCTCTAGGACCTTCCCGTGGGAGCGACACAGGCATGGTGCATGCCGGACGGAGGGTCAGCTCTGCTCCACCCGTCAGTGGGTGAGGGCACCTGTGCTCCCACCTTGCTTCAAGGCCCCCTTGATGTTAGCTGACGTTAGCCTTCCATGGATTTGGTCCACACTGGACCCTCGAGTGGACAGGCACCCGGAACCTAGACCACATCTCCTTCGTTCCACTGCACCCGTCCTTTGTCTGGGAGTAAAGATGGACTGAATTCCATCCCCGAGGCAGGAATCATGGGGCTGTGATGTTTCTGTCTCCTTTCTGCCCTCACTAACGTCTATGGGCTCTCTCTGCAATGTCTGGTCCTTCCCATTCCCTCCACTGCTCTGAATCCATCTAACTCTACCCTCACCCCCTGCCTGGACTGCTGTGCTTCTCCACTGCCTTCTTCTGCCCCCCTTCCTCTTTCATCCATGACGTGCAGAGCTGCCTTCCACATATGCTTTTCCCTTGCTTAAAACCCTCAATGGCTTCCCGTTAAGTTTAGAATGAAATCACAAACCCGCCGTCCCTTTTCCTACTAGAATCGTCCCTATACCTCTTTGCACTATGAGGTGTGAAAGCCTATGTATTGTCCTGACAGCACAACACGGGGGCTACTCGTGTCCCCAGGTCCTTCCTTCCACCCAGGCCTGGCAGTGCCCTGCAGGTGGCCAAACACAAAGTGGGCCAACATCCCTGGACAGGGGAGGGGAGGACCCCAGGCACGTGCGTTTACCTGTCGAGGGGCCGCCCCGGGGCAGGGCGGGGCTTGCAGGCTGAGCAGGAGACCTGCCTAATAATTGTCTGCAAAAGAGCTCAACTATTAATCCTTCACTCTCAAAAGCAGTCATATTCACTTAATTTCAAACAGGAGGAGGCAAGGCAGGGGAAGGAAAGTCCTTCACTTTCCCAACTTTCAGATCAGATGTCACACCAGTTCAAGACCAGACATATCCCCAAAGCATTTCTCCCGAAATTATAAAGCGCCTCTAAGGGCGCGGCCCCGCACATGGGGGCCTCGTGGATTTTACCCCGCACAGCACAGCGCAGCTTATTTTAGAGTTTGGGGCTGCCTGCCCTGCCTTCCTCCCTTTCTTTGAGCTCATCCCTGTTATTATATTCGAAAGGCCTGCATCCTCTAGCCTCTGCAGAGCACAGCTCCAGCCGTAAATGACCTCAGCAGAACTCTGGATTGATTTCACCTCCGTTATCTGCGTGATTAGCTCAGCCACGGAGCAGATACTTGGCGCTTATCAGCCCATTAAAGAGTCAAAGAATGCTGTTACCAGTTTTTTATCTCTAAAATGCACACAAAGCCCTGCTGATTATTCTATTAATTTGCTAATGAACCTGTCCGGCAGACAGATTCTCTGCTCCTTTGGAAGGCAAAGTAGGGGACTTAGCATTTAAAGGAAGGGGTTGGAGCCCTAGTATTGCTAAAGCTTAGAATTTCGGAACTGCTGGGGGAAGCTGCAACACACATGCTTGTTTCGTTCTGTGTTTTTCATCTTTTACTGAAATAAAAGGCACACAGAAAGACACAGAAATTAGGCTGGAAAAAATTTCAGTGTCTGATAGAAACAGACTCACGCCCGTGCAGAGTGAAGCAGAGGTGCTCGGCATGGACATTTTAGGACTCACAGCAGGTCTTCTCAGGTCCAGATCTTCTCTTGGATTTTTACCTATTGGTACACGGATGGCAATTCTATCCAAGAACAAAGGATTCTGGGGAAAATGGGTTATAGTTTTTTGCATACGTTGTCCTACACTTGGGAGCTACTGCAGTTGTATGTTTTTTGAGCTCCGTGGCAATGCAGAGCGTTCCACGAGGGCAGACACGTGCCCATGTGTACCTCAAGTGCACAGGGCCCTGTATCAATAGAGTTATTGAAACAGGAGGGAAAGGGGCAGGGCACAAGCTTTAAAAGAATGACATGGCCATAGGACATGACAGAAACTGGTTAGAACTAACTAGATCCAAGATGGCAAAAGATTCGACTTCCAGTCGACCTTGAGCCTCATTACACACTCATGGTAATATATTAACATGCTAAATGACACGCCTACCAGTGCCATGACTGTTCAGAGCTAACCACAAAAGGCCAAAAGTGGGCAGGGGCCCAAGTCCTGGAAATCCCCACCCTTTCCCCCTGAAATAGTTGGAATAATCCTCCCACGCATTAGCCTATAAAATTACCAGCCCATAAAAACTAACCAGGCATAGTATTTCCAGGCCTCTAGCCTTCTGAGACGGCCCACACTGTCTATGGAATGTGCGTCTCTCTGAATAAATCCACTTCTTATCTATCACTTTGTCTCTCCCTGAATTCTTTCTCCACTGAGACCCAAGAAGCTGAGCTTCATTAAGTCCTGACACCAGGTGTGTGACCTCAGTTAAAAGGTTCAAGTCCCAATTTGAGTTGCATGGTTTCATCATCACATCACTGGGATCCCATAGTATGGCCACATGCTCTCTGGTCTTGAGTTCACCAACTACTGAAGCTCTTCAGTTTCCCAGTCTTTGGGAAGGAATACAGCTCAAAAACAGCACCAGTGTCCAAGGAAGCCCTGGGCCATCCCACTGGCTTCAGAATTAAGGTCAGATTCTAGATCAGCCACTTGTAACTCACGGTGAGAGAGTGGGTGCATCACAGGGAGTTGACAATTGATTACCTTCCGTCTCTGCTGGCTGGTGAACAATTAGGATGGAAACGGGAAATGGGTGGTGAAAAAACATTCCAATCAAAAGCAGAGCAGGATTTCAGAAGAGCTCCGTGAGCTCTTGCTCTGAGGATATCCCCTTTCTGCTTTCCTTTCCTGGTGTGTGGATGCCAGGAAGTGTTAGTCTCCCTTCAGGACACAGACAGCCATTTCCCAGATGCCAGAAGTACCGGCTGTAGAGGCTCCCACCTGCTGCCCCCTGCCTAGGCACTGCCCCAGGGGAACGGAGCCACCTTTGTCCATCCAAGGTCGCTTTGCTTCATCTGAGGTCATGCTGTCTCATCTAAGGTCACCTCCCTTCAAGGGGGTGGCCCACTCCCAGGGCCTGGGCTGTGTGGGAACACAAAGATCTGTCACACTTCCCTCATCTGCGGGGGACTCCAAAGGGCCATCTCAGCTCCAGGGTCTCCTTCAGGATTGATGGGGGTCTCTGTAGAAATACAGTAAAATCCATCCTTCTCTTCAGCCATTCCCGATTCCCTCCCTTCCTGCAAGTTTTGCTCCCGGGAGCGCTCTCAAATAAACTCTCTGCAGAGTTCCACAGAACCCACCCTAAGATATCCGCAACACGAATGATCTGTACACGAACGTGCCTGATTAAGGAGTCACAGCAAGAAGACTAGATGAATTTTCCTCATTGCTAAGTACACTGGTATGGATTATTTACTGACATGGACTGATGGCTATCTGGACATCTCCATCAAAAGTTCTGGTTATTTAACCAGAGTCAGCATGTCTGGAAGTTTGTGATGAGATTAAAAGCATGCTCTGATGTGTTCTATTTAATACAGAACAATGATTTAGATTACTATTTATTTACTTTTTACCCTTTTACAAAAAAAGGAACATTGTGTCTACCATACATAGATATAATCCCTGATCTCACAAAACTTCAAATTTTGTAAGTAAACAGAAGAGACGTACTTGTCAAAAATGTAACAGTACATACACATTTGGAAGAGCTGGTTAAGGTGAGAAACACTAGATACTGGAGTAAAAAAGATGCTCACTGGGCTTCCCTGGTGGCGCAGTTGTTGAGAGTCCGCCTGCCGATGCAGGGGACACGGGTTCGTGCCCCGGTCCAGGAAGATCCCACATACCGTGGAGCGGCTGGGCCCGTGAGCCATGGCCACTGAGCCTGCACGTCCGGAGCCTGTGCTCCCAACGGGAGAGGCCACAGGGGTGAGGCGCCAGGAGCACCCGCAAAAAAAAAAAAAAAAAAAAAGATGCTCACTGTCTGTCCAAATGTAACCATTTGCTATTACCAGCAGCACACGAAGGAAGTCTGGTACTTAAACTAAAAGTCAACTATGTTGATACAAGGTCGGTGAACTGGGTTTAACAGTCAAAGTGCAAAAAACCCAGTTGATTGATTTCAGCCAAGTAACGTCCAGCCCCAGAAAGGTATCAGCCCACTCTGTCCTGTACCAGGCGGACAATACGAAGTGCTGGTTCAGGGCCAGATGCCAGCATCCGAGGACACTGAGAGCAGCATGCCCAGAATGGCAAAAGGTCCAGACACTCAGGTGCTTGAGAGCTAATGCCCACCAGCCCCTTTTCATATCCTGCAATGCACACTACCGCGTCGCATGGCCTTGCCCCTGCTTCAGGGTTCTTATATATTTACTCCACCCTTTCTACCTGGAATACTCTTTTTCACTCTGCAAGAGACAGTTTGAAAGTTACCTCCAATTCCCCCCCTCCTGGGGCTTAGCAGTTCCCCTCTCCCGGCCCCCATCACAGCCTTCCTCACGCCTTTTCTACCCCTCGGGACGCTAACTGACAGGAGAGCTGCCAGTGCACCGTGTTGTAGGTCCACATCTAGAGGAGCATCTGATGTAGGGTAAGTATTCTTGGATACTTGCTAAATGGATTAGACGAGTGACTGACTCAAACAAAGAAGAAGCAGATTCTAGGCAGACGTGTAAGAGGTGGAAGAGCCTTCAAATATTTAAAGAGTCATTAAAGTATCCTTGTAACACAATAAAGAAATACAGACTGGATCATCATTTAATGGCATGAGTCTGTTATTAATTTAATAACCGCGACCATAAGTTTCTGATGATTGACTTACTGGCAATCTGGAAGGAGGTCTCCAGTGATGACTCTGATTCTACCCTTATCCTATTCAATACTTTCATTAGTGTCTTGAACAAAGATACAAAAAACACACTTGTCAAAATCTGTGGATGACACAAAGCTGGGTGGAAGAGTAAATAAATAGGAAGACAAAAACAGGAACCAAAAATGTCTCAAGAGGCTAGAATTATGTGCTGAGTTTACTAAGTTGACATGAAGGAGAGGGAAACAGAAAGCCAAGCCCTAGGATCCAAAGCAACTGCAAAATAGAAGAAGAGAACAGAGTAGCTAAGCTGCAGCTTTTGTAAAAATCCACGGGGGGTTTGGTGCAGTATAAGTTCATAGTGAGGTCACGTCCTGAAGTGACTTAAAAAAAGTCAATGCAAATTTAGGAAACATGAATGGTAGTGCTGTATCTGGACAATTTTAGAATTTAGAAATATCTAAGTTTTAGATAAACTGCTACTGGTTGTGTTCAGAACAGAGCAGCCAAACACGGAGAGAGTTGTTGAAACCATGCTGTTAAAGGAAACCGGAGTCTGGCAGAGTGAGTATGGAGATGAAGGAAAGCAGAACAGGCCACCCCAGAAGGCGCCACTTGGGCATAGTGATTATTTTGAATTAAAGTGACTTAAAGAATAGTCAGTGCAAGAAAGACACTCTGACTGTCCTTTGTTCCCAAGAAAGCAGAAATGAGTCTCCCATGTGAATGTTACCCTCCCCTGTATAAGCTACAAGGATGTATTGTCCAACACAGGGAACGTAGCCAATGTTTTATAATAACTATAAATGGAGTAGAACCTTTGAAAATTTTGAATCATTAGGTTGTATACATGGAACTTCTATAATATTGTACATCAACTACACTCAATAAAAAATAAAAATAGGGCTTCCCTGATGGCGCAGTGGCTGGGAGTCCGCCTGCCGATGCAGGGGACGCGGGTTCATGCCCCGGTCCTGGGGGATCCCGCGTGCCACGGAGCGGCTGGGCCCGTGAGCCATGGCCGCTGAGCCTGCGCGTCCGGAGCCTGTGCTCCGCAATGGGAGAGGCCACAGCAGTGAGAGGCCCGCGTACCGCAAGAAAAAAAATAAATAAAATAATGAATAAATAAATATTTTTTTAAAAAATAGCATGCCCTGAAAGCTTCTAGAGAAGTTGACCAAGTTCCGTACAAGATTGATGTGTTCGTCGCATCGTTGTTCGTGCTGCCAGGGATCTCCTTGCTCCTCCACTCACCTCCATCCCCTGCATCCCTCACTGCCCCCTAAGGAGCTATACTTTATTCCTGCCAGGTAGGGAAAGCACTTGCCTCCTTGTATTGCTCGGAGCAGGGGCTGACGAGCCTTTCTGTAAGGGCTGGATGGTAAACATACAGGCTCTGTGGGTGATGCAATCTCTGTTACAACTACTCAGCTCTGCTGTTGTAGCATAAAAGCAGCCGGAGACAATCTGTAAACAAATGGGCATGACCATGTTCCAATAGAGCTGGCCGGATCTGGAACACAAGCTAATAGTTGGTTGACACCTGGTCTTGGACAAATGGTTCTCTGCTGGGAGCAATTTTGACCCACAGGGGACACTAGGCAACGTCTGGAGACATTTTTGGTTATTACAACTGGGAGTAGAGGTATAATTTCTCTGGCATCTAGAGGGTAGAGATCAGGGATGCTGTTAAACATCCCACAGGACACAGGACAGCCCTCGACAATAGAGAATTATCTGCATCAAAATATCAGTAGTGTCATGCTTGAGAAACCCTGGTCTAGACAAAATCATCATCACCATCATCACCATCATCACCATCATCATCCTCCTCTGTGTTTATCTCAGGCCTTCAGCATCAACCTCAACCTCCTGCTTGACTTCTAGAGCCCACACGACTACAGAACCCTAGAAGATTTGAGGTGGAAGCACTTGTAAGACAAAGAGGGGAAATGTGAATCTGTCTGTTTATTCAATTCAATGTAAAACAATTCAATGTAAACATCTCTCAAAGAAGAGTTTTCTTTAATACAGCTGCATGTTGCACATGGCAGAAACTAACTCATAGTTTAAATTAGTTAAATTAAAAATAAAGATGGAATTGAGAGATCTTCTAATCCTGAAATTTTGCAGTCGGGCTTTCCCATAGCATCCTGGGCATCTCAGCATCCTGACCGAGACTCACAGATGGCTCACTTCTGGTTGGCTAGCATGTTTATCTGCATCTGAACTGGGCTGGCAGCTCCCACAGGAATTTGCACCAGTGTTACGTAACCCACCCCCTCATTGTACAAACAAGGGAACAGGCACATGGGTCCTGGTCACATAGCTATTTGGTGGTACGGCTGATACTAGAACCATTTTTCCCAGCGAAGCTGACTTTGCTTCCCCCACACTGTTTGAGCCCTGCTGCACAAAGAAAAAGGCAGTCAGTTATGCAAGATAAAACCTCTCTTGAATTTGGGAAAAAATACAAGAAGCTTCCCTTTTGTCATGACCTAAATCACTTTTTGGTGAGTGTACAATGCCTCAAAGATTAAATATTTAAAATAATGCAATGGATTACAAAAACCTAGTTTAAATGAGCTACACATCCAATTCAGGCCAGCCCCACAAGAAGGCCACATTTCATTAAAAAGAAACTCAGTATGGCCCAGCATCTCTAAGCATTCTAACAAAGCTTTATTTAAACATTTTCTTTGAAGATGAGGTATTTTAGGAGGACAAAGATAATTACTCATTGTAAGCATAATGGTCCACTTGACAGAAGAAATTAAATGTATGGATAACTTCTAATAAAAATTAAAAACCTCTCTTCTACCACCCTTTTTTGTAACATATTTTTAAAGAGAGATGTTCAGAAATGCCCCCGGTCTACCTCATAAATTCACGTAGCAGCGCGTGGTCAGCCTCTGCAGCATCCCTCCGGAGTCAGTGAGGGGCCCTGTACCCTTCTGAAACCACAAGGGGGTATCTGCACCTGCAGCAGTTGATGAGCTGGTCGTACGGTGTCAGAAAAACCCAGTGCTGTATTCAATTCTTGCCCGTTAGGCTGCAAAATTTTCTGTTCCTGCCGCTTCTCCATCTCAAGACGGTTATCCCATCACAGGCCTCTTTCCCGTGGAGGGGGGTGTGAAGCAGCGCTGGGAGGCTCACAGTGAATCCGAATGCCACCGTCTGTCCACCAGCAGGATGCTGAAGGCATCTGTATTTCCATGCAGGAGACCATTGCTTTCCTTCTGTGATGCATGGAATGCACTTGCACTTTGAGATTTCGGCCCTGCTCTGTTCTCTCGGACCGCATGGCTCAGGGAGATGAGGCTTCCTTCTGCGTGGGCACAGGAAGTCCGGTGGGAGAAAAGAGTCTCATATTTCAACCTGAGTTGAAGGAAACTCTCCTACGCCAGCCATTCTGAACGCTGATCACGACCAATTTATCTGTCCGTTTCCAGCCTGACCTCTTCCCCAACCCAGTTCTGGTGCCATGCTTTCTACTAAGAAAACTCTTGCCCAAACCTCCCAAATCCCCAGAACTTGCAGAATAAAAGTGCGTTCACTTAATGGAATAACAGGCAGCGATCAAAATGAATGGGGTATATAGCTACAGACAACACATGGGATGAAACTGAGCACGGCAATTACAAACACAAAAGATGACAAGGAGGATGATGCCATCTTCTAAATTAGAAAAAAATCTAAACCATATTATACAGTTGAAAAACATGCATAGACAGGACAAAACCATGTAGATATGTTGCAAGATAGATCAATTGATAGATTGATAGAGTAATGGATTAATCAATTGATCAACAGATAGAAGTTGGAAGATAGGAGAGGATACACACAGGTAGACCAAGGTCAATGTTCTGGCTTCTGTGTTGGGGAGATGCTCAAAAGTTTGCATTGTATCAAGAAGGGGAAAGAAGGAAAGAAGGAAAGAAGGAGGGAGGGAGGGAGAATGAGGACAAAGCCATGGTCCTAACAGTTGCGAGAGTGTGGCAGGGGTCACAATTATAATTAATTCTGGTGCCTGAGTTCCAAGTAGACACACCTATCAGTCACTCTGTGCTTCCCAACTTCCAGCTCCCCACAGCCAATGCAGGGTACTGCCTGATCTCTTTGGCAGGATGTGTACATCCTCTCTACCGACCACTGCCTAACTTCCAAGGGCACCTGTGTGATTCTCCACCTGTTCCAGGCTATCGCCGCAGGTGGCTCTGTCTTCCTTCCCACCCCTCACAGGCACTTTCAGACCACTCTGCCTTTGGTCCTCTGTCTCCTCTGTCTGTGTCCTTCCCCACTAATGGCCTCCAAGACCCAGGCCCTACACCACCTTCTCTGTGACACTGCCTCCCTGCCTGAGTCACTCCTGCCACACTGAGCACGTAGGACCCCTTCCTGCTTTCCGTAGTTCTGGGGGCTCCTCCTTCCTAAATGCTCAGTACATCATATTTCAGTTGGTTGTGTGTCGCTGGCCTCTTGGGTTTGATGAGCTCCTGAAGCACAGGCAGTATTTTCTTCATTTCATATTCCCTGTGTATAGTGATTTTCTATTGCTGACAAATTACCAAAAATGTAGCGGCTCAAAGCTGTTTGTCATCTCACAGTCATGAGGGTCAGAAGTCCAGGTGGGCTGGTGAGCTTCTCTGCTCAGGGTCTCACAAGGTTCAAGTCAAGGTGTCGACCAGGCTGGGTTCTTAGCTGGAGGCTCTGGGGAAGAATCTGCAACTATGCTCACTTCAGCTGTTGTCTGAGTTCAGGTCCAGGTGAGACC
Organism: Aethalodelphis obliquidens; assembly: GCF_003676395.1. Lineage (NCBI taxonomy): Eukaryota > Metazoa > Chordata > Mammalia > Artiodactyla > Delphinidae > Aethalodelphis > Aethalodelphis obliquidens. Next base: position 1,482,610 of record NW_020838026.1, on the reverse strand, counting down.
GAGGTCCCTGATTCCTCGGGCTCCTGGCTCCAAAAGACCACCTGCATTCCTTGGCACGCGGTACCCTCCGTCCTCAAAGCCAGTCTCCCCTGGTGCCTCTAATCTCCCTGACGTCTCTTTCTGACCAGCTGGAGGAAGTTTTCTGCTTTAAGGGTTTATGCAATAACACTGGACCCACCTGGAAAACCCAGGCTGCTGGTCCTATCTTAGGTCAGCTGTGCCATGTCACATTAACACAACTGGAGTGCTAGGTGTGTCCTCATATTCACGGGTACCTGGAATTAGGATGAAACCTCACACGGAGGCCATTTTAGAGATTTTCCCTGCCACCTGCGGTATCTGCCACAGTGAATAAAAAGGAAAGGGAGAAAGAGGAAGCCTCTAAAACCTATTTCTGCATGCCCCGTGTGCCCCACGCCCGTACACACAGACACGTCACGTACAACGACACACACTGTGACACACTGGCAAGCACAGCCCGTTCTGATCCCTTACACTTGGGCCTGCGGTCGTGGTTCACGCTGGCCTATGTGGGAGAAATGTCCTCAGAAGAGTGTTGCTAACGTCTGTCCAGGTAAGACCCGGGAACCACTTAGAGAAGAGTCACCGCAGCGTCCTTGTGCAAGTGCAGATGTCTGGGCTCCACTTCAGAGCTAATCACTGAGAATCTCTGAGCGTGGCGCCTGGCGATAGGCGGTTTTTTTTTTTTTTTTTTTTGCGGTTCGCGGGCCTCTCACTGTCGTGGCCTCTCCCGTTGCAGAGCACAGGCTCCGGACGCGCAGGCTCAGCGGCCATGGCTCACGGGCCCAGCCGCTCCGCGGCATGTGGGATCTTCCCGGACCGGGGCACGAACCCGTGTCCCCTGCATCGGCAGGCGGACTCCCAACCACTGCGCCACCAGGGAAGCCCGATAGGCGTTTTTAATAAGCTTCCCAGGTGATTCATAGGGAATTCAGTATCTGAGAACCACACTCTGGGTCCCTCTCCTCTTAGAGGATACTTTTGTCCTTTAGTCCTTATTTATGATACCAGTCAGTTTCAGTTGGGCAGTCGTCGTCCCACTTTTCTTTATCCCTGGACCACCGCAGATGGCTGACCCCACCAGTCTCAGCACTGCCAGCAGAAGGAGGAATGACATACCCACTCTTGGAGCGATGGGTGAACGACGGACCAGGAGTCTTCTTGAAGAACAGTCTTCCGTTTCCCAGAAACTATAAGACTGGTCCAAAGAAAAGGAGAGAAGGGTGCCGGACTCTTGACAACTGTAGCTGTGACAGGAGGGGAGCCAGCTGGCCCTGAGATCTCGCTTCCTTGGGACCCACTGTATTCCTGCTAAAACTGTCTTTGGCAAAAGTAATTACTCTCTTAGTGAAGAGTCTAATAACTAGGGTTGCTTTTGAAAAAATTCTAAAAGGAATAGAACATGCAGGGAATAAGAGGAAAAAATGTGAATAATCGCATTCTTTCTTTTCTGTGCTTTCCCCTTTTCTTTCTTTTTTTGCCTGTCTTTCCTTTTTTCTCTCTCTTTTCTTGTTTTGGTATGTAGACAGAGCATAGCCAGAAACACTACAACCATCCTTCAAAACCCATGTCGACTCAGACATGCCCTTCTGCAGGTCAGAAAAGTCTGACCCTCTTTTGAAGCCAGATTACCAGTGAGATCGGAGGAAGAGAACAGAAATCGTGCTCTGAACTGTATCTAGAGGTCAGACAGTCCATTGTGCTGCTGCTGGCTCCACACCAGCCAGAGAGTAAAGAGCCCCAACTGGGCTTGTGCCGGAAACAGCCTCTGCCGGATCCCAAAGGGCGGGCGCGTCCGGGGACACAGGGCATCACCCGGCCCTGTATGCCTGAGGCACACTGCTCTGTCCCCCAGCAACAAGCCTCAAAGACAGGGCAGCTGAAGTTATGCCGCCGGCGTCAGGCCTTGAAGGAGGACTGACAAAGCCACACTGCGTCCAGCTCCCGGGAGCCCCAGCCTGGCCCTCGGCCTCTGCGGTTTGCTGAGTAAGAGTGTGCGGCACCCCAACCCCTGTGCCCCCCTGCAGGCCCCACGTTCGCCGGGCTTTGTTCTCAAAGATGTTCCTCTGAGCGATTATGACCCACAGGCTCGTGAGACAGAAGGACCAGCGAGGGCTATCCCACCTTTGTTGTCTGGACATGGGCATCGGGCCTGTGCCTTGGTTGCCTTCTGAAAGCACGGCTGAGAAGACCCCAAGGATGGACTCCCATAGGCCAGCGCTAGTACTCAAAGCTACAGAGAGGACACCGCAACAGTGTCACCCTGTGCTGGACGCTCTCGTGACCCTGAGGATCTGAGGAGAAACTCTACGTACATGAGCAACGTTTGGGTGGGAATGGGGATGGCCCAGTCCCAAGGTGACCTCTGAACCAGCCCCTGGCTGAGCGGAGATGAGTGTGGTCGGACAGCCCCTGCCCAGCCTCCCCATGAAGACACCACTTGACATTTGAATCTAAAGGTTAATTAAGTGCAGCTGCCACAGGCAGAAAGGCCACAATCAATTATCATGCCTTCTTGTCCATTTCAGCCTATTCTTAATTATGTTCCTTGGGTTTGGGGAAGGAGGTCTTCCAGCCAAGTTTTAGAAAAGACCAGCTCTTTTGTTTGGAAGGCAGATCTGCTCTCCTGGACCGCAGCATTCATCTTCATCATCCCGGGGAGGGGGGGTGTCCCACGGCTGTCTGTCGCAGCCAAGGGGCACTGGGCAGGCTCTGGACAGAGTGTCCTGGAGAGCAACCCAGGCAGCCCTACAGGCATGGAGTGAAGGGCACATCCTCCAGCGCTTCCCTTAAGGGATTTCCTTGAGAGCAGGGCCACTCTTGCTCCAGCCACCAGCGGCTCAGGGCTGCTCTCCGGGACGTGCCACAAGGCTCATGGCCCAGCACTGGCCTAGCGCCGCCCCCCGCCATCTGTGTGTCAACGTCCTCACACACCCACGTGCCCCCCGGTGCGCACGTGGGCACATGCTGAACTCTGTCATCATTAACTGTTTAAAATTCCACTGTTGTTCATCGAAGTGGTGCGGGCTGTGTTCTCATTAAGGAGATCAATTCCTGTTGAATATTCACCTCCAGGGGCGGATGTGGTCGGAATGAGCTGGTAGTTTCTGTCTGGCCCGCCCGAGCTAATGAGTGGTCGCCGCCACTGCAACATAATCACTGGCCTGCAATCAGTCAAAATAACAAGCCGTAGCGCCTGGCAGGGATGCTGGGTGTTCCACGTAAACATACACAGGAAGGGGGTCTCACAAACGGCCTGTCCATCTCAATGAGTCAGGCCAGGTGGGAGATGGATGGGTAGATAGGTGGCCAGTCCCCCTGGGTTGAGCCCCACCTGCCTTTCCTTCTTCCCCATATGACTTCCCATCGTCTCACCCACAAACTCTGCACATGGCTGCCTGGAAAAGCCCTTAAAGCCCTTTGGCTGCCTCTAACCTGACTTGTTCCTATGCTTTAGTCCTAATTCAAGAGCCCCGTCCCATCAGAGTCTCCTGAGAAGGAGCCCGCATCCCCACGAGGGGCTGGGGGCTCAGAGCCCTGGGAGCGCCCCAGCAAGTATTTCCTCTGCCCTGAGATGTCTGCACCGTGGAGCAAGCAGCTGGGGTTCTTTCTCCTCCTCTCCTTCCTGGGAACTCAGCGTTAGAGGGTGGGCAGAGGGTGGCGTTCAAGACCGACCGATAGAAACAAACCAGCGCCCAAAGCTCTTGCCTGGCCGCTGGGAATGTTAGCGGGTGGTTTTTCTGAGCCAAGGGAATGAGACCAAACAACTGCAGAGTTAAAAAGTAGTTCATAGTACGGAGAGGCAAGGCTCTCCTGTTAAGATTTGGGTTCATGCACGCCAACTTCAAGAAATCCCATTGAGAAACTGTCTTCTTTTACCTTTTCTTTTCTTTTTTCCTACATCTTTCAGAAAATTTTGCATTAGTGGACCTGAGCAAGGAATGGATTTTAATCTCTTTTCCCCCAATCCCTTCCCCTCTGCTTCACATGTTTCTTGTGTGGATTGTTCTAACCGACATCACAGACACTTAGCCTACAACAACCGCACCCTTGCAGCCTCACTGAGGGAGTCACGCTGTGGACTCACCCCCTCCTTACTACCCCGCTGCAGTCTTCCTACAAACAGCCGTCCAGCAGCTGTCATGGACCAGAGGCTAGGCATTGGGAATACACGGCCCTTACAGTCTAGTAAGAGGGCACGTCCGCGTAAATGAACAACTGCAAAAGAGCGAGCAGGCCCCTGACTTTTGACGCTGAAATACATTATTTTCCTGAATTTTTAGGCCAGAATAGTTTCTTAGACATAATCACACAGGCATCACACAGGCACACCTCGCTTTGTTGTGCATGGATTGCTCACACTTCACAGATACTGCATTTTTTACAAATTGAAGGTTTGTGGCAACCCTGTGTCTAGCAAGTCTATGGGCGCTATCTTCCAACAGCTTTTGCTCACTTCGTGTCTCCGTGTCAAACTTCGGTAATTCTCGCAATATTTCAAACTTTTTCATTATTATTATATTTGTTATGGTGATTAGTGATTGGTGGTCTTCGATGTTTCTACTGCAGAAACATTACGACTTGCTGAAGTCTCAGATGATGGTTAGCATTTTTTAGGAATAATGTATTTTTAATTAAGGTATAGACATTGTTTTCTTAGACATATGCTATTGCACACTTAATAGACTACAGTGCAGTGTAAACATAGCTTTCATATGCATTGGGGAACCAAAAAGTTCATGAGACTCACTTTATTGTGATATTGGCCTTATTGAGGAGGTCAGGAATCGAACCTTCAACATCTCCGAGTTGTGCCCGTGACTCCAGGGATGAAGACACTTTATTAATGAACTCAAGAGGCAAATGGGGACTCCAAGCGAGAGCCTTCAGTATACCCCTCTGTTCAAGAAGATCTGTTAGTTCCTAGTCCAGAATTTCTGTAATAGATCCTGGGTCACGAGCTGAGGACACAGTTGCAGATAAGATTTGCTCAACAGCAGTCGGGTTCCTGTGTCTCAGCTGGACGGAGGGTCACCAGGGGAATGGGGACCACAGAGCTTTCTCCCTCTGTCACGTGGAGGAAGGAAAGACACTTGCCCACTCACAGGTATGAGCCACATGTCACTGGAGAAAAGCGGTGATAACTGGATGTCATTTCTAATCTTGCCTCTTGTGGACAAGGCTGGGGACAGTAAGGAAATGGGAACTGGCAGCTGGTGCCACTCAGCATTCCAGCTCACCTGTCCTCTGACCCTCATCAGCTATTAGGAGAGGTAATTAAGCCAGCGTCCTGCTCATACAACCGCCACTGAGCTCGTGGAACGTAACCTACACCCAGTGCACACAACAAAATAGCACACCCTGAACCACGGGCACCAGGGGACATGTGAGCATCCGCTCGCCCATGACAGGACAGCGTGCTGGGCCTGGTGCTCGGGAAAAAAGCAGGCAGAATGCTTACGCTTTGAGAGTCTGCTTTCTAAGCACAGCCAGTGATCTGAATACACACAGATAGTTCAAAGCACAGTGAAGTCAAGTCACTGAACGAAGCCATAAATGAGAGGGGAGCATTGACACCCTGCACAGGACACAGTGGATGGGCTGCTTGGGGTGGGAGGAACCTGGGCTGCTAATTAGAAGTGGGACCTGCGAGACTCATCATGGAACCTCCCGATATGGTTTGGAAGGGCCGGCGATTTCCCTGCTGATGGAGACGGAAAGTTTTCCTGGAGAAGGTAGATTTTGGAACGTCCCAATGATCTGAAAAATTACTTTATACAATACACACTTACAAGAAATCGCTTGTAAATCCTGACGGCAAACGCCTGGGAAGGGAAACTGAGCTTAGCATTCTTTCCCTCTCGTGCTTTCCTCTGCTCTCTTATTTTGCTTTTTAACCAACCAACATGTTTTTAATACCTATAAGGTGCTATCCACCAATGAGGAGGAAAAGAGCCTGATAAGAATTAATCCTAAGGGGTTCAAAGATGGCTCTCCGACTTCTGGATGGGCTTGTAACCTCATCTATAGAAGAGTAACGGTACTGCTGGCCTTCAGGGCTTCCTGTGAGGCAGGTGCCATGATAAACATGGCTTGCACTCTCCTGTTCAGTGGTCCAACAGCCCTAAGAGATGGGTACTATTGTCATTCTCCTCATACAGATGGGGGAACTGAGGCTCAGAGGTGAAGCCACTTGCCCAAGGTCACACAACTGATAAGTGACAAGTGACCATCTGACCTCAGCCTCCTCTTAGAGGTTGACCTAATGAGCCCAAATAGTTATTCTTCCATATTGACTCTTTGCAATTAAGAGACACAAAGCGAGAGCTTTGCAGAGGAGATGCTTACAAGCCTGCCTGATCACAGCACCACATAAAACGCTATCACTTTCCCCGCTGCCCAGGGATGAAGGGGGAGCACACGCTTGTAGACACAGCACAACCCAGCAGACTTGCCTAGTTAATGTTTTACCTCCAATTTTTTTGGAAGGGGGAAAGTAGACACTGTTCTTAGACGGGTCGTCTCTTGGAGAAAACAGGATCCGTTGCCACCCAGACCTGGTGCAGTGGTCGGGGACTCAGGGCCACTAGAAGGTGCAGAGCCCATCACCACACAGGTGGCTGTTTGGTCAAAGGGCTCAGGCCCACTCCAGTCTCAGCACCTGTAACTGTCTCCCTGAAACAGCTGCGGGGTCGCGAGCTGTGGTCCAGCCGAGCAGTGCAGCCAGACAGCAGCTGTGTTTCTCCCCGGGCTCGGGGATGGATGGCTCCACACAGCGTTATTATGTCTGCAAAGCACTTCACGATGCTCGAGGATGAAAGGAGTTATAAATGAAAGATATTATTATTAATAAGAATGTAGATGAACAAAGGGAAAATGTACGCGCCCTCCCTATCCATCACCTTCCACACTTCACCTACGGAGCATGGTCTGCGGGACGCTCCAGGAAAGCCCATTTGCAGAAATCAATAACTAGTTTAAAAAATAGATCCGGGCTCCACGGGAGCTGACTGCTCAGGGCTTTCTCATAATTCTCTGCAATAGTCAATATGAGCCATCACCGCCTCAAATAAAGATTGAATTCAAATTCAGTTAAGACTGGTTTTATATGCTAATCCACCAACTTGATTATTAAATGTCTTTACCGGGGCTTTTGAAATATAGGCTGTGAGGGGGGAAAAAGGGAAAACAGAAAGCCTGCATGAGTTTGCGCGGTGGGAGCGAAGAGGCTAGCTCACACTGATGGACTCACGGCAGCTTGGTTCTCCTGGGTTTATACAATTAACACTTGGGGAAACCGAGTTCCATTCTGTGGGTGGCAGGAAGCACTTCAGGTCTACCCATCAGGAAGTCAAAGAAGAAGAAGGGTCACAGAGCCTGGCCTTTGGCAGCATTGATGGTGCACAGGCTCTGAACAGAGGCCTGGCGTTAAGTGTGCAGAATGTTGAGTGGACAGCATCAGGGTTCAGGAAAGAAGTGGTAGATACCCTCATGCCTTGGGATCGCGTAGTCCATGGGGAAGCCAAGACAAACACCAACTCACAGCAGCACGTGTTACAGAAATCTGTACGCATAAGCTGGCAGCATCCCAGGCTGTGTTACAGAAGACAGGGGATAGGGAGAATCAGATGACCCGCCAGAGACTCCAGGAGGCTGGGTGGAGGAGGAGAAAGTAAGAGAAGGCTACTGGAGCAAGTGTGCTGAGAGCTTTTTTTTTTTTTTTTGCAGTACGCGGGCCGCTCACTGTCGTGGCCTCTACCGCTGTGGAGCACAGGCTCTGGACGCGCAGGCTCAGCGGCCACGGCTCACGGGCCCAGCCGCTCCGCGGCACATGGGATCCTCCCGGACTGGGGCACGAACCCATGTTCCCTGCATCAGCAGGCGGACTCCCAACCACTGCGCCGCCAGGGAAGCCCATGCTGAGAACTTCTGATGGAAGTTAGGAGCTGCTTTGAGAGAGTGAAGCAGTATACCCACCGGCTGGTCTTAACTCATTAGCAGGTGAAGCGTCTGGAAACGTGTAAAAATGGAGCAAATGCAGGTAAAGGATGCATGCAACGAAGAGAAGCAAACACTCACGGGGCAGAATGGGTTTGATTTCACAGTCAAGAAGACGTACAGTTTAAGAAACACTGTTTGCCGGCGATAATAGACCCTTTGCACGTTAATTCGTGTACAACAAAGAACTACGTATGAATTTTTGCCCTGTGAATATTTAATCGCAACTTGCAAAACATGTCAAGCAAGTCACGTACTTTCCCTGGACGATTCTGGTAGTGGTGAAGAGATTCATCAATAAAAGATTGGGGGGGGGCAGTGCTTGTATGTTGCATTTTTGCCTTCCCTCTTGCATTGGAACTTGGGTTGGTGAGGCCGTGTTGCCAAAGATCTAGAGTGCAAAACGAGTCTTCCAGGACTCAGTTCTAGCACTGCCACGGGTGAGCTGCTGAGAAAAAGAACCTGTTTTCTTGCGCCTGTGTACCAGTGATCCTCCCAACCAGAGTGCATGAAGACCCCCGGAGAACAGATCTTACGTGCATGAATCCCTGAACTTACGCACTGTTCAGGTCCTGTGAATCTGCATTTTGATACACAACCCCGATGATTCTGAAGGATATCCTCCAACTATAAGATACACTTGGAGGCTGAAGAGCTGAGATCTCTCTAAAGAATATGCACAGAGGAGCCTATAGCTCTTTCCCCTCCATAGAGAGGAAAACGGGACTGATTCGGGAGTAATTAGAGTATCAGGCTGCAGCGTACAGCCCAGCGGTAAACATAAATACATAAATATGGGGCAACTTACTCTATAGTTCACAGAGGTGTAAATTATTTTTCTTTGTGCAAATGTATGCAGTCTTCTCACTTGTGAATTGCACCTCCAAGTATCAGGACTGTCTGTTTTTAAGGCCGGCATTTCCTTGGGTGATTATGGCTGTGATTAAGTCCTTGATTATACAGTGTGGTGTCTCTTGGCTTGAAACGCTGCTGGGCAGAAGCACGCCCACAATTGGAGGCTCCAGTGGCGTCTGGATAACTGCATTTAAGAGACTCAAACCTTATAGGCCTTAACTCTTTGGTATGTCAGTCAGGAGGGGCTCTCAGGAACACGGATTCTCAGTTGAAAGCAAGACTGGAAATCGGAAAAGAGGGGGTTGTTTGGGTATTTGTGTGCTATTTTAATTCGATTTTTATTATTATGTATTATTACTTCCCTCATCACGACTTGAGTGGTTTGGGCAAATGTGTTCAAATTGTCTGCTGCACATAGTAACGTACAGGAAATACTGCCTATCTGAATATTGTTATTTTTTAGTAGCCTTTATAATGGTGAAAAATTATAATTTATAAAGTTTATGGAAGTGGACTGTAGAGACTCCCCCCAAACACTCAAATACATACATGTGAAAATGGACACGGGGGGAAAGGGAGGGTGGGATGAATTGGGAGATTAGCTTTGACATAAATACTCTACCATGTGTAAAATAGCTAGCTAGTGGGAACCTGCTGTACAGCACAGGGAGCTCAGCTCAGTGCTCTGTGACGACCTAGATGGGTGGGATGGGGGTGGGGTGGGAGGGAGGTCCAAGAGGGAGGGGATATAGGTGTACATAGAGCAGATTCACTTTGTTGTACAGCAGAAACTAACACCATTGTGAAGCTACTATACTCCAAGAAAAAAAAGGGGGTCAAAATGGACTTGGAGTTCTGGCTTGTCTGAGGGGTAACCCACACCCTGCGTGTGGGTGTCTGACAAATGATGTGCACGGGCGCCCTGCACCCCTGCTCTCATCCCCTTTCCCAGCCTTTCCCAGGCTCCCCTGGAACACCTGGATCAGTAGGTTTTGTCCTGCCTGCCTGCCCGCTTTTTCTCCTGCTGCTTTTCTACCTAGAAATCTCTCCTTCCCAATTTTCTAAATCTGATCTGGGAAAAACTGAGGTTCCTTCCAGCTCAGGTCCCACATTCACGGTGCTCTCTCTCTAACCTGCCCCTCGCCGCTTTGCCTGTTCCCTGTGTGTTTAGCGGTCATTAATTTTAAGTAGTCTGATCAGTTTTATCTTTTCAGAACTATTATGCCTGCATATGTAGTATTTATGCTTTGTATTTAAATTTTTTGTTAGATTTTTAATGCCTTGCTGTTTCCTATTCTTACTTTACATGTAGTTTGGACAAATATATGAGAATGTCCTGATGTACATAATTTATGAGATATATCATTAACCTTGACACATTTTTATTTTATTTGCATATCGTTAACCTTGAAAAATTTTCCCCATAGTGGGGATGGTGAGAGCTGAGCCAGGTTACGGAGCTCAGATTGGAACTTGAAGCTGAGGGATGTATAGCTGACATGCTCGGGTAGCTTCAAATCCCAGCTCTGCCACACTTCCTAGCTGTGTGACCCTGAGAAAGTGACATAGCGTCTCTGTGCCTCACTTTTACGGTGTCACGGTTTTAAGACGGCAAGTCTCGTGCTCCTAGAACGATCTCGGTCCCCGGCAAGCCGAGGTTAACCTAGCCGTTTCCTCTCCTGTACTGAATGCAGGAGATATACTAAAGGTATATTCCATGTGTGGCTGTTATGAAATAATTCGGGATAAGAGCTGAGTAACGTCTCTCTCATTACGTGACTGAGGTTCAGTGCAGGTTAAAAGAAGGCGCTGGCACAGACTTGCTGGTGAAAGCACAATGCAGACTAGACGGCGTCTAACTCACAGGTGCCTTTGGTGTAGACGGCCCGGGGGGAGATGGCAGGGGCCTGGACACCCCAGTGGGGGGCTGAGGGGAAGACCTGCCCGCCGTTCAGTGAGGAGCCCCCCCGCCCACAGAGCATCTTCCACGTGGCAACCGCCCCTACATGGATTCTGTGCCAGAGGGAGGAAAGGTGATAACACACTAAAGTCTCAAGGACGAAACCAAGGCTCAGAGGGTCCAATGGCTTGTGCGGCGTCACAGCAAGTGACAGTGTGGAGTCAGGGTCTACAGGGGCGGGGTTCCTTCCTCTGTGTGTGTGTGGGGGGGCACGTGTGTGTAGTACACAGTGTAGAGAGTGTGAGTGTGGGAGTGGTGTATGGTGTATGTATTCACGGTGTGTGTGTGGTATATCGTGTGTGTGTGAGGTGTATGGTGTGTGGGGTGTGTGGGTGTGGGGGTGTGTGTCTCATCTCAATCCCCATGAGAGCTTTCCTGTGTGAAGGAGGTTGATGGGAGATGGATAAAGCCTGACTCAGAACTCAACCGAGTGTCAACATGCTTTTACAAATCCTACATTCAGGGCATGAATTTAAAAAAGAAAGAAAAAAAGAAAAAGCTACTTTTGAGGTACTTGAGGATTTAGCCCCTCCTTCAGGTACAAAAGTGAAATTTGAAGAATGGATCTTTGAGTGTGAAATCTCCGCATCTTTCCTCAGCCAGTGATATTGCAACTCGTATCTCTGAATTTCAGCACCGTTCACTTGTGGAGAATCGGTTTCTCAGAAGCATTGCACCTCAAGTGTCCTTTAGAGAAAACAGTTCTAAGACCCAAGGAACAGTGGACCAGTGATGGAATCTCCAGCACTGGCTAGGCTGGCAAAGACAAATTTGGGAGGACGAATTTCCACACTGCTCACTCCTCAAGGTACTAGCTCTCCTCTCCTCTGCTCATGTGAAACTTCCCGAGATAATTATCCAAATTCCATCATTTGATTCATTCTGACAAGTGCACCCATCACTTCTTGTGACACAAAAGTTTACAGCCTGTTTGTAATATGTATACACGTGTGAGTTATTTGGTGTGTGTGTGTGTGTGTGTGTGTGTGTGTGTGTGTGTGTGTTCATTCTTGAATGAACACCTTCACCGCCCACTCCCCACATAGCGGATAAGGCTCATCCAGCATCCGTAGCAGCCTAAGCAGGGGGTACCATTCCCTTCCTGCTGCAGAGGAAGGAGGTGAAATATGGTGGGGGGGTAGGAATCCCTTGGTCAGTTTCCTCGTAATCTTAGGAGGAGGCACTGGGATCTGGTCTGGGTTCCTGACCTCTGCTCCACAGTCCCCGTCACAGAAGGAGCAAATTTGGGGAGTGGGGCTTCCTCAGTCCTGCCCGGGTAGACCAACTTCCTGGTTATTACAGCAACACGACACCAGGTTAAGGCTATCACGAAGGTCTCAACCCTAAAGAAGGCTGAGACACCACTGCCAAGGTGCTACAAAGGCAAAGGCAAATCTTTGAAACACTGGGTTAGAGGCGCACATTCAAAGGTCCACGAAGTGCGTGGAAATGTGTGCTCCCAACGCATGCATCCTGCTGTCCACTCCCGACCCCCAGGTGCAACAATGGCAGATTAGAAACAATGTGAAGGAGACTGGTTCAAGATGGCAGAGTAGAAGGACGTGCTCTCACTCCATCTTGCAAGAACACCAGAATCACAACTAACTGCTGAACAATCATCGACAGGAAGACACTGGAACTCACCAAAAAAGATACCCCACAACCAAGGACAAAGGAGAAGCCACAATGAGACAGTAGGAGGGGCGCAATCACAGTAAAATCCAATCCCATAACTGCTGGGTGGGTGACTCACACTGGAGAACACTTACACCACAGAAGTCCACCCACTGGAGTGAAGGTTCTGGGCCCCACGTCAGGCTTCCCATTCTGGGGGTCTGGCAACAGGAGGAGGAATTCCTAGAGAATCAGACTTTGAAGCCTAGTGGGATTTGATTGCAGGACTTTGACAGGACTGAGGGAAACAGACACTCCACTCTTGCAGGGCACACACAAAGTAGTGTGCGCATCGGGACCCAGGGGAAGGAGCAGTGACCCCAGGGGAGACTGAACCAGACTTACCTGCTAGTGTTGGAGGGTCTCCTGCAGAGGCGGGGGGTGGCTGTGTGTCACCTTGAGGACAAGGACACTGGCAGCAGAAGTTCTGGGAAGTACTCCTTGGCGTGAGCTCTCCCAGAGTTTGCCATCAGCACCACCAAAGAGCCCAGGTAGGCTCCAGTGTTGGGTCGCCTCAGGCCAAATAACCAACAAGGAGGGAACTCAGCCCCACCCATCAGCAGACAAGCAGATTAAACTTTTACTGAGCTCTGCCCACCAGAGCAACAGCCAGCTCTACCCACCACCAGTGCTGCCCATCAGGAAACTTGCACAAGCCTCTTAGGTAGCCTCATCCACCAGAAGGCAGACAGCAGAAGCAAGAAGAACTACAATGCTGCAGCCTGTGGAACAAAAACCACATTCACAGAAAGAGAGACAAGATGAAAAGGCAGAGGGCTATGTACCAGATGAAGGAACAGGATAAAACCCCAGAAAAAACAACTAAATGAAGTGGAGATAGGCAACCTTCCAGAAAAAGAATTCAGAATAATGATAGTGAAGATGATCCAGGACCTCGGAAAAAGAATGGAGGCAAAGATCGAGAAGATGCAAGAAATGTTTAACAAAGACCTAGAAGAATTAAAGAACAAACAAACAGAGATGAACAACATAATAACTGAAATGAAAAATACACTAGAAGGAATCAATAGCAGAATAACTGAGGCAGAAGAACAGATAAGTGACCTGGAAGACAGAATGGTGGAATTCACTGCTGCAGAACAGAATAAAGAAAAACAAATGAAAAGATGAAGACAGCCTAAGAGACCTCTGGGACAACATTAAATGCAACAGCATTCGCATTATAGGGGTCCCAGAAGGAGAGGAGAGAGAGATTAAGGACCCAAGAAAATATTTGACAAGATTATAGTCAAAAACTTCCCTAACACGGGAAAGGAAATAGCCACCCAAGTCCAGAAAGTACAGAGAGTCCCGTAGAGGATAAACCCAAGGAGAAACACACTGAGACATGTAGTGATCAAACTGGCAAAAATTCAAGACAAAGAAAAATTATTGAAAGCAGCAAGGGAAAAACAACAAATAATATACAAGGAAACTCCCATAAGGTTAACAGCTGATTTCTCAGCAGAACCTCTAAAGGCCAGAAGGGAGTGGCATGATATACTTAAAGTGATGAAAGGGAAGAACCTACAACCAAGATTACTCTACACAGCAAGGATCACATTGAGATTCGATGGAGAAATCAAAAGCTTTACAGACAAGCAAAAGATAAGAGAATTCAGCACAACCAAACCAGCTCTACAACAAATACTAAAGGAACTTCTCTAAGTGGGAAACACAAGAGAAGAAAAGGACCTACAAAAAAAAAAAAAAAAACAATTAAAAATATGGTAATAGGAACATACATATTGATAATTACCTTAAACGTGAATTGATTAAATGCTCCAACCAAAAGACACAGGCTTGTTGAATGGATACAAAAATAAGACCCATATATATGCTGTCTACAAGAGACCCACTTCAGACCTAGGGACACATTCAGACTGAAAGTGAGGGGATGAAAAAAGATATTCCATGCAAATGGAAATCAAAAGAAAGCTGGAGTAGCAGTACTCATATCAGATAAAACAGACTTTAAAATAAAGAATGTTACAAGAGACAAGGAAGGACACTACATAATGATCAAGGGATCAATCCAAGAAGAAGATATAACAATTATAAATATATATGCACCCAACATAGGAGCACATCAATACATAAGGCAATTGCTAACAGCTATAAGAGAGGAAATCCACAGTAACACAATAATAGTGGGGGACTTTAACACCTCACTTACACCAATGGACAGATCATCCAAACTGAAAATTAATAAGGAAACACAAGCTTTAAATTACACAATAGACCAGAGAGATTTAATTGATATCTATAGGACATTCCATCCAAAAGCAGCAGATTACACTTTCTCCTCAAGTGTGCATGGAACATTCTCCAGGATAGATCACATCTTGAGTCACAAATCAAGCCTCAGTAAATTTAAGAAAATTTACATCATATCAAGCGTCTTTTCTGACAACAATGCCATGAGATTAGAAATCAATTACAGGGAAAAAAATGTAAAAAACACAACCACATTGCAGTTAAGCAATACGTTACTAAATAACCAAGAGATCACTGAAGAAATCAAAGAGGAACTCAAAATATACCTGGAGACAAACGACAATGAAAACACAATGATCCAAAACCTATGGGATGCAGCAAAAGCAGTTCTAAGAGGAAAGTTTATAGCTATACAAGCCTACCTCAAGAAATAAGAAAAATCTCAAACAATCTAACCTTACACCTAAAGGAACTAGAGAAAGTAGAAAAAACAAAACCCAAAGTTAGAAGAAGGAAAGAAATCATAAAGGTAAGAGCAGAAATAAATGAAATAGAAACAAAGAAAACAATAGCAAAGATCAATAAAACTAAAAGCTGGTTCTTTGAGAAGATAAACAAAATTAACAATCCATTAGCCAGACTTATCAAGAAAAAGAGGGAGAAGACTCAAATCAATAAAATTAGAAATGAAAAAGGAGAAGTTACAACAGATACCACAGAAATACAAAGCATCCTAAGAGCCTACTACAAGTAACTCTGTGCTAATGAAATGGACAACCTGGAAAAAATGGACAAATTCTTAGAAAGGTATAACCTTCCAAGACTGAACCAGGAAGAAATAGAAAATATGAACAGACCAATCACAAGTAATGAAACTGTGATTTAAAATTTTCCAACAAACAAAAGTCCAAGACCAGATGGCTTCACAGGTGAATCCTAACAAACATTGAGAAGAGCTAACACCCATCCTTCTCAAACTCTTCCAAAAAATTGCAGAGGAAGGAACACTCCCAAACTCATTCTATGAGGCCACCATCACCCTGATACCAAAACCAGACAAAGATACGACAAAAACAGAAAGTTACGGACCAATATCATCAATGGATATAGATGCAAAAATCCTCAACAAAATACTAGCAAAAAGAATCCAACAACACATTAAAAGGATCATACACCATGATCAAGTGGGATTTATCCCAGGGATGCGAGGATTCTTCAATATACGTAAATCAATCAATGTGATACACCATATTAACAAATTGAAGAATAAAAACCATATGATCATCTCAATAGATGCAGAAAAAGCTTCTGACAAAATTCAACACCCATTTATGATAAAAAAAACTCTCCAGAATGTGGGCATTGAGGGAACCTATCTCAACATGATGAAGGCCATATATGACAAACCCACAGCAAACATCATTCTCAATGGTGAAAAACTGAAAGCATTTCCTCTAAGATCAGGAACAAGACAAGGATGTCCACTCTCACCTCTCTTATTTAACATAGTTTTGGAAGTCCTAGCCACGGCAATCAGAGAAGAAAAAGAAATAAAAGGAATACAAATTGTAAAAGAAGAAGTAAAACTGTCACTGTTTGCAGATGACATGATACTATACATAGAGAATCCTAAAGATGCCACCAAAAACTACTAGAGCTAATCAATGAATTTGGTAAAGTTGCAGGATACAAAATTAATGTACAGAAATATCTTGCATGCCTATACACTAATGATGAAAAATCTGAAAGAGAAATTAAGGAAACCCTCCCATTTACCACTGCAACAAAAAGAATAAAATACCTAGGAATAAACCTACCTAGGGAGACAAAACACCTGTATGCAGAAAAATATAAGACACCTTTGAAAGAAGTTAAAGATGATACCAACAGATGGAGAGATATACCATGTTCTTGGATTGGAAGAATCAATATTGTGAAAATGACTATACTACCCATAGCAATCTACAGATTCAATGCAATCCCTATCAAACTATAAATGGCATTTTTAACAGAACTGGAACAAAAAATCTTAAAATTTGTATGGAGACACAAAACACCCTGAGACTTGCTGAAGCAGTCTCAAGGAAAAAAAAAGGAGCTGGAGGAATCAGACTCCTTGACTTCAGACTATACTACAAAGCTACAGTAATCAAGACAATATGGTACTGGCACAGAAACAGAAATATAGATCAATGGAACAGGATAGACAGGCCAGAGTTAAACCCATGCACCTATGGTCAACTAATCTATGACAAAAGAGGCAAGGATATACAATGGAGAAAAGACAGTCTCTTCGGTAAGTGGTGCTGGGAAAACCGGACAGCTACATGTAGAAGAATGAAATTAGAACACTCCCTAACACCATACACAAAAATAAACTCAACATGGATTAGAGACCTAAATGGAAGACCGGACACTATTAGAGGAAAACTCTTAGAGGAAAACATAGGAGGAACACTCTGTGACATAAATCACAGCAAGATCTTTTTTGATCCACCTCCTAGAGTAATGGAAATCAAAACAAAAATAAACAAATGGGACCTAATGAAACTTAAAAGCTTTTGCACAGCAAAGGAAACTACAAACAAGACGAAAAGACAACCCTCAGAATGGGAAAAAATATTTGCAAACGAATCAATGGACAAAGGATTAATCTCCAAAATATATAAACAGCTCATGCAGCTCAATATTAAAAAAACAAACAACCCAATCCAAAAATGGGCAGAAGACCTAAATAGACATTTCCCCAAAGAAGACATACAGATGGCCAAGAAGCATATGAAAAGCTTCTCAACATCACTAATTATTAGAGAAATGCAAATCAAAACTACAATGAGGTTATCACCTCACACCAGTTAGAATGGGCATCATCAGAAAATCTACAAACAACAAATGCTGGAGAGGGTGTGGAGAAAAGGGAACCCTCCTGCACTGTTGGTGGGAATGTAAATTGATACAGCCACTATGGAGAACAGTATGGAGGTTCCTTAAAAAACTAAAAATAGAACTACCATATGACCCAGCAATCCCACTAGTGGGCACATACCTAGAGAAAACCATAATTCACAAAGACACATGCACCCCAGTGTTGACTGCTGTGCTATTTACAATAGCCAGGTCATGGAATCAACCTAAATGCCCATTAACAGAGGAATGGATAAAGAAGATGTGGTACACATGTACAATGGAATATTACTCAGCCATGAAGAGGAACAAAATTGGGTCATTTGTAGTGACGTGTATGAATTGAGAGACTGTCATACAGAGTGAAGTAAGTCAGAAAGAGAAAAACAAATACCGTATATTAATGCATATATGTGGAACCTAGAAAAATGGTACAGATGAACCGGTTTGCAGGGCAGAAGTAGAGACACAGATGTAGAGAACAAACATATGGACACCAAGGGGGAAAAGTGGCGGGTGGTGGTGGTGGTGGTGTGATGAATTGGGAGATTGGGATTGACATGTATACACTCATGTGTATAAAACTGATGACTAATAAGAACCTGCTGTATAAAAAAAATAAAGTAAAATTCAAAAAAAAAAAAAAAAAAGGAACAATGTGGATTTTAAGCCGAAAAGGTTCTGGCCCTGCAACTCCTCGCCCACCACCTCTGGCCCAGGTATCTGAGTCTGGTTCCCTAATGTGTAACATAAAGACAGGCCGCTCTGCCCTGTCCAGTTAACAGAATCATCATAGGCTCCGGGAAAAGAGCCCACGTTGAGACCACAGAGTGCACGCTGTTATTAATAGTCACGACCGTCATAAAATAACGCAGCATATAAAATGCAGCCCAGTGCTTCATAAATTTTACCTAAAACTGATATGCCAGCTATAATATTCACTAAACATTTAATTAACAAGACTGTTCTTTTTAGATTTAAAAGGGTTATTTGGAGATGATTTCAATGGTCAGGGCCTCTTACAAATCTATCCAGGAAAGTCTGAACTCCTGTCTTTTTTTCCCTTCATGAATTTCTCTCTACCAAGCAGAGGAATCCAAAATCGTTCCATTAACCTTTGCCCTGTGCTCAGAGTTGGGACTTCTTCTTTTTTCCAAAGAAGGCATTATAGCAACTACACCTGGAAAAGTTTCACTGACTTCCATTAGGGAGGGTCTTTTGCCTGTTTCTCCCCTCTCCACCCCCGCAGTCTACAAGATCGCTGAAATAGGATTTGAGATCTGAAAGGCTACTCAGAATATAGCTCCACAAGGCAGGGACTTTATTTAAAACACGGCTGTATAGTCAGTTCTTAGCTCAGCATCTGGCTTTTCATAGGTGCTCAAAAATACCTCATGAAGGAAAGGAAGGAAGGATGGATGGACAGACAGATGGATAAGAAGCAACCAGAGAGCATGCATGTAAAGGAAGGGGTAGCCATCATTTTTGCCCCAGAGATGGTTGCTGAAGGGCACAGGAAAATTCTGGAATTACTGGGACTTCTACAGGGCAATGTGGCAGAAGAAATATTTCTCCTCCTTGTTGCCTCCCTGATTCCCAGCCCTGTCAGAAACATTAGAACCAAGCTTTCAAATTAGCACTCCAAGACCTCTAAAAAAGAATTCAAATGCAGGTATTCATTTAGTACACAGAGAATGAACATTTATTGGGTGTCTACTCTATGCCAGACACAGCACTTTGTTTTTTATGTATGCTAGCTCATTTAATCTTCAACCTCATGATGGAGAAATTATGATCGCCATTTATCTTGAGCTAAAAGACATTACATTCGCTGCCCACATCACACGGTGAAAGACGGCGAGAGTGGTGCCTCGTGGCTGTATTTGCCCGACATTCCTTCCTTCAAGCTGCTCTGAAATGGACTTCTTCTTGCCCTTCCCTGCTCCTTGAGTGCTGGTGGGGCTGGTCCTCCTCCAGACAGATCGGACCTCGTTAGCATGTGACCTAGAACTAGTGAGTCATAGCACCAGTTGCTTTGGCTCCAGTGACTGACCCAAGTCTGACCCATCGGACAACTCCCATAATTTTCCCCGTCTATAGAGCCCCAGCTGGGGGGGCCCATCCTGCACCTGCACCAGGGCAGTGAGGTGCAAATCAGTGCACCTGTCCTGAGACACACACAGTCCTCGTGCAGACTGTAGCTGAGCCCAGCTCAACACACACGTTCCCCCTGCAAATCAGCAGGGGGACTCGGGAAAGAACTGAAGTTGTCACATACTCCTGTTGGCCGAGATTGCAAAAGCTTGGGGTCATCATTTGGTGGCTGAATTCTCAAGTCTGTGTGAGAATCTGGGGCAGCCAGTCCGGAACTCACTGCAATAAATGGCCAGAGATTCTACTGAAGCATCTTCTTCCGGCAAAGACCCTCACACAGGTCCCTGGTGGGTGTGGAACCAAGAACCTAATGCAAGATATGAATTAACAGTGCTCCCCCTGGACTCTGCCAGCAGCTGGTAGTTATCCGCTGCTGCAGGCTCCTTAGTGGCCAGGGCCCTTTTCCCACAGCATGTGGTACAATTCAGAGGCTCAAATGCGGGTATTTCTTTGATTTTCAGACAGCTGCAATTTCCTAAACACCCACCTTGTAGCCTACATCTTCACTCACCTCACCAAGTCCCTCCTGAAGAAACATTTATCTCAGAACTGCAGTGGCGATATGGTGCATAAATATATATAATTACTCTACATTAATATAATTAGCCTGTCCCTCTCCTGATCCAGAAATGGTTGTCCATTTTTAGCTGCTAATGGTTGGAATTATTTATGTGCATTTGTTCAAGGACTAAAAATGGATTCATAATAAAAGAAAGCAGAGATGTTAGGACAGAAAGGTCCTTTCATCTCTTCCATCCCATTGTTCCCGTCCGGGGCCCACCTCCTGCCTTCTTGGGAACTGAGTCTGGTAGCTCAGGGGAGATGAGATTCACACAAGGCACTCTGTCCACTTATTCTCTTTGATGAATTACCAGCAAGCTGACAAGACAAAGTGCTTTGGCTGTTTTAAAGCCGACAACTCCATCTCCACAGCACCACCGGGGACCCATCCTTGGTAAAGGGCAGGGCCACATTGGAGAAGAAAGGCGCTGACTCAGCAGCTTCCACTTCTTACATCTTCTCTACCAGCCTAGCTCCTCCAGCTACTGTGAAGCCTCAGACACGCCAGAAAGTACAACCACCATTCATATCCATACATTCTGAAATTAAAAACAAAAGTAGATACAAGAAGATAATTGCATATAAATATCTCCTTCTTTACCACTTGTAGGGAATAAAGCTTTCCTTGTAGCCTGTGCTTATCTTTCCGTAATAGCTGCCGTGTTGAACCCCATGTGCCCAGCACTGTGTTATTTTTTATGTACGTCATTTCACTTCATTATCACAAATAAGTGAGGTGAGAATAAGTATGAATAAGTATAAAAAGGAACACTGAGCCTAAGAACAGGTAGAGGAACATACGCAGTTGGTGGTCACGGATATGGAAACAGACAAATCTGGATTTGAATCCTATCCCTGCATCTTCCTAGCTGTGTGGTCATCATGGGATCAACTTCACAGCGATACTGAAGCAGACATGATATTCCCACTTTAAGATCAGGAGACTGTAGTTCAGAAAATAATTAAATGATCTAATTTGCATAGGGCCGGCTCGTTGATACATGCGAAATGCAGGATGGCCAAATCTGTTTGTCCTTGAAAACAGTAGTCTTAATTGTCATCTTTTATTGCTTCCTTGATGCAGAAAAAGAAAATGACTTAGTTGTGATTGAAACAAGTATAGCTGTTCATTTAGGCACAGATCCTATCCAATGGGTGTGAAAGGGCATTCTTGCCAATGTTTGATTGAACAGTGGTATTTTGAGAGAAGGATGGAGAAGATGCTCTTCCAGGACGGAAGCCCCCTTTGGTCAGTCCTGGGGGCCTAGCATGTCTATGTCACTCACTCCCCCTAAGTCTGGGGTTCTCTTTGGAGGAGTAGATCCCAAGCAGCTACCCCAAGACCAGTAGCATCATTCTAGCTAGAAGAGCAGCAGAGCGTGTGTGTGCGTGTGTAAAAGGGAGTGAGAGCGAGAGTGAGAGAGAGAAACAGAGAGGAAGCAGCAGTTACTAGCTACAAGTCCTTAGAGCACTGCTTGCCACACATCCAGTGCTTAGTAGATGCGAGCTTCCATCCACCTGGGGTGCAGCCTTGAAGGAGCACAGGATCTGGAGTCAGATTCCTTGGGATCGATGCCGGCTTTATCTCCTTCTGACTCTGTGAGCTTGAGCAAATTGTGTAACTCTCTGTGCCCCGGCATCCTCCAAGGAAGAGCGATGCCATGTGGAGAGTCAGGAGCGTTAAATGAGATGCAAAGAGCATTTAGAGCCCAGGCTGAGATAGAGTAAGCGCTTGATGAAGTTGGGGGGAGGAGTTGTGTGTTCTTATCGTCACTAAGGCGTGAGGACCGCGCCTAGGAGAGGTATAGCCTGAATGTTTAACTTGGAAACACTCCATTCTGGACCCGGGATCCTGTGTTTTTGTGCACCTGTCACTCACACTGGGACAGTGTGAGTTCCCACCAGCACCAGCAGAGGCGGGTTCTCTACCCGGTGTGGGTGTGATGAAGCGGGGGTTGGGGGAGGGACGCTTTGCAAGGAGGATTATCCCTTCCGCCCTCCCCTGCCAACCCCGCGCCCCGCCCCCATCAGGTTGATGGGACCTTCAACTCCAGATGGATAACGCCCCAGTCGGAAGCAGGGATGCACTGGAAGCCTTGCTTTCATAAGCATTACACCCCTTGTGATTTATATGGAGGGAGGGTGATACTGACACGCACTTCTGCTCATAGGGTATCTGCACCCAGCCTGCCGTCAGTCCCACAGGACAGGAGCGTGCAGGGCGGCCTGGCACCCTATCTCTCAAGGTCCCAGAGCTGGCAGCAAAGCTTCCTCTTCCTAGAGAAAGCATCTACTCCATCAACTACAAACATCATATTGCAGGTGCATGTTCATAGATCTCGCCAGAAAATCCCATTTGCAGACTTAATCTTTGGATCAAGGGTACCGAGAAAAAGAAAATGGGCCCTACAGTACTTCCTGGCTCAGGCTGATGGAGGAAATGGAGACCAGTGACCCTCCTACAAAAAAGGTCAGTGGTGAAAAGTCAGGAAACGTACCAGAATAGGTCTAGACCGCATCATTTAGCTTTTCCAATGTTAATGCCGCTTCACAGACATTAGCGCCAACCCGGACCTCTCCGCTCACGTGTGCTATTTCGCTTATGTACCCTCCCGTTGTGGATCGTGCTGTGTCCGCCCGAAATTCATCTGTCGAAGTTCCAACCCCAGTATCTCACAATATGACTGCATTTGGAGATAAGGTCTTTAAAGAGGCGATGGAGTTAAAATGAGTCTGTTACGGTAGGTCCTGATCGAAACTGACTTGTGTCCTCATAAGAGAGCCACTGGAACACACACACAGAGAAAAGGCCACATAAGGAAAACGGCAAGAAGACGTCCATCTGCACGCCGAGGAGAGAGGCCTCGGGAGATACCAACTCCGCCAACACCTCGGTCTCGGACTTCCAGCCTCCAAGCTGTGAGACAGTAAATTTCTGATGTTGAAGCCACCCATTCTGTAGCATTTTGTCATTGTTTGAGCAGACTAACACACCTAGCATGAAGAGCAGATGTGCTCAAGGAAGTTGAGATCCTGATAAACAGAAAATTCAAAATCTACTGACAAGGTCAGATTGGAAAGAGGAGAGGCCCATCACCAGGGCTGGTTGAGAGACAATGAATCGGGGTGGCTTTGCAGACTCGCTGCTGAAATGCAGTGAAACAGAGTTGAGAACGTGTATGGGCCCCATTCTCTCCCAGGATAATGCAACACTGTGTGTTCATTAAAAGGAAATAAGCAACGAATTCTTATGATGTGCCAGGCGCTGGTCAGCCACCAAGACTGCAGAAGATCAGTGAAACGTTCTCCATGGTCTAGCGAGAGAAGTGTTAACTTTTATTGTTCACATTTCTCTCCATGCCTACACGCTGTAGTTAGATGATCTGATACTGCCTTTACGTTGTTCTCCTTCCTTTGACCCATGTCCACTCACCAAACATTACAACAGGTACATTTCAGCATGTCCAATGCATGCCAAACACAGGGGCGTGTTTCAGGGTTCTGTGCACGGCCCTGTCTTACTGGATATTTAATTTAAGCCATGACCTGAGAAAAGATATGAATGCACCCTAATGTCTTCTATGGACCATACCAAGCTGAGAAAAGTAGTTAACACCCAAAGAGGCAGAATCAGGAGTCAAAAAGATCTTAATTTCTGGAAAGTATGGTCCAGGATTAATTTGGTGAAATTGATTCAGGATAAAGAACCAGCAGCTTAAGTCTATGTAGAGGAAGGGCCTCATTTACCAGCATGAGAACAAACCTAGATTGTTTTTTTTTTTTTTTGCGGTACGCGGGCCTCTCACTGCTGTGGCCTCTCCTGCTGCGGAGCACAGGCTCCGGATGCGCAGGCTCAGCGGCCATGGCTCACGGGCCCAGCCGCTCCGCGGCACGTGGGATCTTCCCGGACCGGGGCACGAACCTGTGTCCCCTGCATCGGCAGGCGGACTCTCAGCCACTGCGCCACCAGGGAAGCCCCAAACCTAGATCTTTGAGTCATCCTATGACTCCCCCTCTTTCTGTCCATTTGCTACACTTTCTCCCTTGTGTTTCTTTGCTTGCTTCCTCTGGGTGCTGACAGTCTGAGTGATCTTTGTGGCCATGACCCAAGTGCTCCCTTCCTGCGTGTACGGTTTGTCCTGGGCACCCTGCCTTAGGGAACAGAGGGTTAGAACTGACCGCTGTGGATGCCCTGATGGAAAACATTCAGACAGGGTTTACCCAGCGCCCTAGAACAAGGCACTGACGATAGAGAACAAAAGGCCAAACATTTTAAGCAATGACTAAACAAATGAAAAATGAACAAAAGTGAAGACAAGAGCGTTAACCTCAAAATAAGTCAGAGTGCCACCCTGAGGATGAAGATATATTCGTCCTGGGAAGCTACTCCAACAGGTAACAGCTACAGGAAATCAAAGATGAGATCCAGTTTAAGCCAAAAAAAACAAAGGTTCAAAACTGGATTTCGTGATCTTTTCGGTTCCTGAGCTCTCTGTTCCCAGAAGTGGTCAAGCAGAGGCTGCAGGGCCTTCTGTGGGGTCTTGCAAAGGGGACCCTTGCACTGGGTGGGACGTAGGTTGGAATGACCTCTAATGTTGAGTCTGCATTCTATATTTTCTTCTAACCCCGTTGGACTCTCTTTTATCAGGAGCTGGGCTGGGGTGGAAAGTGCAGCTCCTATAAATGGGCTCATTTTGCCACCTTTGTTGAGAGCTAGTGAAATTTATACTTAGCGCAAATGTCAATTTTAGGCTCCCACAGCTGCTGGGTAGGAAATTCAGATCCTGCTGAAGAAAAAGGAACCCCAGCTGTCTTTCACTCATCACTCTCTCATGTTGTCAAGGTTTCTGTCACCTTGCAATTAGCCCTGACCTTAAAGGAAAGCAAGCTGGCATCTGCGCTGTGCAGGCTGGAACTCCCAGTGGGCAGGAAAAGGGCCATGGCTCTGAAGGGGCTGCAATTTGGGCGAATTCAGACAAACTTTGGCCTTCACGGGGGATTCTAACTGAGGGTCCACCGTGCTGGTACCCAGTCCAGCTTCCTGGGGGGCAGCCCCTTGAGAACAAGCCCCCGCCGTGGACAGCAGTTCACTAGCCCCCTTCAGCACCAAGTGAATGCAGACGACTGGTATGGGGGCGTGAACTCTTCCTCCATAGCACATTTCATGTGTCAGCAGAGGGATATCACCGTCGGCCCATTGTCCCTGCAAATCAAGGCTGTGGCCGCCTCTCATTTTCACATCTGATGCTTTCATGGCCCGATGTGAAGGAGCAGAGGAAGTAGGAAGAGCTCTGGGAGGAGAGGTAGGGGCCCGAGCACCGGCCACGTGGCCTGCACACGCAAGGGGCTGAGTCAGTTTCTCCGGGGTGGCATTTCTCCCGAGGTCCGTCCCAGTGCAGGTGGAACACCTGTCTCCCAGCCTTGCCTGCCTCCATCTCTCACCCTCCTACACAACATCTTTGGGCTTTGGCTTCTTTATCTATAAAATGAGGGGAAAATAATAACTTCCCTGCCTCAAGGTGGTTGTTTAACCAACATGGGTTATTATCAGTAGACCACGGTTATCGACATATACAATTTTACCTTTATAAAAAGATTTATAACTTAAAGATTTTTTTTTTCTAAATAATGGCAACTAAAATTGAGCTATTCTATATTGCCAGGCACTCTGGCCAGAGTCTAACTTAACTTTCTTGAAAATCCCTGTGTGGGAGGTACTATTATTACCTCTCATTACAGATGAAGCAACTGTAGCCCAGAGAGGTTAAGCATGATCCCCAAGGTCACACAGCTAGCCAGTGGCAGAGCTGGGATAGGATTCCACATCCTTCTGCTGCTGTCTGAAGAAGTGAGTGCAGATCAAGTTTAAAAAAAAATTGGTTGTAATAGTTAGGGCTGGTCTCCTTCTTATTCTTCTGACTCACTGTTGCCTCTAAGTTGCCAAACAAAAACAAAAACAAACAAACAAACAAAAAACCACTGCTGTTCTTGGCTGAAACAGCCCTTCCTCCAGGTCTCTGTGATCTTGGCAAGGGTGCCAGACTGCGCTCTCCAAAGCTGTCCTGCCATTTCATGCTCCTTGTCATCTGTGACAGGGTCGGAATCGGCAGGACCCACACCTGTCCTTCTCCTTTCAAAGCAGTGAGCAGGAAAGTAGCAAGTGACCCGCCACTTCCTCACCGGCTGGTGTTCCTTTTCTCATCCCCATGTTCAGGGATTTCAGAATTGCAAGCCTCTTCAGTGCCTTCACAGGCAGCAGATCAGAAGGGAGACGTCAGGGAGGGGACCAGAGAACAGACTCTATTGTCTCCACAGCCTCATGTGCACTCCACGCACCTGAGCAGGTGAGTGTAGCGGGCAACGCCACCCCCACACCAGCTGGCAGATGCCACCTCCTGCCCTGTGGCACCATCGTGTCCACGGCAACCTCAACGGGGGTTCTCGGGAGGGACAGAGGGAATGAAGGAATAGTTTGCATGCTCACTACATTTTCCCACGGACCCCTCAGGCCTTCAAAGCCCTACAGCGCTTCTTAGAGGTGTTCAGGTCAGGGGAACCCTGACCATTAAAGTGATACGTCTACACTCACTGCCCTCTCATGCAGAGTCACGTGAGAGGCAGGACTATACCACGCAGGCGCTGACCGGCCAGGAGCATGAAAGGGTGGAGGGGGCTTGCTTTCGGTACAGGAAGAGCTCGGAGCACCGGTGCCGGGCTCTGCGGGAAGCGATCCTCGGCTGGCGGAGGCCAGGCCACCAGTCAGGTCATCCTCGGTGAGCTGGGTGGTGCGTCTGAACTGCTGGAGGGCAGACGTCACAGACCGAAAGGGAGGCTTGTCAGTCACTTGAGGATCTGGGAGGGAAGAGCTTCCCTTTCCTCACCTCGTCATCTGCCCAAATGAAACACGTCCAGATTTATCGACACTCTCAACTCCTTACTCCTGAAAGGTGGCTAAAAAGGTGTGTTTCCCTATTTCCTTAACGTGCTGTTTGACACCCTCCCCCACGTTAGTCTCCTCTCCGAGGATGTGCTCCACATCACCTCATCCTCACACCTCAGCCCCCCATCCCCGATCTGGTCTGCTTCTTCCTCAAGTCACCCATCCCTAACATTCCCCCAACCTGCCCCACAATCTGGAGCCTCAGCCCGTCCCCCTGGCGTGCTGCTCTCTTCCTCAACGGTCCTCAACCTGCTTCTACTGCCCGTTGCTTCCAGGCCAAACTGTTCCGTCCATCAGTTGAAGCCCTTCCCCATCCGGTGCCACCTGCCTTTCTAAATTGACTTTTGAGTCCTCCCCTGCAGGGATGTTTCATTTAATTCCTATGCGTGTGTGGAGAGAGGAGCTGGTTTTGGGATGAGTGTGGAGAGACGCGGGGTGGAATGCCCCCCGTGTAGACGCTGCGGGTGACGTGCAGACCTGCCGCACCAGGAGCAATGCCCAGTGCACGAAGGGGGGCCTCGCCTGCTTGGTGGTGGGGCAGGGAGTCACCCTGAGCATCACTGATATGATGCTCTCTCCCCACAGAAACTGTAGGAACTCAGGAGATGCTGTCATATTAATACACAGGTAAATACTGCAGGACGGGGGAGGGGGAGGGAGGCCCAGCCAACGGCCTGGGGCGGGATTTGTGCAGTAAAACACCACACTTTGCAGAGGGGGGGGGGGGAGGGCTTGGGTTATAAACGGCGGAGAAATACTGCGAGTTAGCCGGAAAAAAGCCAGACGAAAGTATTAACTACCGGAGACAGTTTGAGTTCAAATCCCAGCTTCTTACTTCAGCCACAAGACTTTGTTAGCCGGTGACCTCGGGAAAGTTACTTAGCCTTTCTATATTGCAGTGGCTTATTCATGTGTGTGTGTGGTTTTATAAATCTGTGGGATGGGAAGGAACAATGGCACTACTTCCTAGGGCAGGTGTGAGGATAAAATTAGACAATGCATCCAAAGCGCTTGGCATGGCTTTTTTTTTTTTTTTTTTTTTTGGCACCTGGTCAAAGGCTCAATATATCAATAACCCTTAGGTGATGACACGGTGTTACTATCATCGACTGAGCCGACTCTCCGATAGCGGTGAGCCCTACGGTTGGGCTCTGCCTCCCATTCTGTACCCTTTTCTTTCCCCTGTGCTTGCCACCTCCACGGGCTCCGACAACCTCTCCACCATCTGCAGCTCCCTTTTGTGCTTAAACTGCCTTTAAACTGTTTAGTCAAGAAGCAGACGAGGAACAGCTTCTGGGAAAGGTGAACGACATCCTGTCCTGTGTCTTCAAGCACCCTCACCTGCCCTCTTCCACGAAGTGGGTCCCGTATACCCTCTGCTATTAACTCGATGCTGCCATGTCAGTGTTATTCAAAGAAAACACAGTGCCTCGCTCGGATGGTTTGATGGACACGCTCTTCTGTCTGCACAGTGGGAGGGCGTCTCCTGGGAATGCAGCGGCATGGGCGAAGAATGGAAAAGTGGAAGAAGATATTAAAAAGCCAAAACACTCTGGACCCTGTGGCATCTGTGGCATCACACTATATAGACACAGGCTGATTTGGGTTGGGTTCAGGGGTTTTCTTGGGGCCTCTCCGCCCCGCAAAGGACAGTGGTCCTCCTGGCCCCCTGGGTAGGCAGAGCCCTCCAAGAAGGCATAACTGCTCGAATTGCACAAGAAGGAGCTGTGACTCGCCTCTGAATCCCAGGACCTCACTTCTGGATCAATACCCGGTCCTGCTGGCTAATGACCTTGCACCCTCCCATTGGATGCATTGCTCGGCATGCTGTGCTAGCGTGGGAGCAGGGGACCCCCTCGTTCCCTCACGGGGCACCGACGAATCGCCACCATTAGGCCCACGTTCACAGGTGACACGGGGACCCAGAGAGGCCCCCACGCCTGCTTAGTGAAGGCAGGCTCCCGGGGCTGGCGGTCTGTGCGGCTCCAGGAGTGCCCAGGGTCACGGCGACAGGACCGTCCCTTCCAGTGTTCGTCAGAGAGGCCCCAGGAGCCCGACGGGGAGGAAAGGCCTCCTGTGTACAGAGCAGACAAATACACATGCTGCCACCGTGCGCCCAACTCAGAAGGAACCAGAAACCCTTTGACAGGCACGTTCTCCATCTTTCTGACAACTCTGCCAGGCAGGCCATCATGTCACCGCCTCAGGGACGTGGCAACAGAGCTGCCAGGAGGACCAGAGCCACAGGAGCCCCTGGCAGCGACCCACCACGTGGGGCCAGTGAGCCTCAAGAGAACGCCATCCCCGAGCCGTCTCCTTAGCGCAGCCCCACCCCGTCCCTTGGCCATTTTGCCTGGGGCCAGCCGTGCCGTTCAACCCTTCGGGGACCCGAGCGGTGGGACCTGGGCTCCTTTCCCAGCCTGTCCGAGGGCCCTTCCGCTGCCGAGGTCACGCTGGGCACCTCAGCGACTCGCCAGAGCAGAAAGCCTGGGTCTCGCCCAAGCGTGCTTCTGGCCCAGGATGAGTTTAATTTTGAAGACATTCAATCCACCCCCTCTGTTTTCGGTGTCAACCTGTTACTGTAATTTAATTATCAAGGGAAAAAATTAGAGGATGAGGTTCAGAGAGCAAAGAAATCCCCTCCCGAGCAGCGCATCACAGGAGAAGGCTTCCTGCAGAGCACGTGTGGCCACCTGGCCTCTTCTCTGGGGGGACAGCCCCGCACAGCCTCGACTCCCTCCCCTCCCGAGCACCGCATCACAAGGAGAAGGCTTCCTGCAGAGCACGTGCGGTCACCTGGCCTCTTCCCTGGGGGGACAGCCCCGCACAGCCTCGACCCCCTCCCAGCCCACCCAGCACAGACCAGCCGGACCCCTGAACGGCCAGGACGGCTCCAGCAAACCCCAGATGGATTCCCTTTCATCTTGCACATCATCTCAACCCTCTTCTTACCCGGGAATCTTTATTACCGGGAAGGACGCAAGGGGCTGGGACGGTGGGTCCAGGTGCAGTGTTCCGTTCTGGCTGCTGAGAAACCGTATCTTGACTTGAAACCTGCCTAAATTTCCCTTGGAATTGATCATGAGAGAACACAGATGAACCCCCGCCAGGCATCCTCGAGGAGCCGTTCTCCTCATTACTTCCTCCCCTGAGGAGGCCAAGGCGGCCAAGCCTCCACCTCGCTGGGCCTGCTGTTCCTCAGCCTTCCCTTCCTGCCTGCTTCCTGAACCCCCCGCCGTTCCCCAAAATGTGAGGCGACAGCTGTGCACACCCAGGAAAATAGATTTCCGGCTCGGCCGTGATATGGCTTCAGGAGGACCCGAGCCCTGGTCCACAGCGCTGGTGTGTGGGTTCTGACAACATGCCTTCTGACGGAATCGGTCTCAGCCCGTGCAGAGACCTTTCTCTCATGCATTCTCATCCATCCATTGATGCTCCCATTGTGAGCGATTGCATGTGGTTGTCTGTATTATGCATCACGAAAGGGACAGAGAAAAAAGGGGCAGAACAATAATGGGAGACATGCAGACAAATCGTTCCTAGCAGATAGATCTGGCATAATTGCAAGCCAGTTAACACTGGGAACAAAGCAAGCATATCTGAGAGTGAATTCATCTGCCGACACCTTTGTCTCTTCATTCATTTGGGCCTGCGTTCAATTAACAAAGAAACACTTGTTGGTCACCTTCGGGACGCCGGGCACTGTGCTGGGCAGGGGATACAGGGTGCGTCTCCCCCTCACGCTTGCCCTCCTGTGGGAAATGCAGAGGCATGGCTAGGCTTCTGCAGGGGGGTGTTACGTGATGTGATGGCAAAGTCCCAGACTTCTGCCGCCCCATGGAGGGGATCGGGAAAGGCTGCCACAAGGAAGCCGAGTCTAAGCTGAAACTAGGAAGGTCAGCAGAAGCAGGTCGGGGAAGCGGGGGTGTGTGTGCAGGTGCGTGTGTACAGGTGGGTGTGGATGTGGACACATGGGTGCACACCCATAGGGACCCTCCCGCTTGGGGTGGGAGCTGGAGAAAAACGGTGAGAAATATGTGTAGAAAGACACTAAGAAGTGAGACAAGCAATGCTTTATAAGCTGTGAGAGAGTCTGTAAAAAGCTATCTGCGTCTAACGATACTTGAGGAGTCTCTGGGGGAGGAGTGGTGAGCAAGGAGTGCCACGCTGGGGTGTGTGGTCCTGAAAGCGTCACACCAGCTTCAGGGTGTAGCCCTGATTAGAGGTGGGTCGGCAGGGAGGCAGGGAGACCTTCTCGGAGGTTGATAACGTCAGCCTGGCAATAGATGAGGGCATCCCGAACTCGGGTGGGGGCAGTGGAAGGGAAGAAGACAAAGAGAAATACAGGATGAACATCAGTAGGATTGGAGGCTGGCAGGAGGTGAGGGAGAAGGAATGGCCACGGGTGAGCCAGGTGGCCACAGGAGCGTCTGGGCGCCATTTTCGAAGAAGGGACTCAAAGGAGGAACAATAAAGAAAAAGCAAATAAATTAGGACTAAATATACTGAGCTCTGAGTGTCCACAGAACACCTAGTGGACACATCATTTAAGCAGCTGGATATGTGGGTCTGCAGCTCCAGAGATGCAGAGCTGGTAAGTGTTTAGCAAGTGCCTCTGGGAGAAGGAGAAGAGCCTGGGTTTCAGGGTTGGCCCACTTCTGTGGTGGGTATCCTCCCACCATGGCCCACTTCAAGCTGCCAGTGCGCGGTCAGTGAGTACGGTGGGCACGTCTGCCCTCACGCCGCCACTCAGCACACCACTGGCTGAAGGTCAGGTGTTGGGACCCTAGTATGGGGGGCAAACTGAGAATGTGAGGGTAGATAACATCACAGTCAGGTTGGAACAGGAGGGAGGAGCGAGGGGAAATCGGCAAACTCGTTCAGGGGACAGAGTCACACCAGTGATGAGAAGCCCATCCGAGGAGGAGCCCCCAAAGGGAGCTGAGATGGAGCCTGTCTGTTCAGCATTTACTCCCTCCCAGGCTTCTTATGTGTTACCTCCTTTAATCCACGTTCTATACTAGGAGCGGGTGCCATTGCCAGCCTTATATTATAGATGGGGGACTGAGGCACAGAGAGGTTAAGTAACTTGCACAAAGTCACAGAGGAAGCCCAAACTGGGCCCTTCAAGTTCATTTTAGAGCGGGGAGTGTTGAAGGAAACTTTAAAGTTCTAAGGAGTGGAATAGTCACAAAATCACAAAGCACTAGTCAAAGAAGGGCCTTAGAAATAAGCCTCTCACTTCAAAACGAGGACCCTGGAGACCAGCCCTGAATCTCAGACGACGATCGGAAAAGGAACCTCTCCTGTCTCAGGGCTTCTCCACCCTTTTGTGAACAAAATAACCATCGTGGATTTAGGAATCCACATACGTTGTCTCTAAGGAAAACACTTGCCACGGTTCAAGGGCTGATCCCACTCAGCCCCCCGGCAGAAAGCCCACCAGCAGGTCCCACCCCGCCTCTCAACACCCCGTCTCTTTTGGCTGGTGGACTGGGGTCCCTCATGAAATTACGTCGTCAATTCTGCGCTGTGTTCTGTACCTGCCTATAGGTTGGATTCTGATTCTCTGCCCACCATTTCCCACGTGCATCTCCTCCACTCAGTGGTTGGTTCTTCCTATGGCCCTGCATTCCAGCAGGAACTTAGCGTTTGTTGAATGAACAAAGGACCCACCCACCTCAGAGGGACAGTCACAGGTGGCTTCACCTCATTCCTTCCTAAGACCCAGTGGCTGCTGGGCTGGTTCCCTGAAACGGGGTGGCAGCTGCTCAGTGAAGCAGACAGTCCTCATGGGGGGACAAGTAGGGGAATTCCCTGTTCCTACAGTCGCTAAGGAGCCAGGGTCCCAGCGCTCAGCCAGGGCACGACACAGCCTCCCCACGAGAGCTGTGCCCTGTGAGTCGGCCTCTGCCGCTTCTTCCCTTCCCCAGTCAGAAGCATCGCCTGTGCTCAGGCACCACATTTTCTGAACAAGGCACATCCAGCATCCTCCTGAAGGTTAGAGAGTCAGTTACTCTGGGCTTCCGTAAGTCAGCTGAGAGACGAGCACACGGGTGCTACCGCAACACAGCTTCCTAATGGCAGACAGCCTGCCGGGGGGGAAGGCTTCTTTGCAAAGAAACTTGAAAATGGGGGCACAGTAATGGCTCAAGAGTCACCTGCTTCAGGGCTTCCCTGGTGGCGCAGTGGTTGAGAGTCTGCCTGCTGATGCAGGGGACACGGGTTCATGCCCCAGTCCGGGAAGATCCCACATGCCACGGAGCGGCTGGGCCCATGAACCATGGCTGCTAAGCCTGCGCGTCCGGAGCCTGTGCTCCGCAACGGGAGAGGCCACAGCAGTGAGAGGCCCGCGTACCGCAAAAAAAAAAAAAATGTCACCTGCTTCGATGGCCCCGTAGCCAAGCAGGAGGCGGGCCAAATCCCTGATGGTCGGTGGCAGCCGCTCCCCCAACAGACGAGCGTCAAGACGCTCGCCTGCAAGGGGCTACGACAGGGAAGACAGCCGCCCCCGCCCTCCTGCTGGACGAGGCACAGGAACCAAGGCTTCTGTCATGGTCACACTTTGGAGACGCAGCCCCGAGGCTGGCCCGGAGACGACTCGGGGATCGCACCGCCCTTTCGTTCCCGACTTGCTGTGTGTTCTCAAGCGACTTACTTAGATTCTCAGGGAAAACTAAGAGCAGGGCGTCGGCCCTACTTTGTACCAGGTCAGTACCTTTGACGTGTTTCCAAAAATGTAAATGTTCAAGTTCCTTGGAAGGAGACGGTGTGTATGTGCAGTACGGAGCAGTAGTTCATGTTTGACAGCCTGGAAAAGACTGATCATTCAATTCCAGAGTAGCTGGTTGCCTAAAGAACATCCCGTCCTAACGCCCTTTCCACCCGACACTCAGGCGGCTGCCTTCCTGCCTCACGCTCCGCTCCCGTATGAATGAGCCTCCCCCCTGCCCCGTCCTCTGCTGAGGGATTCCGACGCCTGGAACATTTAATCTAACGCAGGAAAGTGTCGGATGAAAAGGAAGCTGAGGGAAAGCAGCACGACCCCAGGGGTCTAGAGCCAACACCTCACCCATCCCTCTCTCCCTCTCACCCACTGGCATTTGGGGGTCTGCAGTGCAGGCTCTGGGGGGCCCACATAGGGGTCCCTCTTCCTTTTCCTTTTTGCATTCCCCCCTCTGCCTATTTGTGGACCATAGCACTTTAACATCACGAGAGAAGATTTAAAGAATTTTTTTAAAAAAGTTCTACTTAACAGCACTCTCCTCTGGGAGATGTAAATATTCATAAATATATCAACTCTTCCGGACCCATCGCAAATAGAACTGCCAATGACACCCCTGCTGCCTTAGGCATTGTTCTAATAAGTCAGGAACAGGCAAGTGGAAGGGGATATTTTTAACTTCATTTTTTTTCTCAAAAACTTTCATTATTTTTCTTGATGTGCCCTGTTGGGAACAGAGCTGGAAAGAAACCGTTTGCTAGCAATTGAGGATGCTCCGGAGTCCTAGGTGGGATCTGAAATGGTGACTGAGACAGGTGACCCCCATCTCCCATCTCCATCACACGGAGGATGCTCGGGAAACAAAACCCAATCACGGCTTCACCTGGCCCAACGTGCAGACGTGTGTCCACCTACTCGGCCCAAGCGCAGCCTCAGCCTGAACAAAACATGCCTCTTTCAGGGGAACCCTGGGGCGTCGGCAGCATGAGGCAGAGCCCTTCTTACCATCACTGGAGGATTTTTTTCACAGAGATGCAGCTATTAATACTCTGGCTTCTCAACTGGTGCAGCCACAACTGCGTTATCTGGGCACGAGTCCTTGATAAATATGTTTCCTCGGTTTGTTTTTTATTTATTGTTCAATAACTGTCCTGCTAAACTTAAATTAATGGGGTATTTGGAGAGAGCCCTGAATGCTGCTTCCACTGGCTTGTGGATGACTCCCCAGCCACGTGCTTCACTTGGGGTCTCGGCCACAAGCCTCTGTGGCCGCAGACAGAGAGCTGGGTGCCTGCCAGCCACCGACCTCAGTGGTCACTGGGCTCCCCGTGGCCGCCTCCCCTTCTTCTCCTCCCCCGCTGCGCCCACTCCTGGCAGATTACAGCTCGGAAGCAGACCAGGTGGGAAAACGGGAAGGGATTCGAGGAAAATAGATTCATGAGAAGACAGATAACAGAATTGTTGGGCTCTTTTAATTAAAAAGCAGTAATTTGTCCGAATTCTGAATGTGAAGGATCCCCTGGGAGGTATTAGCCAGCTTCCTCTGAGAACAGGAGGTGTTCCATCTCCATGGTATAACTTGCTACCCGGGGGCTCTGTGCGTGTCGGGATGGGGGGAGGCAGGGTGGTCCTGCCATCTTTGTTCTTGTTCGGAAACCCCAACACCTCTGCTGGACCAAGGCCACCGGGTGGCTGCCCTCCCCGTACGCCCCCAGCACCCCCAGACTTCTCCCGGGCTTGAGACCCCAGGCTTCGGAAAGAGGTGGAGACTCACCTCTTCCCCCAGTAGAATGTCCCGCCGATTCAGTGAGGGATACCAGCACCATACCAACACTGCACATAATCCCCCGAGCGTCCTCCCCGCCAGGCCCTGTTCCAGGTGCTTCGCATGATTAACTCATTTTAATTCTCACGACAATTCTATGAGGCAAACACTCTTACCATCCCCATTTTATCAGGAAAGACACAGAGACCCAGGCAGGTAGACTAACTCCATCCACTGATAAATGGTGAAATAAGTTTCAAAGGCAAGCAGAGTGATGGCAGAGCAGATCTCATTAACCACCAGCCTCTCTCGGCCATCACAGCACGAGTCACCGCTCAAGAGAGGGTCCTAAAATCCCCTAAAAGATAGCAGCCGACGCATACCACTTAGAGCCAGAAACTACCCACTGTGGACAGACAGAGCCTGCTGGAGACAGGGCAGTCCTCCATTTACTGCAGGTTAATTCATCTTGTGCCTTCAGAAGTGAAAGTCCTCCTTTGTCCGGCATTTACTTATTTGAGAAAAAAACATTCTTCTGATGGGCTCATGGCTCCTACCAAAAAGAGACCCCAGAAAAAGGAATTTTCTAGCACGCTGGGGCTGAGAGCCTTCCTATGATGCCACACTGTCTCTCAAGATCAAGGGAGGGCACTCTGTCTTCTCCTGGATTCATCCAGGCCCTGGTCTTTGAAGGTTTAGAACCCATTTCCCAGGACTCCCAGCATCAATAATGTGCATCTTGCCCATGAAGTGGCAAGTAAGCTAGTATGCCTGATAACCCAGTCAGTTTAAAAGTTTAGATGATCTGACTTCACAAAAACTCAAGAAGAGATAAGTGCTCCCCATTGATTCAGGATTCGTAGCTTCATTAAAAATTCATCTTTATACAGAAGTATATATGGAAGCCTGCGATGTGAGAGCTTCTACTCTGAGCGTCCTGGGTACCGTGGTGAACAGCACGGGTAAAGGCTGCTGCCCTCGTGGGGCTTGTCATCCAGAGGCTTTTGCTTGGATACAGAGCCTTCCGTGAGAACAACATTGGATTCTGTGTGATTTCCAAATTCCCGAGGCTGTCAGTTACAGGGAGCAGGATTTATCTGCAGGCAGGAGGCCTGCAGCCGAAATCTGGACACAGGCCCCTAGGATCATCTCCTGTTGCTGCAAAGACTCAGTGGTGACGTGACGTGACGTGTCATCGCAGAGGTGGTGCTCCAGACGCTGAGGAGCTGGTGTCGTCCGGCCAGACTCGGGCAGCGGTGTGAGCCCTGCACTTGGGGTCAGAAGATCTGGGCACACCTACCACACCCTGACCCTGGACTTGACTTCCCTGGCACCTCGGTGTGAAATAAGGGCAGGTAGGACCCAGAGCCCCTGTTTGAAAGGGTGGTTTACAGCTCGAAGCAAAACAAAACAAAGTGGAAGTGGATTGCACATGTGAAAATGCTTGGAATCCATGAACTGGCATGTAAATAGGAAGTGTTGATATCACTAAAATCATGCTGACTGAGATGTGCATAGGCCATCTTGTAACCTGGTCTGCTTCTTTGACAACCTGCAGGTCTAAGTAATCCCGGGAGCTCATTTCACCCTGCCCTTTGCTCTCCATCCGGGGGGAGCTGTTTGATGGGTCAGCTCGGGAGGTGGAACTCCAGCTCCCGAGATCCCCTGCTGGTGTGTCTCCTGTTAGCTGGGCTGCAGGGCAGATGACCTCAGGAGAACCGGGGGACAGAGGGAAGAGCTGCGTGTCGTAGCTCACGTGCATCCTCGCCTGGCTACCCAATCACACCATCATCCTGGTGCCGCAGTGCAGGGATTTTGCAGATATGACTGAAGTTCCCAATCAGTGATGTAAGTTAGTCAAAGGGAGGCGATCCCTGTGGGCCTGACCTGTCCGGTAGGAAGGCTTCAAAGGAAGGCTCCTTGAGAGCAGTGTGCTCCCGCCCTTCTGCTAGCCACGTCTGACGACCAGCCTGAGCTCATGCCAGTGGGGTTCCCATCCATTCATGACTTTTCCTACTGGGATGCCTTCCCTAAGGACTCTGGACTTAGCCAGCACCCACCATGGGGCAAACCACTCCTTGCAAAAATCCATCACTGGACGTAGCTTTCTCCTCCTGGTACCGCTGCTCTGGCGAATCCTCACGGACACTCCATCCTGCCGGCCCGTCTAGCAGTTTGCCTGCAATGCCAACATCACTTCCACCCATGGGTGTCCTTATACTTGAAGAAAAGTTGGCGTCAGTGAACTTGGGAGGCCCAGCTGCCTCTGACTGCTGCACATCACGTGCTGGAGGAATGAGCTGAGCTACGAAGCCCATCTTCACATGAGAATTAATAAACACAACAAAGGCCGAGACCGAAGATGCCTTCCTTAGAAATCTCTACCACTGAGGACCCTTCCACGGGCTCGTGGTTTCCTAGGTGCTGTGCTCCCTTTACCTGCCAATGCTTTTCAGTGTGAAATTAGGGGTCCACCAGCTTTCTTTCTTTATTTTTGCCAGTGCAGTTTGTCCTGAACAATCAAGATAGATGGCCAGCTCAGGTGAGTTTATACGACAATCCCAGCAAGAGAAACACTAAATCAATCTATTGGGGGAAATATTAATGCTTTCATTAGGAGGCTTAATTATTCACATCAGCCTCTGGTTTTTCCAGGACATTAATTCCATTTCTGACTTCAGAGCAATTGCCCTACTCAAACTTGCGAGACACCCAACAGGTGCTCTCGGTTCCTGGAGTGTTAAACTATTCTGCCCAGAGCCTGGAGAGACGGTCTCAGAACCAGCTCTCCCCCAACTCCCTCCACAGGCACACACACACACACACACACACACACACACACACACACACTGCACACACACACTGCACACACACATACATGGACACACACACCACACGCACAAAAACATGGACACACACATACATGGACACACACAGACACACACACATACATGGACACACACATACATGGAGACACAGACACACACCATACACACAAACATGGACACACACACACTGCACACATACATGGACACACACAGACACACATACATGGACACACACAGACACACACCACACACACATACATACATGGACACAGACACACACACATACATAGACACACACACACCACACACACACACACACACTGCACACACATATATATGGACACACCCCACACACACAGACACACACACATACATGGACACAAACACACACAGCACACACAAAAACATGGACACACAGACACACACACCACACACACAGACACACACACATACAAGAACACACACAAAGACACACAGACACACACCACACACACATACAAGGACACACACAAAGACACACACCACACACAAACATGGACACACACACACACACCACACATACATGGACACACACACAGACACACACCACACACACATTCACACCACATACACATGCATGGATACACACAGACACACAGAAACACACACCACACACACACACTGCACACACATATACATGGACACAGACACACAGACACACACATACTCACACCCAAACACACACACAGACACACACACGCACACACACCGTGGCTGATTTGGACCAAACTCATCATTTCCTCCACACTCATACTTACATTCCCATCTTTTTCCCATTCAAAATAATAACAATAGAAATAAACACACACATATTGATTTCGATGTGCCAAGCACAGTTTTAAATGCTTTAAACACATGAACTAATGTCTAGCACCTCGGAAGTAGCACTATTTTGTTAGCTGTATTTTACCAATAAGGGAACTGAGAAGCAGGCGATCAGCACCTTGCCTGCAGGCATCTAAGGAAGGGGACAGTTAGGGTTTGCACCCTGGTGGTGATGCTCTGCAGCCCACACTCTCTATCTTTACGGCAAACTGCCCCTTTCCATCCACGTTCTATGTACTGTGTCATGCTTCTCTTCCATGTCCCTTTCATAAGGTTTTACCATGAAAAAAAGTCTCTAAACGACTGGGAAGAAGGCATTAAGTTCATGCAGGACAAGACTGACCTTCCTGATTTCTTTTTTTATTATAAGCCTTTCCCTCACAATCATTACACAAAATTCAAATTTCTTTTTATGCAATTAAAGGCCCTTCAGCATCCTCACCTAGGCACTCCGTACATGCAAATTTTCACATAGTCTACGAAGATAGTGCAAGGTTCCTCTCTCCACCCACTTGAGAGCTTTCCAGATAGATAGTTCTGCCACAGGCACTGCCGTCAGAAGCAAATACACCCAAGCAGCTTTTCGTCATGTACCTGTCTTTCCCAAGAGCTCTACCCTCCAGAGTCAGCGGGGAGGAAATAAACCCCGGGAGGGTCAGACAAAGCAGAGCTTCATTAGGATTTGTGGGGATTTCAGTTCTGGCTAAACCATCAGCTTCTTACCCTCAAGGGACATCAGAGAGAGTGCTGGGGTTTTTGTACCAAGGTAGTTTTTCCCCTTTGAAAAAAATAACATTAAAAACACTGTGCTGAAGAGTAGGACATTAACTGAATACACTATTTCCATATAAACTAAGAGCTCGGGAGAGTTGGAGAACTACAGGTCAGAAACGTAATGAGTTTCAAATACAATGAAGAGCTCTCCAACTAAAAATAAAATAATGTAAACAAGTCAAATGAAAGGGGGCGGCATCACAGATGAATCACTTAAGGTCACTCACTCATTCAGTTAATGCACGTTTAAACCCAAGCCTATGATGTGTCATTCGCTGCGCTCGGAACTGTATTTGGTGAACAAGCCTGGAAAGGCCTCTGTCCTCACAGAACTTAACTTCTGGTAGAGGATTTGGAAGCATACCCTGATGCTGTAAGAGTGAACATCTGAACACACGATGGTTTAGTGGACGTCTGCCCTTTGCTGCCTGCCCAGTATCCATTTCTTGGTTAACAGTGCCTAGCTGTTTCCCTTGGAGAGTAAGCTCTACATCCACGACAGCCCTTGTGGCTCTGGAGGCAGGCATGAGGTCATCAGGTGCCCTCAGGATAGATACTGTTTGAGATGGGCAGGTGACAGTGACACAGGTCGTGCACTAAGAACCACCCCTACCTGTGACTTTGACCCTGGATTTTCCAGACTGTTGGAAGTCAGCCTCGAGCTGCTAGAGACCAACACATGGAGAAACCTGCTTGGGAATCTTGAAAGGAAAGCAGAGCCCAGTGGTTCAGAGATAGAGACTAAATTCTAATTACCCTGTGTGTGCCCCTGGATCCTGCTATACCTGAAGTGAGCTCTACTTCTGGATTTCTGGGACACATGAATTAGTCTCCTTCACTTCTCTCTCTTAAGCCAGTTTGAGTTGGGCTTCTATCCCCTTGACTAAGTGCAGTTAAGAACTTCACTCATTTTCAGCTGATCTCTTAGAGGGAACATACCCATCTGGTGTGTTTAAGACACTCTGATTTGGTGTCAGACACAGCTAGGTTGAGCTCTCGGGTCTATCAGCAGACTTAGGACCTGGTTCCTCTGTTCTCACACCTCTAAACTGATAACAGTAGCAGAGCCTTCTCCACAGGTTTGCTGCAAGATGCAATAAGATTACACAGAGGAAGCGCTTGGCACAGGCCCGGCACATGTTAGCTACACAATAAATGGTGGTCCTTGTCATCGCGATGGTAATGGCTATCATCACGGTGATCCCCATAAACATGACCATCTTTCCTGGGCTCCACACCCATCCCCCTGGCGATCACCCCGGTTCCCTGCCCCCCTTCACGATAAAACTCTTTTTAAAAAATCACGTATGCTCTCTTTTGCACTTTTCACTTTCTAGCCCCTGATTTCCACTCACTCCAATCAGCTTTGTTCCCGTTATACTCTTG
Organism: Aethalodelphis obliquidens; assembly: GCF_003676395.1. Classification (NCBI taxonomy): domain Eukaryota; kingdom Metazoa; phylum Chordata; class Mammalia; order Artiodactyla; family Delphinidae; genus Aethalodelphis; species Aethalodelphis obliquidens. Next base: position 1,440,985 of record NW_020838026.1, on the reverse strand, counting down.
AAATTGCTATTGTCAAGGTCGCCCATGAACTGCTTTGTGCCAAAAACAATGATTACAATGTCTCTCATCTTCCTCAGCCCTTCAGTACCTGCATCACGGTGGACGCGTTCTTTCACCTGAAGCCGTCACCTCACTTGCGTCTCCTTCTCCCTGGAAGAAGAGGCCTCCGCTGGCTCTTCCTCCTTTTTGTGGCTCGTCTATCTCTACATCCACTCCTGGGTCTTCCTGTTGAGTCTATAGCTGGGAAAATGCCTTTGAAATGTGTGCCTCTAGTCGCAGATCTCCCTGGGGGTTGATTGCTCCATCGTCCATTGTAGGACAATGTGGCCCAGATGTCTAAAGGGCTCTTCCATCAACAAAACCGACCTGCTAATCACCCATCCTCCTCCACCCCAAAATCTGCTTCTCCTCAGGGAGCCTCCACCTTGGTAAAGGGCATTTTCATTCCTGCTCTCTTGGGGCAAAACCCAAAACGGCATCGTTGGTTCCTCTCTTCCTTATCTGCACATCCAACCCACTGGCAGGTGCAGTCTCTGACTTAAACTTATCCTGAATCTGATTCTATCTCATCTGCTCCACGCCTTCCACATGAGTCCCAGCACAGGACTGTGTAGCGGCCTCCCACGGGCCCTCACGCTCACAGCTGCCCCTTAACACAGAGACCAGGTCACACCTCTGCCACTGCAAAGCTTCCAAGGGCTTCCCGTTATGCCTAAAATCCAAACTTCTTATAAATGCCCCATGCGACCCTGGTTTGTGGGTGTCTGCATGCTGCTCTGATCACCACTGGCACGCTCCGTTCCTCTGCCCCGCCCTGGGGGCTCCGGTCACACCCCACGCGCTCGGGCATCCTCACACACACCACCCTGGCTCCTGCATCTCCTTCTGCCTGGAGCACGGCTCTCCTGGGTCTTCCCAAGGCTGGCTTCCCATCAGTTAAGCCTGTGCTCCATCGTCACCTCCCCAGAGAGGCCTTGCCCGACAGTGCCACCCAAAGAAGTGTCTTTCCCACCCCCGTTCACTCCCTTTCTTGTATTCTGCCTTATTTTCTTTAGATTCCTTATTTTTCACGTTCACCTACTGGCTGGCTGCCTTCGTGGGCTGGGTGCACATCCCATCAGTGCAGGTGGAAGATGTGTGGGGATTTAAAGGAACAGGCATGGACTGTTCTCACCTGCCCATCAGCAGGGGATGTCAGTGGGGACGCCAGAGTCTCCCCTCTACTCATCACACCCTGGAGAGTCCCACCAGCCCCTTCAGTCAGCTCTGGGAGCTTGGAGTGGAGGAACGTACTTCCCGGTGGTGACGACCCTGGGGTAAGCTGCCTTTATTGTAGAAGAAATAATAATTTTTTAAAACTTGGCATTCAAACTACTCAATAAGCCCACTATCATGGACTGAGCGGGGAGGCTGGCAGGTGAGGGGAGCAGAGGATGAGTTAGAAATAATTTCATGCTATATTTGGTATCTACTAAAAAGTCATGTGGTCATTCTCTAACATCTGATATAAAATTGTCATTTCATAACCTAACTCATGTCCTAATAGGAAGAAAGACAGGCAGAGCAAACATGACGACAGAATGATTAGCTGCATAAGCATCTCAATCAATACATGTTGAGAGTCTCTGAGGAATTGGAAATCGATGGGGTAAGCCAGATCAATGCCAAATCTTCCCCCAGACTCAGTAAATTTCTGAGAGTAGAGAGAATATCTCTTCCAGTGAAAATGGAAATGAACGAGGACACATTAAAGAATAAACCTACTATGAAATTATCTTGTAATTCGAAGGATTCCCCCAAATATTAAATGTTTGGGAAAGATGTCTGTTCTTACGGCGGGGCAACATTCCTTCAAACTCAGTTTAAGTGGACTTTATCTTACAGCTAAGACGTTAATACCTCATTAACTTAACCTGGTTCTGATCGCCCCTAATCTCTGCCAAGCCCTCAGGCATGTGCAGTATTCAGATAACTGTATGTTAATCTTTGTCACATATGACATACCGTGAAATCTCACTCATGGACATTGCTTTCTTCCTAAAACAGACTGGCAATGCCTCCAGGGGAGAGACATGAGGTCTCATGTTCTTTCACTCTGTCTTTAATTGTACGTGACCAGGGTTCTATAGCCTGCACACAGGTAGCCACAATCCTATGTCAAGTACTTGGTCCCAGGTCCTAAGGGAATCCCCTTGTACAAACGCTGTCACCAGAAGGACCAGTGCAGACCCCAAGGTGGCATGGAGTTTGATCCGGAATTATGTAAGGCTGAAGGCTGCCTAGATGTGATGCCCGCTCACCTAATCACGTGTGCTGGTTGCTCTGCTTCCGGTTAGACTCCCTCTCCAGCCCTTCCCCACTCTTCCTGACCCGACCCGTTCTGCGCCCTCGGAGACCAACCTCTACTGACACATCAGCCAGGTTCCCTTGCCCTCAGCTTCCGGTTGGGTTTGGCCAGTGGATGCCCCAGCAGGAGATGAGAGGTGGTGGAGGGAGAAGCCGGAGACCCACAGCCCAGCTCCTGTTGGGTAGTTGCTGTTCCAAAGCCACCGCCCACACCAGCCTCATCATCATGTCTCCTTCCTGAACTTGGGTTCCGTAGGGCCCTGTCAAGCCTTCAAGTGCACAAGTAGGATATATTCACGAAGCAAAATGTGCTGAACTCCTACCTTGTATACAGTAACGTTCTCAATGTCTGTAACACACAAACGCCTATCTTCTCTAACACTGTATGCCTGTTACCTTTTATAACACATCAGAGTACACTTTATGTTTACTGGTTACTATCTGCCTTCCTTTCCACTGGGAATATCTCGAGTGCTGGCAGTACATCTGTTTTACTCAGTATTGACCCAACACCTGGCCCATACCCGACCCAAAGCTCACTTCCATTTGGGAATGTTCTCGAAGAATTTTAAGCTGAGTAGTGAACCTAGGTAAATAACTAAGTATAACATAATGGGATAAATGATTAAACACAGTATGACTGAAGTTATCAAAACATAAAGGAGGAAGGGCTTGATTCTGAGTTGCTCAGGTAGGATGAGGGCTATGATAAGGGACCTCTGACAGGTGGTGACATGGCATGAGGTGTAAAAGGATGAGTACGAGCTTCTCAGAAAGAAAGAGGCAACGGGAGAGCGTGTTCCAGACAGAGGGAAGGGCTTGGACAGGAGGATCAATGACGTGGAGCGTCCTAATGTATCTGAAACTGAAGAGTAGAAGCCAGGAAGGCGGCCAAGCCACACTCCACGGAGAACACGGTACGCTGGGTAACAAGTCAGGGAACCTCCTCTTGCCTCCATTTCTGTCTTATGGTACAGTGCCTGGGCCTTCCCATCTCAGCAGGAAGAAGCCAGTCCCCTACCCCACAGTCCCTGCAGTTACCCAGTGCCAGCACCCAGCCCCACCCCGTCTGTGCTTCTCAGTATCTACCAGGAGGGGGCAGCAGCACACCCATTCCCACTTTTAGCCCAAGTTGATGCAGATTTCTGAGAGCTGTTGACATACGACCTAAGCATTTTAAAAGCTAAAAATGAAAATAAAATGGCAAGATGTCTTCACATTCAATAGACATAAATAATTAATCGCACTTCAGGAGACAAAGGAAGCCTGGTGCTTAAAGACACCCCCCGGGGTGGGTTCCAAACTGGTGGCAGCCTCACTGACCGGGGTCACCTGGGGCCACGGCTGAACCAGGAACGAGGGCGCCAGGGGAGCTGTGCTGTAGGCGTCTGGCCTGCGGTAATTTTGCAAAGACCTGTATCGTTTGTCATTGAAACTAACCAGATTCTCCTCCAGGACGGTCTGGTGGCTTTCTGGGTGAATGACTCAACGGTAGGCACTAGTGCTTCTATGTTGTATCATTCAGAGATCAGCACAGTAATATCATAGATGAATACTACGGACCTGTCTGGAATTTGTATTGCCGCACTAACACCTCTTGTTTTCCGACAAAAGACACCTAAGAGTTTCTGGGCCCAGAGCCTTGGTCCCCAGAGGATCCTGGGATTCTTTAATTTAGTGGTTCTCAAAGCCTGAGCCCTAGATTTCCCAGGGTCTCCAAGAACTTCTCGGCTTCTTGTGAGTCAGACTATTTTCGGAATAATATTAAGATATGCTTTATTTTTCACTGTGTTGATATTTACACTGATGATGCGAAAGCAACGGTGGGCAAAACCGCCAGCGCCTCGGCACAGATCGAAGCATCTGCCGTGGAGCGCGCCGGCTGCCACTGCGCCGCACCCCAGACAAAGCCTGTGGCACTTACGAGCATCCTTCACTAAACAGGAAAAAATATACTAAATCTCAACTCTCGAGTACAAAGTTCACAATGTTAGGAGCGGTGAGAGGGGACATGCCCTGACCCTGGGCTGTGGTCGCCTTAGGGACCTGCCCTTGTGTGCGCGTTGCCAGCCATGCCAGCGGCTGCCTTCCTGGGGCGTGATCTGTCCTTGAATGAAGTACAGATCACCTACGGTTATTCAGACGTGGGTCCTTGACAGTCACCTTCTCCAAAGCATCACCTCATGGAAAACACCTGCCAGTATCTGCTGTCAGTGCTAAAATTGGAGCTTTCAGGTAAAAACGATCATTTGGGGGAAACTTGCATCAGCCACTACTGTCTTTACAGCTTCTAATATGCCGACTCTTCTGATGAGAACTTTGGGGATATTCACAGTCAAGAGACATGACTTTGAATCTTAGATTTGCCACCAACATTCTATAAAACCTCTGTTAAGCTATTCCTCTCTTTGGGTCTCTCACATCCTAAACTTCAAAAAAATCTGAATTAGGATAAAGGATTTTTGAGGTCACTTTCAGTTCTTCCATTTCTCTCCACCCCCCTCCTCTCTTTTCTCCTTTTCTACTGTCTTCTTAGGTTTCATTTTTTCTTTTCTTTTTTTTTTTTTCATTTTTTCAAAATAGGTATTTATTATTAAAAAATTATATGAACTGACTTATTACTCACAAAAAAAAATTAGCATGAAAAATTTTAAACAATATGTCTCCCCCCTCCAAGAAAGTGTGTTTTGTCTTTATACTCTTTACTGTCAGTGCATTTTGATGGTATAGGAAAAAATTCACACATATTCCATATAACTTTGTTAGAATTTACAACAGTACAGCAGAATCCAGAATCCCTACAGCGAATTATTAAGAAAACACATTTTTTCTTCAAGTTTAAGTGTTTTTGAAGTTATATAAACAGTGAAGATTACCAAATAAATAGTAAACAAACACATGTGTATAATTTTTCAATGCAAGAAATGATTAGTCATACATTTTTTCATTTTGTTTCAACCTTACCAGAACACTTTTAAGAGCGAAAGTTGAAAATTTTCCAGTTACCCGAAACGTCAGAAACCTACTGTCCATTGAAAACCTCAGAAAAGCAGCATCATGTAAACAGCGGTTAACTTACAAATGGGAATGCAACAACCACAACCGACCTCAAGGCCACTCAGGCACGTCAGAGTTCCCAGCTCTAAATGCAAGGCAGAACCTCCTCGGCAGAGGCTCTGACAGTTAAAAGGCCGTGAGGAGAAGGGATGCAGCCCAGGGCATCGGGCGCTTTCTCGTGGTGGAACAAAGTCAAAACTGAAGGGACTCTCCTTACAGAGTCCAAGTCACTGAAAGCAGCTCTATTAAACACCTGAGTCCTTTCTGACGCCCTCCTCAGCGCTTTACAACACAGACAGGACAAACAAAGGCTTCATGCACAGATTTTCTGAAACTGTGCCAATGCTCTAACAACTAATTTAGCAGAAAGAACTACAAAATGCAAATTTTTTAAAGGTTTCCCTATTAATGGGATTATGGATGAAGCTAGGAGCCAATCTGTCTCCCAAAAATAAAACAATTCATACGTCATCGAATGCAGTTTCAATTAGAGATCAGCTGTCAACGCTATTTTAAAAGGTCTTGAAAGAAAAAAAAAAAGGCCATTTTTTAATCTGGAATATAAATAAATCATCCATATAAAAGCTCTATTATCTATATAAATGGAGCTACTTTCAAATAATTGGAATAATTTAGCTATTTAAAATACCATTTTAAGCAATAAAAGGCAAACACGAGGGGTACCTACTGAACTATATACTTAAAAAATGATCGATACAGTAAATATGTATTTTACCATAAACAAAAGAAGGGCACTTTTTGATAATATATAATACTAAGAAAGATGCAACTAAGTAATCAGACTGCTATCAGTAAGAAAATAAGTTAGTTTTCCCTGTTTTGTACTCTGAAGTTCAAAGGCCCAGTTTCAAATTCCCAAAGCTCCAAACAGAGTGACAAATAAAAGTTCAATCCAACCCTTAAATTAAACCACTCTCCGTGCCCTGGCCCCCGAGTTTGGACAGACTCAGGTGACAGAATTGTTCAAGGTGTTATAAAAAAAAAAAAAAAAAACACCAGGGCTTTACAAGAGAACCACTGTTTTCAAGTTCCTTTTTTTTTTTTAAGTGTATCTATTTAATGGAATAAGTTGACATATATTTATAAACCAAAAGGTAATGCCTTACGTATTTTATAATAAGGAAGAACCTCCCTACCACCAACTTTTTGGCCATCTTTCTCCCTCTCACTTAGAATTACTGTCATCTCCCTGGTATACCCTTACCCTGTATCAATAAGGAGACCACAATACTGTACAAAGCACAGACACAGAAGCTGGTTTCTTAGCAGACTTGCCCCAGAGACTGCTGAAGCAGCAAGGCAGCAACACCCAATCTGAGGTGGTACCTGGGTTGTACTTCAAGATTGCACTGACCAAGCCCTCCGCATCTACAGAAGCAGGGGCGTTCTTTCTCCAGCTGGCTGTTCCTTCTGAAAGAGCTCTTTGATCTGGGCTAATCGGCCGTAGAGCCTCTCTCTCAGTGGAGGGATGTGGTAGCTGGGGTCCAGGATGTTCGTCACTCTGCGCTCACGCTCTCGCTTCCATAACTTGTATGGGTGGGGAGGGAAAAACGGTTGCCCTCTTTCTCTTCGAATCTGTAACGTAATTCCACTTACAGCCAGCATGCCCCATACTGCCAGGATAATAAAGTCATTCGTTTGAAAAGGCACATTTATGAAAGCTCTGCGGAAATCCACGTGGAGCACTCTCTTCAGTACGTTCAAAGTGATGTAGGAAAGGCTTGTGTACAAGTAACTGTCAACGGCCAAGACCACCGAATAGGAGCCAATGAATCCACAACTCAGTATGTTCAGTATTCTTAGGCAGCCCATGAAAACCACTGGAATGAGAATAGCTATACAAGAGAAGGTCACCCAGAACACTGAGTCATCACGGAAAATCTTTAGGTTTCCCAGTGGAGTGAAGAAAGTCACTGATGAGACGAGGAACCCCAGCACTAGTCCAACACACAGCATGCAGAGCACGAGGATTCCAAATTGCCACCAAGCAGCGACCAAAAAAATCCCACTGACACTTCCGGCAACGGCCGTCATAACCAGGCGGACATCATACTTAATAGGTGTCAGTCTTGTAATCAGTATATAAAAGAAGAATCCCATGAAGATAAAGCCTATGAAGAATAGTTCTGTCTTCCAGAATCTGTGTCCAAAGAAACAGATGAAGAGACCAAGCAGGGCAAAAAGAGTGAAGAACACTTTGGTAGATACTCTTCCAAGGGAAGAACAATTAGCCTCCCCTGCCTCAAAGCTGCAAGCGTACGTGTGAGCAGGGACGTAAGCTGCAGACGTATTTAGAAATGGATCCCTAACGATGACGTTGTAAATGACACCTTGTCCACGGAGGGAGGAGAAAGAAACACTTGTCTTATCATCAGCTGTTAGGGTAACCACCTTGAGAGCACTGGCCTGCACCTGAGGCACCTCGGCCATCCTCTGCAGGTGCCTTAGCAATGCCTCTTCAGTGAGGTCGTTCTCCGGCAAAAAATACTGATAGACGTCATACTGTAACCTCCACCTGGAGTCCTGGCCCGTCTTGACGTCACACGGCGGAGCATCTGCGCCTCTCGCATGACCTAGGTTTGCTGGAGCAAATTTGATAGTTGTTTCAAAGAAATTATACTCCAGGTAAATGTTGGAATCGATATCTATATCAAACTCCAAATTACAACCACCAGGGATAGGATCGCTTTCCGAGTGGGAGAGTAGAATGGCCACATTTTGGACAGGCTCAGGGTCTGAAGTCTCCAAGTGCCAAGTGCATATACTCTGCTCTGGTCTAAGAATGAAAACCAGTCCTTTGTCAGTGCCTGTTCCCGAGGCATTGGGAAGGAGAGTCTCAGAAAAAGAAACTGTTGTATTCTGATACTGTGAATGTATTTGGAAAATAAGAAAAGTGACATTGCTGGAAATATGACGCAAAATAGCTTCCTCTGGAGAGGGCTTCTTGAGCTCCAAGTATCTAAATCTCCCCACAGAAAATTCAAGAAGACCCTCGCTGGAGTTCCCGACGGTCTCGGCTCCGGCGGCCGCCGCCGGTTCCGACGCCAACACAGCCAGGAGCGGCAGCCGAAGGAGCTCCATTGCTGCCCCAGCCGGGCGCCGCCACCTAGCTCGCGCTATCCCGGGGCGCCCGCGTCCGGCGCCATCGCTCGCCAGGTGCACGCGCAGCACACCTGCCAGCCGCGCGGAGCCCGCGCGCCCCCCGCCCCGGCAGAGCCTTTTTTTTTTTATTAACGGAAGTATAGTTGATTTACTATGTTGTGTTAATTACTGCTGTACAGCAAACTGACTCAGTTACGCACATATATACATTCTTTTTCATATTCTTTTCCGTGATGGTTTATCCCAGGATATTGAATATATTTCCCTGTGCTCTACAGTAGGACCTTGCTGTTTATCCATCCTAAATGTCATAGTTTGCATCTGCTAACCCCAGCCTCCCATCCTCTCAGGCTTCACAGCTTCTAAGAAAGAAGCAAGGACATCCACTACTGGGATAAAGAGAGACCACAAAGCTGTTAGACGGGAACCATCCCTCCACTCCCTACACTGGGCTCTGTGTCACCTGAGTCTGAAAGCAACGATTCTGACACATCACAATAGCCACGTGTTGTCAGAGCCACGCATGGAAGGCGCTCCCCTCCACTCCTGAAATAGAACCTAGCACCAGTGTACAGGTTCGTGCTCGGAACTGCCCGCTCTGTGCCCATCACCCTGAGGGAGGAGGGGATGCTGGGTGACAGCAGGTGTGGAGGCGAGGAGGGGGTCAGCCTGCTGTAGCTCCCTGGTCCCGCCGGGCCAAGGCACCTGCAGCCATCCTGTGGTACAGCTTGAGAGGAGTGGCTGGGCGAGAAAAGCAGGCATCCTGCTGGGAGGAAGCCTCCCCATTGGCGATGCTGAAGGACGCCCCACGACACTTAAAAGCGCCCCTCTTCGGGTCCCACACAGAGGCCTGGGCATCTGCACGCAGCCGTGTGCTGCTAAACGCTTGTCGAGGGGGACTTGCTGCTTGCAGAGTTGGCATATGCCAAACTGCCTGCCTCCGAGCTTGAATCTGCCAGTGTGCATCTGGGAGCAGAAGCTGCTTGTACCAAGCTGGGTCTCCCCAGCAAGGTCAGTTTTGCCACCGCTTGTCTTTCACTGTGGCTGAATTCCCGTCAGGCGTGTGTAAGAGAAATAAAGGCTGAGGAGACAGAGGAGGAAGATATTCCTGCTTGCTTAGCTCTTTGGTTGATTTTCTGCAAAAAAAAAAAAAAAGGCGCTCTCTGTCCTAATGTCTTGTCTGTTTAAAATTGTCTGATTAAGTCTCCAGAAAGCGAAGGCATTGCTGGCAGTGTCCAGAGCGTTCTACCTCCTCCTATTTTTTCCTTTACAGCCTGTAAAATGGACACATTTACGGCCACAAGGAAGGAATCACGCTGTGGACGTGTTTGCATCCTTATACCTGGATCTCGGGAGGAAGGAAGCGGGCAGTGGATGGACAGTGGGGTCCTGGCAGGGATGGGGGGCTCCCCAGACACAGGAAGGAAGCAGCCTTGTGGGACTAAACTGCACTCGGCCTAACAAACTATCATCTTGAAAGGAGTGCTCCAATTGAGTTTTGATGTAAACACTAATATTCCGTCTACTCAGCTCTTCTCAGGCAAGCTCATGTATATTTCACTGTGTGTCCTACCCACTATTACACTCATACATCAAAGGATCTAAGGGCAAGGAACCTGATTTTGAAAACATTATTCTTTTAAAGATTGGTCCTCTCATCTTGACCACTTCCTTAGCTGGAAGGGAGAGGTTCTCCATATGTTATTTTAATGTGCTCTATGCAAAAGAAACCTTCTCACCTCTCCTGCCCAAACTTTCCTGCAAGTGTAATTAGGCAGGACTCTTGATTTTATGTCCTTTCTTTTCTCCATCCACGGACACTTGGGCACGTCCATAAATGGCACAAGAAAGTAAAATCAGGAAGGGAGGTGGGAGCTGGAAACTTTGAGAAGCTCAGTGAAAGGGGACATGGGGTCTCCTTTGGCAGCAAGAAGGGATGCTAACAAGAATTTTAGAATAAATTTCTTAGAAATGGGTGTAAAGATGATTTTTAGAGGAGGCCCTTCAGTCTGGCCTGTGCTCAGTGTAACCTCCAGGGTGTGTGTTGTGCTAACCTCAGTGGTGCTCGGGCCCCAAGTCTCCACTCAGAGCCCCATCAGGATGCAGGAAAACCCCTCAGTCCAGACCCCACCCGCCCCTTGCCCTCAGCCCACCCAGCTGCCTGACCTCGGTTCTCCCACACTGCCCACACCCTGGTGAAAGGGGATCCGTGGTCACCCGCTGAGCCATCACTGTCTTGGGTCCCACGGGTCCTTGTGCGTAGGTGGAGGCAGAGTCAACACCAGCTGTGTCTAGAGCCTTCTCTCCTACCCTGAAGGATGCCGCCGCTATCGCCAACAGGCCCAAGAAGTTTCCCAGAACAGTTAGCCTGCAAACAGGAGGACCTAAGAAAGTGGGGGCTGAGAGTCGTCCTTCCTTAGAACACGTCAGTTTCCAGTTGAGGATTTCCACGTAGAGGTTCATGTAAAGCTCTTGGCCAGGTTGTTCTGCCTTGCCGGGTTTCCTGCCCTGCGTCCCTGCCTTCCCAACAGATGAGGTCTCCTGACCCCTCGCGTATATTCGCACGTCACTAAGCCCAGGACCGACCACAGCGTCCCAGGAGGAAGCACCACGCCCCCCTTGTGGCTGCTTCAGCTCGGATCGCCCGGCCCAGTTCTGAGTGGGGGCTGTCTTAGCAGCCGTGCCATCGGCACCAATTCTGAGAACGGTACCAGGTGTTGCTCCCGTGCCCTAGACGCTGCCTTGCTTGGCTGCAATCCATCCATCGCGTGGGCGCTAGGAGTGGACTTCTGCTGTGCTCCCGTCACCACCGCGTGCAGCCCGCCGGCAGCCCAGGGGCTCGCAGCGCCCCTGCAGGACCCGCTGTCTGTACAGACAATCTCACCAGCCTTTATCTGCCTACTGCCTGTCACTGCACTGCACCTGTCTGGGTTTGTAGGGATTGTGCTGTCCTCTTTTTTTTATCCGAGTCACTCACTCAGCTCATAGCGTGAGATCTGTTCATCCAGAGACTAGCCAGGCCAGTGGGCAGGTCCATCCTTCCTGCCCCTTCCTGGCCATTCCGTCTGTAACAGGCAAGCAGAACGGGATGGCTCTGAGCCTGGACAGATGGTTCGCATCATACAAAAAGGGAGAGAGAAATAGCCAAGTGGCTGCTCCTCTGGGGCCCCCGCTACCCCCAGGGGCTCTTTCCACCTTTCAGGTCTCTTTGTCAAGTCCAGCAGGCAAGACAGCCTCCCGTGGTGTCAAAAAAAGGAAAGGTACACTGTACTCTCATAAAAGGTCTTTGGAGCACATTCCCCAGGCTCCGCGAGATTCTCTGTGCCGTCCGTGCGTCCTCACTGGGAAGCATGTCTGCACTAGTGCTCGTTTGAATAGAATCTGTATGATGATTGGGTCCTATATATACGCTGTAAGGTTTTCCTCAGCCACGTGCTCCAAAAAGGTCATTTACAGAGCCGTTTGTGATCATTAATACAAGACAGATTTTCAAAGCAGCTTCTGAGCTGAGAAAAATTTCCTGGATGTTTTTGTCAAACTGGTAACTGTGAACAGGATTTGATCGCTTGATGTGTCAGTTGTAGATGGGCTGGGAAATACTGCTTTCAAATCTTAAAACAAAAGAAAAACAAAAACCTGTTTCCTGAAGCCCCTCATCTCTGGGACTATTGCAGGGAGCGGGCCTGAGGCAAAGGAAAGAAGCGGCTCTGATCCAAAGGAGGGCGAGGACAGACAGCCCCGGAGAGGGTGGAGGGGACCAGGGACAGGGACCAGGAAAGCAGGGACTCCTGTGAGGAAGTCTGGGGGCCGAATAAGTGATGCTGTCTCAGCACCCAGTCTCAGCTCGCTCATGGAACACTGTCTCCACTCAGTGGGCAGTTGTCAGCACTGCACGTCACCCCGCAGGCTCCCAGCTGAGGCCCAGGTGTAGACGGCCTTCCTCTGTGGGAGGAGAAGCCAGTGGCATCAGCTGAACAGCGGGCGGCAGGCTGGCCCCTCAGAAGGGCAGGGTCCCCTGTGTCCTGTGGCTGCATCACAGTGGACGGCGTGGCCTGTGTGCAGGCCCGACGGGGAGAGGAAGCCGTACGCTGGGCCAAGCAGGGCCTGTGTCTCTCTCCTGGGAGTCCCTGTGCGGCCATCAGAGGCCGCTTCTCTTTAGTCCCCAGCCCCCCGCCTCGGTTCTAGATGGGTCGTGGAGGGAAATGCACTGCCAGCCATGATGAGCCTCCAGAAACCCTGCTCCCGGGTGGGCCGGCACCAAAGCTGGTCCTTTCCTAAGAGCCGGTGGGTGGGCCTCAGGCCTGCGCTGGAACGTGGAGGAGACCCCAGACCCCAAGCGTGCAGGGCAGGGAGCTCCTCTGCCCCTGTGACCGTGTGGCCTGACGTGCGGTACGTAGTGGGTGTAAGAAAGGGTGTGTTTATCTACTACAAAGCCATTATCGGAAGCTGAAAACACAACATTGAACACGACAGATACAGGTCTCCGCCATGGAGCCTATATTCCATCCCGAGGCCCACGAATGCCACGACCCCTACCTAACATGTGCCACGTGTCCAAGAGGGACAAGAACAAAGAGGAAAATTAAACCAGGGAGGGAGAGGGGCGTGGCCAGGGGTCAGAGGTGATGGGCACACCAGGAGGCGCCACGTGGACGAGGGCAGGATGCGCGAGCTAAGGAGCCGTGAGGGCCCCCTGGGGAGAAGGGTCCTTGCTGGGAAGGGAGGTGGTCCTTGTGCCTCGCCCCAGGACACGCAGCTTAACTGGGAACACGGATGCAGGACAAATCGGGAAACTGCACTTCCAAACAGTGTATATGACGCCCACGAGGTGAACACGGTAAGCGGGAGAAGCGGCATTAAAGAGGGGCCCACGGAGGTGGAGGGCGTGCTGTGTCCCGGGGGCCCCGACCTGCCCTCCGGCCAGGCCTTCTTCCCGAGAAGGCCACCTCCAGGGCCTGCACACAGCTCCGAGGGCCCGGGGTGTGCGCAGTGATGCAAACAGGCGGTGTGTATACGCATATCATTCCTCCCGTGGAGGGATGCTGTCATGCGTCCTCTAAGCACAGCGGCCACAGCCGGGCACGTGGGACGCACCTCACCACGGGCCCTGGGGTCCCTGACAGTGCGGCTCTTGTCTGCCGTCTCTCCAGACAGGCAGCTAGATCACAAAGGCCCCCTGCCAGCCTCTCCCTGGAGGTCCCCCGTGTGTGGACACAAGGACCGATATGGACGACGGCAGAGCTGAAGTCCAGCCACGGCGTGGTCACCCGGGCTGGGATGCCAGGGTCTCAGCCCGGCTGAGCCCCTCCTGCGGGTGCTCACAGCCGTGCTGTTTCACCGAGAGCCCTGCTCTCTCCCCTCCAGCCACCTAAACTCGCACCCCTCAAATTCTAAATCAAGCCTTCCTGACTCTCCCCTGAGGAGTAAGGCTCAGGCTGTGTCCCACACTCACAGCCAGGCGCCGTGCCGTCCTGTACTGGGTATTCCCTTCCCTGTGGCTGCATGCTCCCCACACTGCGTGTGCAGCCCGAGGGGAGCCTCCTTTACCTAGTCCTCACCTCCTGGCAGGAAAAGCCATCCTCTCCGGGCACAAGGGCCAGAAAGGCCCTGCGCCCCATCGCTCGGGGGCTGGAAGAAGAGCTGCCGTCTTGGGACCGTGGTGCCCGCGGCTCTGTCTATACCACTGCCCACCAAGGAGGGCACCATGTACAGGGGAGTGAGCGGCTGAGAGGGCGCCCTGCTCGCCCCACCTCCATGCATGCTGGTGGCCTTCGTCCTGGGCGGAAGCCAATCCTACAGCCGGTGAACACACCGGGACTCTCAACTACAGCCACCTCCCAGATGTAGAAATGTTCTGGGAACACTCAAAAAAACAGCGCTGAAAAGAGCCTCTGAAAAATGCCAGTTCCGGGCCCACTGCATCATTTAGAGAAGAGGCCCCCGGGCCAGAGTATCTGAGACTTGACTGAGGTTCTCGTCAGTTCAAGGAACCAAACTCAGAGCCTGCTTTGAGCCTTTTGCAGTGTTTACAATACAACAGGATAAATCCAGTTCTGGGATCTGATGGCAGAACCATATGGAAGGGAGGCACTAGGTAACCCTGTGCAAACCGTCGGGATACCCCGGGCCCCTTCATCCATCAGATAAGCCTGCCACTTCCGGTTCTGTGTACCACCCCCCATCCTTGTAAAGCTGTATGGAGATAATACAGGTGAAAGTTATCTGAAAAGTAAAACCACCAAACAAAGTAAAAAAATTACTAAAAGAAGCCATTACACTTGTTTCTAAGAAATCAGTTCTTATCCTTTACCTTGTTACTCACTTATGGCATAAAGTGCTTTAGAAACTGTGGAACACGCTGCGTGGATGTACTTATACATTTCTATAATAATAATTTGAAGTATGTATAATTGGTGCTATTTACCAGGAATCTGAGGCTCACAGAACTGAAGCCATTGCTGTTTGCTCAGAGATCTACAGCAGGAAAGGGTGACCTTGCACTTGAATAGGGCTGTCCGGGTCCAGAGGCCAGGCTCTTCCTCTTGTAAATCATCGCTCATGTTTCAACAGCGACAAATACTCATCTATCTGGGAAGACTCCCTGGGGTTTGGAATGAAGAACTCTTGAGTCTGGGCACTCTCATGCTTGACTCTGACCAAACCCTTGAAAGAACTCAGGACCAGTAGAATTTCAATTCCTTTCTCAAGTGGAGCAAACCAGAGACGGAAGGGAAGCTTACGAGGTGTACTAGTCTGCCAGTTTACCAAGGAGCAAAGGAAGACGCAGAGAGGAGAAGGGATTTGAGTCAGTCGTACAAACACGTTTCTGTGCCTGAGCACAGCTTGCAGAGTGGCGAGGTGGAGAACAGGTGCAATCTGGAACCACACCCTCACTGCCTCTGTCACTGCTCTGTCCTGCTGTCCTGTGGCCTCTTCCCCCGGGGTCAGCACGGCCACCCCTGACCCCTGTGTGGCTCATATCCAGGTCCACCCACTTCCAGAGTGACATGCTGTCCATCCTGCTTTGGGAAATGTTCCTGATACATTCAGACAAAATCCTCCTCACTCTGTCCCATGGGCCATAGCAAGGTCTGAAGGATGGTTATCTTCGAGGGTGGAGTTATACGTAATTGCTATTCCCTTCTTCATATTGTTCACTATTTTCACATTTTTAAAACTTTTAACAGAGAAATATATTTCCTTTCTAAACATGAAACAATACACCTTTTCAAAGCCTCTTCTCAGCACACTGTCACAACTAAAATTGATCTGACAAGCTTATTTATATTAAAGTATCAGAGATGGATATGCACAGACTGTGTTTTGGTTCCAGACTCAACATTATAACCTAGTTTAGTTCCTTAAGCTGAAGTTTGAACCTCTAAAGTGGAATCAAGACGTTCTGGTTTACTGGGGACAGACTTAGAGTTGGGGCTGGGTCGGGTACAGGGAGGTGAGGAAGCCCCTGAAATCTGCTTGGATAATTTTCCCTTAAATTGCCACAAAATGACTGTTTCCCTTAATAGATCTGAACCAAAAAATCCTTATTAGTTGGGTTTTTATTTCCATATGGGAAATGTACAGCAGCAGCAATCTTGTCCTATGTCCAAATGGTACAAAACAAAGCCAGTTCTCAGCCTGTTTCTTCATCAGAATCCACGGCTCTGTTCTCCTGGTGCTTTTGGGCTCTGGTGTCTGCTAGGTACACGTCTCTGAATTACCTGCACAAACAGCTGACATACTGCCCCGCGTCCTGTGAATTCACATGTTCACAGAGGGGCCTCCCAGGATAAACTGATTCACAGGAGTTACGCTAATGAGGAAAATTTTAGGTCCCTGACATTTTGTAACAGGTGGACATCTTGGCAAGCCCTGAATCTATGTATACCTGAATTAACACATCTGGTCTGCATCTTCCTGTGTTCGCTCAGCCCAGATTCCTCACAGGCCCATTTGTCCACGCTGGGGTGAGACAGAACAACTGAGGTTCAGGGGCCCTCGAATCAACACACGGTAACTGAAGAGGTCGGCGGCCTCAGCCATGGATCTTTGCACAAGTCACTAGCTTAAGCTTAGTTCACGAGAAAAGACGGAAGGAGACAATCACGGTCAGGAGATGATCACTTACATCACCGCAGAATCATATCATTGGGAGCTAGAGGGATCAGAGAACTTTTGAGACCATCAAATCCAACTTCTTAAGCTACAGAGGAAACAAAAACCCAAATTTGCTGAGATAGTAGCTAGGAAACAGAGCAGGGCCATGAAAAGACCATGAGCTTTGGAGCCTGATACACATACATTTGAATTTTGTCTGCTGTGTGTAGCAGCTGAACCACTGTGGGCAGGTATTTGAGCCTATGAAGCCTCAGTCTCCTGGTCTCCAAAATATTGGGTTGGCCAAAATGTTCGTTCTGGTTTTTTCCGTAACATCACTTTTTGGCCAACCCAACAGCATCGCCATACCAACATACCGGTCACTGCCGAGTAAGGGACAGTGCAAGTGAAATGCTTCACACTGTATCCTGACACACAGTAGGCACTTTATTTTTTAAAATGTGACAGAACCAGAACTAGAGGATCACTCATGGTTTAGTGCCATTGTTTCCTCGCCCAGCGGTGGAATTACCTGCAGGAAACTTTTCAAGCATACACTGTCCCCTTCCGTTCCTCAAAGAGTCGGGGGTACTGCAGGACCATAGCTGGGGGCGCAGGGCGAGTGGAAGTTTGTGTGTGTTTGAGCTGAGCGTAAACACCGAGAGAGGACGTGTACAAGGCGGTCAGACTAAAGACTATCAGAAGAAAAAGTGCCGGAGTGCACGCACGTGTGTGAGCCTGCCTAGGGAGGGCGTGAAGATGTCGGTGAGGGTGTGTGTGAGCTTCCCAACGCGATAGCTGGTGCCGCCTGAACCCCACGCCCTTCCCTGTGGGCAGGAGCGAGCTTCTGCAGCTCTGGGCAGTACCACACACGCAGATGCAGAGGTGACAAAGACTCTTACCTCCAGAGTTGCCCTACAATAAGTACCGTCATCGGACAGCCCGCTCACGGCAGAGCCTGACTTGACAGCAGGCTCAGAGGAGAAGGGAGACCCAGGAGCGGTGCTGGCATCACCCAAGCTGATGGCGGCTCTAGCTGGGAGAAGAGAAAATTCCACCCTCTCCTGATGAGCAAGCGCCAATCCCAGCTCTCTGCTCAATTCCACTTCTAACAAGTAGTGGGGGTCTGTTTAGTTGGTATCCTTAGTACATAGTAACAATAAATAAAGCTTCAATAAATATGCAAAGCAAAAACTAATTTAAATTGACGTTTGTGTCGGGTGGGGTGAGAGAGAGTCCTTTACACCATAAAGTGATTTAGGATATATTACCTCGGGCATCTGCATTACAAATTTACCTCTCATTACAGCTATGTTAACGGGGAAAATGCAGCTTCTCAACAACATTTGAGGCTGAGTGTATTAGCATAAATTTGCATAATAATTAGCTCTACAACAAGCAAAGGCTGTCGTGTCTTTCAAACATGCAACTTTCAATGTCAATTTTCTGTGTTTTGCTGTTCCTTGTCTTCCCTGTTTGTCTAAAGCTCCTGGAACCCCTGGCCCTGCTTTTGCTAGTTGCTAAATTCTCTCCTACGGGTCCATTTAGGCTCAAGTTTTCACAACCTCAACCCAGCTCCCCTGGGGAGAAAGTGGATGCAGGTCTCCACCTGGGGATGTAGGTGACGAGAAGCCCAGCCGGGGGTTCTTCTGTGTGTGGACAAAGGGACAAGGTTACACAATCTCCACTCTCAGATGTCAAACCCTAGGGACAGAACAGCAGTATGGTTAACCCCTAAAGAGGATACAACCCAAGTAATAGTCAGTTGATTTTGGGAATGCATAAATCCATGTTGTTTATCAACAGTTTCCTTTATAATTAGGTTGTGTCTAAGCTAATATTATAATTATCTCCCACTGCCTGGGCTCCTGCTGTCTGGGTGGTCAGGGCAGGTAGCTGAAAGCACAAGGCTGAAAACTGTGTGGGATGATGCTAAGGGTGCGTGGGCTGAGGGTTGACTGATGTTGGTTTTTTGGACTCTGTCAGGACCAGGCGGGCAGGAGAGGTCACACCCTGAACTTCGAGATGTTTCTGCAAAATTAGGGGCAGCCACCAGCCTCCTGAGATGCACCACATCCTTCCCTGGTAAATTGAGCTCCTCTGCACTGTCAACTTAAAAAAAAGTGCACAGTGTGAGAGTTGTCAGTTAAGTTTTATTTGGGGCAAAATGAGGACTATAGCCTGGGAGGCAGCATCTCAGACAGCTCTGAGAAACTGCTCCAGAGAAGTGGGGCGGTGCGGGGGGAGGTCAGTATGTATGTGATTTTGGTGAGGGGGGAGTACATGCCATCAAGCACATATTTTTTGCAGAAGGTTTCTGCTGGTCTCGTGACGGTTACTCGTCACAAGGAGCAGACGTCACCACGAAGGATTTTAGTGCTTTTCTAGGTATGAGGAGGTATGAGAATTGGGCTCATGAAATCAGCTCCTGAAAATATCTGAACCATCTGACGGCCTGTTCTGCCAGTTTTCCCCCCGCCGAGCACAGTGCCTCATTCTTACTCTCCACCCTGAACTCCTTTCAGGGGGTGTTGAAAGTCAGCAGCTGCAGCAGCACCTGGTTTAATCCTTGTAGAGGGAGATGGCAAATGCCAATTTGTAGCCGACACCACCCATCAAGATGAATATGGAAGTTCACCCGAAAAGGGAGCTCAGAAGAAAGAACGTGGGTTCTCAGCGCACCTTCTCAAAGGGCCAAATGACAGAGAATGTTTGTACACATACCCCAGACACGTTTCATCTGCCAAAAGAAAATACACTGTGTTGGTGTGTGTGAAGCATGAAGACAGGCAGCACATCCACAGCCCCTCAGATCTCACCAAAGGGCATGGGTTTGCCCAGTCCAAGCAGTGAGATGAATCAGGACAACCAAAGGTTTAGCTGTGCTTCAAGGAGACGGAGGTAAGTAGAGCTGAGACATGCGGGCAATTCCACTCAGCCAGAAAAAAATGATATATATATAGATATATATAGATCTCTCTCTCTCTCTCTCTCTCTCTATCTATCTATCTATCTATATATGTACACACATATAAATATTTGTACTGTGTATTTTGTAAAAGACTTAGCCATGATCCCTTCTCACAAGTCGAGTGAGTGAGGATAAAAATGTGATTTACTGAGTGTTTACTGTATCTGGGACCCCTCTGGAAAATCCTCATTGTCCCAAGCCATTAGTATTATGAGCTGAATATTTTGATGTGTACATGAGACTTGAAGACCTTTCTGATTCCAAAACACACACTCTTTCAAAGCCATAGCAGGGGCTTAAAGACGCATCGCTGGCCTGGGAATCAGACGTCTGCTGTGTGCCGCTGCTCCCTGCCCTGTGATGTGCGCAAGTCATGCCCCCAAACTGTTTCCTCAAATGGGAACAGTGGACAAAAATGAGACGCTAGAGCTGTAACAGTGCTCTGTTGTCACTTCCGTCAGTTGCTCATTTTTTAAGTGACGGGGACGGTGCCAGGCTCTTTTATAGTCTTGCTAAATGTTTTGGACTCTTCTCCAGAAAAAGGCACCAATCAACATTCATTCAAAATTCTGAAGACTTAGCATTCATGGGCCTCCTGTAAAGCCTTCTATTCCTAAGATCCTGCAAATCCAAGAGTAAATCTTCCTGAAAGAGCCCAATCCTCTCCTTTCATAAATGGGAAACAGGCTCAGAAAGGATAAAATGCTCGACCAAAGTCACAGAGTAGGTAAGTAGTTAAGCCAGAATGGTGTATCCAGGACAGCCCTGCGTCACTCTCCTCTGTATTCCTAGAAGAGCCTTATGTGCTGACCCACAGCACTTAGACCGGAATAGGCAAAGTAAGTAAAGAAGCAGGAAGACAAAAACTATTGATGTGGTGGGGGGGGCGGGGGGGAGTATAACGATTAAGGGTGTGGACTTCCTCAATGGTGACAAAACTGTTTTAGAATTAACTAAGAGTGATGACGCACAACCTTGTGAATACGCTAGAAACCAGTGAATTACATACTTCAAAGTGATACAGTTTATGGTATGTGAATTATAGCTTCATTTTAAAAAACCTACTATGATAATCATTCAAAATGCTATTAAAGAACTTTATATGGAAGGACATAAATGAGAGACGAAATATTCAAAGTAATTCAAAGGTAATGGCAGCATAACCACCTGTGGGCTTTGGGAGGGGTAAAAGCGTTTAGAACGAGAAAACAGAAAAGTGGACGTGGTTAAGGACACCACAAGGAGCCTATCACGAGTTACAGCTATGGGGTATCACCCGAAGGACCACTCACTCTCATACTTACCCTACTTAACTCTAGGGACTGCCTGATCATCACAGATGACATCAGTGTACAAAGCATAAGCTGTATTTGGAACTGCTAGATTATGACCCATCGGAAAAGTATATTCCCTGCGTATTAGACAGGAGAGAACTCTGAGCACAGCCCTGGTCTGACGAGGTCACAGAGAAGCCTGCACTGAAGTCACACGACAAGTCTCCACTGTGGGACAACCA